>NC_031771.1:30066787-30407789 GCF_001522545.3 Parus major
ACGCGCGCAGGTAACGCGGGGCGGGCGCGGAGCCGCCACGGCGAGCTCGGCTCGGCTCGGCTTGGCTCGCTCCTGCTCGGCTCGGCTCAGCCCGGTCCTGCTCAGGTCGGTTCTGCTCAGCTCGGCGCAGCTCCCCTCCCCTCCCCTCGCGGGGCGGCCGCGCAAGTTTGCGCGGGGCCCCGCCCTGCCAGCAAGCGCGCGGGGATGCGGGGAGCGCAGCAGCGCTGGGGGTGCCGATGTCGCGGGGAGCCCGCGGCTCGGGCTGGGAACGAGAGCGCGGTGTCGGACGCGGGGCGGTGCAGAGTGCTTCCCAAGGGAGGCGTAGAAAGGCAAAAATAACAGTCGTTCCCCTTTTGGGGTGGTTTGGCGCTTTTGCGAGCCAGGAGCTGCTGTGCTCCCTGAAAAAAAAAATAAATGTAGCCATGCGTTTCAAGTTTTCTGTTCTGGCCAGCAAATAGCCCATTACGTTCCGTAGCATTTCCTTGGAAGCTGGACGTACAATGTTATTAGTCGGCTTTGGCACAATTTGGGAAGTTGTATTCTTCTTTTTCGGGATAATGTTGCAGTTCTTTTGGTGAGATAGAGAAATAGGCATACCATTAATGTGTACAAAAATCCTTTTTTCTGGACTTCTGAAGTAACTTCAATCTGTTGAACACTTCCAGGTTCTCGGGCTAGTTTTTGCTGTTGCACATTATGAACAAGAACATGAGAATCAGCAGCTTTTCATCTTTAGCTTGTGAATGCAACCCTTCTGAGCTTTCAGATTTTGTCTCGAATGTTATCCATCTGTATTGATGTGAGGGCTTTATTTCTCAGGTAACAACACAGCTCAGTACTTTCCTAAAGCTTTGGTGGTCATGCAGTAACTGGCACTCACATTAACTATTTTCATCTGTGTAGATGCTTAAAAACCTTCTCTGACTTTTTCTGTGCAGTCTTGATACTTCTCCAGTATTATGAGGCCAGAAAGGTTGTACTTCTTACAAATTAACACAGTGTGCTTCCTCCTTGTATGTGCTCACCATGGGGTTTTTGGGGATATTTTACAGGGTTTTTGTTTTTGCATGTTTTTGGGGGTTTTTTTCCTGTTCTTTTTCTTCTTTTAACATAGAGAAAGGTCATCCAAGACTGTAAATTGCTCCCAGCTATAAAGATTAATTGCCCTGTTGCAAGGATTGAACTGACTGGACTGCACAACGACCAGCCAGTCAGAGATAACTTAATAGGTATTCATATTGTGGGATATAAGCTCTTATCTATGAATAAACCTTAATATAAGTATCTCATCTAATTGAAGGAACATTTCCTGAAAAAACAATTGCCGTTAGAGGATGATGGTTGCCTGCCTAACTTTTGTGTTCTTGAAAATTTCCCTTTAAATATGTAGAGGAAAAGAAATATCCGGCCTGTTAACTGTTCTAAATGATGATTTAGGGATTTTGTGATTTAAGTGATAGCTTTAAGTGAAAAAATGATGTTCAGTACAAGATATTAAACATGTTAAATTAGCACAGGTTATCTGGTGCCTCTAACTCAGCTAAATGTTAACTGCAATCATTTGACTCTTGCAGTAAATATTCAAATCTACCTCAGATCCTGCCACAAAACTGCAGTCTCTCCTAGTCTTGTGCAGCCTAGCCTCCTTCCTAAGGCGTTCCACTGAAACTACACAAGACCTAGGCAAGCCCACACATGGGTATGAACTCCCATGGGTGTTGCTGAGCACAGTCAGGAATGTGTGGTGTGCAGACCAGCATTACAGAACTGGACCTCATTTGCTTGACTGATTAGATGCAGGAGGTGAAAATGACCCAACTTTTGGAGCTGACAGCTAGAAAACCTCCAGCAGGTACCTTCAGATTGACTAAATCTGAGCTTTGAAAGCAGGTGCAAGAGCACCCTGGCACTATCGTGCATTTAGTTTAGAAATATACATCAAATATGATGTGAAGGTTTTGAAAAGAGGCTGCATTACTTAATTCTGTTTCCCACAATGGGATTTTCAGGAATTTCCATTTCCCTGAAAGTTACGGCCATGTGCGGCACCAGGATTGACCAACCAACATGAGGGAGGGTGAGTGAATCTCCAAGAATAGAAGCAGCTGTTAAAACAAAGCAGGAAAATAAATGTCAGTAAGTGCACACAGCCTTGTGAAATCAGTGGCATGCTAAGATGAGTTTGGGGACTTGAGATCAATGATATGGGAAGAAAACTTCTGTTTGCATCTTTACTGCTGCTGGCACTCAGACTGACAGCAACTGGTTTCTTTTTGAGCAGGAGAGAAAGCTCAGAGAGCAAAGAGATTGGCATGTTTTGAAATTAGGGGGGAAAGTCTACTTTCTTTTTACACATTCAAAATTAAAATAAAATTCTCTTTGGGCATTTTTTTGCAAAGGAATCTTGTATCAGCACAGAAGTTGTCTGTTGAAACCTGCAGATTATACTGTTATTCCTTCCCTCTCTGTCTTGCTGTCACTCTGGAACTGTGACTGTAGGAAGATGGTGCAGAAGGGGTTTCTGTGCACCACAGACTTTTGTGGTACCCTGGGTGTCCAGCCAGGGTCTGAAGAGATGATTTTGTGACTTCTTCCAGTGCTCCTTCCTCATGGAAATGAGGACACGTGGTAGGGAAGAGCTTGTCTGTCACCCAAGGCAGAAGGCAGCCATAGCACAGAAGGAATGGAGCTGCCAAGCCCATGCTGGACTTCAGAGGCACTCCTGATGCTAGACTTCTTCAGTACTGATGCATCTCAACAAAACATGTCTACTTCAGAAAACCAGAATATTTGCTTTTTGTTTTTAAAGAATTCTATTAAAAAACACAATGAACCCTTCTGCTAAATCCATACTGCAAGAGCTTTATGTGGAGGTGTAGAAATCCACAGAACCTGACAACAATCTTTCACTTAAAACTTCAAGAAAAATTCAGTAAACATTAATTTATTATACATGTTACAATATAACACTACATAGATTTTTGTTCCTTGATCCTATTCTTAGTGTTATATTACCTTATCCAGGTCAAAGGTTATGTAAAAAAAGTTACGTAGAGTTACATTTAGGAAATAGAAATTCCAGCAGATTTGGGAAGACACTGTGGTGCACAGATCATACAATTTTCAGTTGGTTACTAGAAACTCAGAAATTAGCTCAGAAAAATTAAGTAATGAACTATCTACTGTATCAGCTAAGAGTTGTATAAGGAGAAGCCCACCAAAATGAAAACTTCTGATAAAAACAATGTAGAAATAGAGAAATTAGATCACTTACAAAATCTCGAGTCTGCTCCTTTAAACTTGGTCTAGAGGGAAATGCAGTCACAGCATTGTTTGTCTATCATATGGTTTTCCACCATTTCATTAAAGACTAGAAGAAACTGAACAGAAATAATATGGATTAATGCTTCTGCTCATATGCACACAATTATAACATTTAGGTTATCTAATGTCCTGTATTCAGTTCTTAATTCTATTTCAGCTGTTAAAAAGCACTTTAACATTGAGGCAGATTGGGAAGGCTGACTTCTTTTCACTGTTTTCCAACATAGTACCTGCAAGATCTTTTTATAGATATATAAATATATTTCTATTCTTACTTGAAGGACCTTCACATCACAATACAATTAGTAAACATTCTCAGGTTGTTTTATGGTTTGAGCTTCCCTTTGCCTCAAACCATAACAGTAGAAACACACATGATATGAAGGAAGGAACACATCTGCATGTGTGGAGGGAACCGAATAATACTATTGCACTTGGGAAATTTCAGTATGGTACAGCTGACAGAGGATTGCTACAGTCTTGAAGAGTCCTGCCTTTTTTAGGTGACAGATAAAGCCTTCTGCTCTATTTATGTGTGCTTTGGGTTTGTAGATCTTTTTTGTTTTCTCTTATGTAAGATTTCTAAACGTTAAGCAGTTTTGTAGAGGACATTGGCACTCTGGGGAATTTTGACTTTGAAACTAGTACATGCAAGTGTTTAAGATAAATGGAGGTTTGAACTGGATTCTCATGTCTTCCTCTTTGTTCTAAAATGAAAGCTAATATATGAAGATCCTGTAGACAGAATAACTTTATGCTGATCTAGGTTTAACACTAGATGATTCTGTGCTGAATAAGTAGCAGCTCACAGAATTTCCAAATGGCTCTGTGGAGTTTGCTTCCAGTTAAGGCTGTCCTCTCTATATTACATCCAATTATTTGAGGTGTTTTTTAGTTTTCCTATCTGTTTGAGCACAGTTAAACTATATTCAGCACTTAGTAGAATATGTTTTCTATGCACACCACGTTAGGAATTCCATCTTGTATTACTGACAGTAGATTTCCTGATCCTTTTTGAAAGCTCACACCTATTTTGTGTTAGTTCTCTACTAGCAAGGTAAGAAATACTGCTGCAGTTGTTAGCATATGCATTTTCAGGTTCTTTGTAATTTGCAATGATATAATGATTAGGCATCTGCCCAGATGGTGACTGTAATTTCCTTACTCATATCAATGGGCTGTTATTCACATGAGTAATCTCACCGACTCGAGGTGTATTGCTTTTGTAGCTAACTGCTCCCTCATGGAAAGCCTGACAATATGTTCTGTAGCAAAGCACCGTTAAAAGGCAGCATCATAATGCAGACCTGTAAATTGCTGTTCTCCCACGTGAGCATCTAGGTAGGAGGCCTAGGAGTGCTGAACACCAAATGATAAAGCCTACTTAGCTAATTCATGTTGACCTGAAGTTACACAGTATCTGCCTCACAGTAGACTAACATCACAAGTAAATTATTTGCATTGAGGTGAAACAAGGTAAATTTATGTATTTTTGTGTTCTGATTAACAGCAATATCATAATTTCTTCAGATGCTAATTAATGCCTTTCTCATTCTAAGCAGGACTATAAAATGGATTTAGGATTCAAAGACCGTAACAACAGGACACATACCAAGAACACCTCTGCTGCAACAAAGAATTTTTCTGCCTGGGAAGACTATAAGAGTAGTGTTGATGACATGCAGTACTTTCTTATTGGGCTGTACACACTTATAAGTCTGGCTGGCTTTGTGGGAAATCTGCTTATACTAATGGCCCTGCTAAAGTGCAAGCAGAAGACAGTAATAAACATTCTCATTGGAAACTTGGCCTTTTCTGACATCTTGGTTGTGCTGTTTTGTTCACCGTTCACGCTGACATCAGTCCTGCTTGACCAATGGATGTTTGGCACTGTCATGTGCCATGTAATGCCCTTCCTCCAGTGTGCATCAGTCCTAGTTTCAACTTTGATGTTAATATCTATTGCTGCAGTCAGGTACCGTATGATAAAGTATCCCCTCTCTAGCAACCTCACAGCAAAACAAGGCTATTTCTTAATAGCAATCATTTGGGCCTTTGGCTTCACAATTTGTTCCCCTCTGCCAGTTTTCCATAAAACTGTGGACCTCAGCAAAACTCTGAATTTAGAGGGACTGGAGAACAGGCTGCTGTGCATCGAGTCATGGCCTTCCGATTCCTACAGGATCGCCTTCACCATAGCCTTGCTGTTGATGCAGTACATCCTGCCGCTGGCGTGCCTGACCGCCAGTCACACCAGTGTCTGCAGGAGCATAGGTGCTAGGCTGTCAAACAAGGAAAACAAGTTTGAAGAAAAGGAGATGATAAACCTAACTCTTCATCCCTCTAAGAGCACTGGCCCACAGGTTCAACCCTCCAGATATTCCAGGTGGAGCCGTGCCTTTGGCAGGAGGCACCACAGAAGATACAGTAGAAAGACTTCAAGTGTGATGCCAGCTATTTCAAGGCATCATCAGGATACTCACTCCAGAGTTCTCCCAGAAACCTCTGACACAGAAAAAAGCCAGCTCTTTTCCTCCAGTAAATTAATCCCTGGGATCCCTATCTGTTTTGAAATGAAACCAGAAGAAAATACAGAGATCCAGAACATGATTACAGTATCCCAGTCCATCATCAGAATTAAGACAAGATCGAGGAGGGTTTTTTGCAGACTGACAGTGCTAATACTGGTTTTTGGCTTCAGTTGGATGCCTCTTCACCTTTTCCACATTGTGACAGATTTTAATGCCACTCTCATTTCCAACAGGCACTTTAAATTAGTATATTGCATATGCCATTTGTTGGGTATGATGTCCTGCTGCTTGAATCCCATCCTCTATGGGTTTCTTAACAACAGCATAAAAGCTGATTTAATGTCCCTTATTCCATGCTGCCAAATACCATGATTTTATGTGCCCCAAGATAAAGTAAATAAGTATGGCTTTCAAGCCTAGTGGCATATATAGCTGTAAAAGCTAAATTAGTTTAGTTTAGTTAGTCTGACTTGGTTGTGATTAGTGGCATTTTTTTGTGGATGGATAGTTCTACGGCTGCATGTATTTCTTGCCTTGGGCAGAAATACATGCATATGTTATAATGATGTTTTATCTGTTACATGTAGGAAATCATGCCCAGTGTACAAAACCAGAATACCATTTTCATTATCCAAATTGTTGGCAACCTGTACTTTGGAATTATACAGAATATATAATGAGTAATAAATGTGAGACAGACTACTTAGACATATCAGTATTAACTGTCATAAAACTATAATAAAATACATATCATTTACTAAACAATTATTGTTGAGACTATTTCAGTGCCAGCTTTGTTTTCTAATACAATTAAATCTCTCTTTCTGGATATGATTAGGAAAATATTTTTCCTTAACTCGTTGACTCATAGTTTTCAATATCTTTGCAAGATGCTTTACTGCTGATTCCTAGGTTGCCTTATTCCCTGGAATGGGTTTGAGGGTCATTGTTCTTGTCTAGATTGTTTCCATCACACTGTTTTTATCCAGTACAACCTATCTTTGATTTCCTCAGCCAATTTTCACTCTTGCTTGTCATTTTATGTAATTTTCATCCAGCCTGAATTTATCTATAGTTATGTCTTTATTCTAAATAAATGACACCCCTGACATCAACACAGGTGATGACACCCCTGAGCATACAACACATTTCTGATCAGAGTAAGCCTTCATTATCTAAGCAAATGATAGTGGAAAGAAAAAGAAAATGGAAACACAACAGGAATTTTTCTCTTCCTTTATCAAAATGCAAAAGCTTACTGCACTTTATTATAGTGGATCCACTTGGACCTACAATGCTGCTAAAGCTTACTGCACTTCATTATACCCACTTGCTTTGGAAAGGTGTAACAGCTTTCAAATAAACATGTGCTTGTGTGCCTTGACAGACTGGGGGGGAGGAGAGGGGGAAGACCAGAGCAGACTATTTTTAAATTCAAGAAAGGCAAGTGCAGGGTCTTGCCCCTGGGGAGAAATAACCTCATGCACCAGGACAGGCTGGGGGCTGAGCTGCTGGAAAGCAGCTCTGCAGAGAAGGATGTGGGGATCCTGGTGGACAAGCTGTCCCTGAGCCAGCAGTGCCCTTGTGGCCAAGAGGCCAATGGTGTCCTGGGATGCATTAGGAAGAGCATTCCAGCAGGTCAAGGGAGGTGATCCTGCCATTCTGCTCAGCTCTGGTGAGGCACATCTGGAGTGCTGTGTGCAGTTCTGGGCTCCTCAGGACAAAAGAGACATGGAGCTTGTGGAGTGGATCCAGTGGAAGGCAACAAGGATAATGAAGGGACTGGAGCATCTCTCTTACGAGGACAGGCTGAGGGAGATGGGCTTGTTCAGACTTGAGAAGAGACAACTGTGAGGGGAACTCACCAATGTCTGTCAGTATCTGAAGGGAGGGTGACAAGAGAAAGGAGCCAGGTTCTGCCAGTGGCACAGAGCAATAGGACAAGAGACAACAGGCAGGAACTGATGCACAGGAGGTTCCACCTGAACATGAGGAAGAACTCCCTTACTGTGTGGGTGACAGAGCACTGGAACAGGCTGCCCAGAGAGGCTGTGGAGTCTCCCTCACTGGAGATACTCAAGAACCTGCTGGATGCAATCCTGTGCTGTGTGCTCTGGGATGACCCTGCTTGAGCAGGGAGGCTGGATCAGATGTCACCCAAGGAACTGCAGTTCCTTCCAGCCTGACCCATTCTGTCATTCTATGTATGAAAACACGTGTGCAAACACACAAATACACACACACATACACATACGTTTTCTGCACGTCCCCTCCTTTTCTCCTTTTTAACCAGACCAGTACTTTCCCTTCCAAATTTAAATCACAGGTATTTTCCCTAAGTCATAATATATTTCATAGCACAAATGCAAAGTGTGTATATATATATATATATATATATATATATATACATATACTTACCTGCCCCAGATTACTCTAATTTAATAATCCATCTCTGCCCTCAGGATTCAGTAAATATACAAAGCCTTTGCTTTGGGTTTTAAGCTGTAACACCTCTCCCCACTTATAGGTGGTGATTATTTCCTTTTCTCCACTAAGATTTTTTATCCAATAGGTTTTTTTGTATATAGCTTCTACTGACTGAGAAATAAATTTATTATTTTTATAAATGGGTGGTTGGAAACAATCATTGTGCACTTTTTTCCCTCAAGATATGTTGTTTCCAGATAGTCTTTAAAGTGAAAGCAGTTCTTTTATTTTGAAGCACCATCAACTTATTTTTTATCACAGTGTTATAATTCTGAGACCCTTCCTCCCCAAGCCGTTAACTGCTATGGATTATTACGTGCCAGCGGGTAATAGCTTCTCTCCTTAAAGAATTTTCTAACATCTAATTCCCAGTAAACCACTGTTCTTTGTTTCCAGTAGTGATATACTTTAATAGTTTCTTCCTGGACATTGACTATTGCATTTTGCAGATTATTATATTCTAAAACCCTATCATATGTCACTTATCAGAGTACAAATGGTACAGAATAGATACTGCTGGAACAATAGATATTAAAATAGCTTTTTAAATGTTTTAAGTACTTTAAAAATATTTGTGACTAATCTTAGTATATAAATTTAGGAAAAAGTTAACTAAATCTAAAGTCAGAACACAATTATGTAGTCTTACAAAAGTTACTGTAGCTTTTGCCCTCTTTCTGTCCACAAATTTTTGCATCTTTGTAACATGTAATCTTATTTATACCATATGATACAGCCAAATAGTATAAAAGGATAAGAAAGCAGTCACATTGTTTCAGCTTGAAATATTCCTTCTGAATTAATTTTTTCCCAATTTACTGTTATCTTCCTACTTGCTGTTTATTTTCGATTCCTTGCATTCTTTCAGAATTTTAATTGTTTTAACTCCTACATTGTCGACTCTTATTTATATATAAATTAAATGTTTATTTAGTAATTACTCTTTCCAGATCAAATTCTACTCACTCTGTATGGCGAACAGAATCATGCTAGGACTGTAATAAAGCCTTTCTCTAGTTTCTGAGTTGCACAAAGATTAGTCTGTATACCAGAGATTTTACATTTATATCTATTTGCCTGGATGAAGTCAATAACTGTGCTCCCTACTCTTTACACTGATCAAAGCACAGCAAATTGTAATTTGGCAATAGAGAATTAAATCAAGACAGCTATTGAACTTCTTTAGTCCTGTGCCATATAAATCTGTCATCTTTTTTTAAGTCAATCAATAGTGGGAGAATGTGTATTTTCTTTTTATTTATAAAGCAATCGTTAGCATTCTATTTGGAAATCTCCAAAATATCCCTGTCTTTCCTCTGAAATGTTAAATAAAAATAAAAACAACTTTTCTACCTTCCACTTTACTTCAACAGCCAGTGTAGCTTGGTCCCAGTATCAGCAAGGAATACATATGAAGCAGAGAGGAGCAGTAGCAAGTGAAATCAGGCATTAGGCAATTCCCAAAGGAGTGACTTCTATGAAAGGGATAAGAAACAACTGAATCATCCATTTAACATCCTCCCAGTCTTGAACATTTAAAAAAATAAAAAATAAAAAATTCTAAACAGAAGGATATTTCCCCCCTGCTTCCTTATTAGGCCTCATCTGGTCTGAGCTGCAGTAAATGCTCCTGTGGCATCATATCCAGCTGTGACTGGCAGTGTGGTGTTGTTTCCACATGTGTTGGGAAAACATCATCACAATATCCAATGACATTTTATCATTCTTACATGTGGACAGGCACATATACAGGTACAGATATAGATAATGCACACTTCCTAGAAAGCAAAGCACATAACAATGGAATTTCAAGTAGCACATATAACCAAGTCCTTTGGCCAGCTACCCCTTCTGTAACTAAAACTCTAAATAAACGGGAAGATAGTTTTGTTTTGATGGCATCCACTAAATGCAATCAGGAAACAGCAGCTGCAGAGCCATGTATCCATTGAAGTTAGAAGAATGGATTGTAATGGTAGAGTAATTCTGCTCTATTAATTAGAAAAAAAAAAGGCTCTGAGACAGCTGGTCCTTGTGTATGATGGATGTTAAAATTCTTAGGAAGGCTCACATAACATAAATTGTTTTTTCTAGTTCTACAAAATAACATTGACAAAGTTGACTTTTGGCAAATGTCAAAGATTAAAATTCCCCTTTGCCCCTTCTCTTTCAGTGGAGAAAAAACAGATGCCCTGGCATGTCCAGGTCACTCCTGGGCCAGCCAGGCCAGTGACCATGGCTGATGTGAGATCTTCACGGGCTGACACTGGAGTGTATTTGGTGATGTTGCAGTGAAGGGGTTGGAGCCTCTGTGCTTCCTCACAGTGCCATGGCAGCAGAGTCTGGGAGATCTGTGCATGGCTGCCATGGGTTCAGAGCAGCTGCAGCCTCAGCAGGCAGCACAGAATCCTTGTGGAGGAACTGCATCCCAGATGGGGTACAGCCAGGTTTGGGCAGGGCTCTGGGGACTGGGGAGCTGGCACAGACACAGTGGGACAGGAAAACCACGTTGCTGCTGTACTAGCAGTTGGTTGCCCTGTTCCTAGATCCTGGAAGCTCTCATGACCAAATGTTTCCTTTTCAGAAGTAAGAACACCTGAGAAAAGGGGAAAAAACAATCCATTGATCTGCAGATGTGTAAGAACCAAGCAAAGGAGCATAGTCAAGAAGAAAAACATTCACTTCCAATCATGCTGAGATAGGACCCAGTTCTGCTGTGCAAAAGTATTAACAAACTAAAAAGCCCTTCTGTTATCCATAGGGGTCTGTCAGCTATTACTGCACTTTTTGAAAAAAAAAAAAAACAACCCCAAAAAAACCAGACATCAATAGATTTTCACAGTAGTCCCAATATCTCTCTACAGCATACAAGACAAACAGTATTAAACATCAGTCTCCAGAAAGATGGCTTTCATAAATACTGTTGGGTCCAGGAATTTAACCTTTTGTTTTGTTGAAAGTAAATTATGCCTATGCTATTTGCATTTAAAAGTTCTTGCCAGAAAATACATTAGTACAATCTGGAACTGTCTTAGGGCAGCGGCAGGACTCTTGTCCTAGACATGCTGCTTCCTTTTTCCCACATATGATGAGAATAAGTAAGACAATTAAGTAAATTTTTGAACTGCTTTTGACCATATGAGGTCTCTGAGGTCCAGTTTCTTGTTCTTTTATTTCATGGGGTTTATTTTCATATACAATTAAATACAAACCCCTCGTATTCTTTTTTTCTACTAGAGCCTTTTACATGCAATATGTAATGAAGACTCCTGCAGTTGCTTGATTTTGATCCAAAAATACACCTTTCTCAAAGGCATATTGCTTGAGAGTTGCCCTTACACTGAGGGTAGGTAGTGCTGTTGTTAATGTTCGTACTCAGTTGAAGTAACTTTTCATAGGAAACCAGAAGAGAGAAAGAGAACTGGAAGCAGATCCACACTAACACTGCTTACCCACATTCTGCCAGTGACAAAGGAATGAATCAAAGCCAGAATCTTTTCAAGCATCCGCCACAAACAGTGAGTGTGTGACAGTACCACTGAACATTATTAATCCCACAGATGACCCAGAAGCCTATTCTAAGTTCTTGAGTCTCAGGAAGTAACAGTTGTATGGGTTTAAGTGCCTTCAAAATTATCTCTCTCAAAATTTTCCTTTAATGCACAAGCATTTGCTTCCCAACCATTTGATAAAGATAGGTTTGCTTAGATCACTCAGGGTGCTGAGTCATCATGCTGTGCCATTAAGACGATCTGTGTCATCATACTAGAACATACACTTGGGCCAATGAATCTTACCATAACATCTATTTTTAAATCTCTCAAGCCCAGAGATAATAGAAATATGTGCTCTACCATGTTACCAGGATCTCCTGGCCCCCTTATTAAACTTCATCTCAATTGAAAAAAGAAAAAAAAAAACACCACAAAAAAACCTGATACTATTGTTACGATTTGCGACAGCAAAATAACGATATGAGACTCCGAGCCTTCATTGGAGGGCACACAGCGAAGGTTTATTAAAAACACACCCTTTTTATACAGTACTTTGGTACAATGGATATGATTGGTCATTTAGAACAACACCCCTTGACTGTTATTTCCAGGTAAATAACAAGTTAGAAAAACACCACCTGCTAGTGACTTTTCACCTTCCAAGGACTGTTTGGATTCCTCCTTACGATTTTCCAGGCCAGAGTGACAGAGTTGTGTACTTGACTTTCCCACATGCTCAAGCTAGTGCCTGAGGCCTGAAAATGTTTTATTTGACCACTGTCAATTCCCACATGATACAGCTTGTCCTTGGTAAAAAGTCTTAAATCCTGATTTCCTCAGAAAGACTATAACTGCAGGCAGGAAGATGTGGTCACAGTGTGTTTCTAAAAGCTGAGATATGCATCAAAATCACAACATTGTTAGGAATCTAACATAACTATACAAGTGAGACTTTTATTAATCTTGATTTGTTCTAAAGAGAAAATATTGTAAACATTTTTAAAGTTATTAAATTACTTCATTACATGCTAATCTTAGGAAATATCATAAAACAAAATATTGTTACAATCCCAATTCAGTTAATTTGAACAAATATGAATGTTTCATTTTTCCCCTGTAGTCACATTAAGATGATCCTTTTAATAATAAGGCTTAAAAATAATCCTCTGGGAAGTTATTAGACTAGTGACTTGACATTTGAGACTCAAGTAGGTTGGCCCTACTCTTACATTCAGTTCATCAAATACTTGCTTTGTCTTAGCAGGAGATGCCTCATATCTGTATCACTTGGAGATTAATTGGACATTTTTTGAGCAGGAAACATTTATTACTGTCCCTGTGAACAAAATTATTTTAAAGACACTACTGGTGCAAAATTTCTCCAGAGGAGTAATGTTGTGATACAACAAGTAGTTGTTCATCTCTTCAGACTCAGTTGGAACCATAAAGACACAAAACCCAATTTATGAAGACTGTTAATTATAATTTTAACTATAAATCTATTTGGTTTTTTGGGGTTTTTTTTTGTTGCTGAGAGAAAAATAGATAAACTAGGAGATAAATAAAACCATCCCTACTACAAGTAATTTTAGTGCCTCTTTCTGCCAGATTTTCATCTGATTTTCATCCAGATTTTCTTATGTTGAACAAGGTGGTAATCTTACTCTGTTTTAACTCCTAATAATTCCTTCGGATGTATGAGGCTTTCTGCCAAATTGAGGTTCACTTAGAATTCATAAAGATTTTGACCTCTTGGCCAAAGGATTAAGAAGCTGCACAAGAGGTCAGAAAAAAAGCTAAATTTTTACTTTCTGCTGGCTTTGTGTTGTTTTTATTTCTTTTTTTTTCTTTTCTTTTTTTGTGATGTAAGCACAACTGGGAAAAGTGCAAGCTGTTTGCTGCAGGAAAATTAAACTTATTTTTATGTAACTACTGGGACCAAAAACAGGCGAAACAATTACGTATTTCTTAAGACTCCATCAGCTCCAAGGCACATCTCATAAAGGTAATTGTCTGAAGCCTCGATGATACATTCCCTTAATTAATATCCTGGAGTATGAGAACACATTTCAGATAGCATAGCCTCATCTGATTCTCACTGCAAATCACAACGGGTGAAATTCAGAACCTCATTCCTTCTGCAGAACTAAATTGCAATATGCTCGACTTGAGATTGCTCCTTAAGACCATTCAGGGACTGAAGCTTATTCAGGGCACAGTTTGTATCTTACTGGTTTTGTGGGATTCTGTTCCTCAGAAAAGCTGCTGCAAGGCCCTTTATGTCAGAAAAATTAGTTAGTTCCCAGGAGCTCTCAGGAGCACGTAACACCAATCTCCCCCTTGTACATCATCACACCTGCAGTCAGCAGGGGTCCTCAAGTGTTGCTCCTTTCACAGAAGAGATGGATGAAAAAAGCACTGAATGAGACTGAAAACTCTGTGCTGCTTGTTTTTCCTCTTGATCTGAAATAGTCTAAAATTGGAGACCTTCCAGAAAGTTGTGGAAGACACCTGTATGAGACTGCTACAGAGGGAACAAGGAATCACTTCACAGAGACGAAGTGGAATGAAGAAATCTGTCTGCGCAGGACTAGATAGTTAATTTAACTCATCCAGGATCCTAGAGTCTTACAAATTGTATGGGAAACTAATAATAAAAAAGAGAAGATCTTTGGATATGCAGTTTTGACTATTTTAAGATAAATTTATTTTAAGTCCTTGGAGTCTTATACATCATATATACGTATCTGATATGTGCTCTGACCAAAGCAACTTCACCTTGTGACACAGCTCCAGCACCAAACTACCCTTTGCTTTTAAGCTATTCATTCCATTTTTGTTTGTCTATGTAGAGGTTTAACCCCAGCCAGCAGCTAAGTACCACACAATAGCTGCTCACTCCTACACCAATCAGAAGGATAAAAGGTAGAAAACTCACAGGCAGGGATGAAGACCTTTTTGTAGGGAAAGCAAAAGACACACACACAAGCAAAGCAAAACAAGGAATGAATTCACTGCCTCCCATGGGTGTTCAGCCAGCTCCAGGAGAGCAGGGCCCCATCACGTGTGTTGGTGATTTGGAAAGACAAGAACCATTACTCCATATATGCTCCCCTTTCTCCTTCCTCCCCTCAATTGACATACAGAACATGATGTCATTTGGCCTGGAATATCCCTTTGGTCAGTTGGGGTCACCTGTCCTGGCTGTGTCTCCTCTCAGCCTCCCATGCACACCCACCTTCCTCACCAGCACAGCTGTACAAAAAAGCAGAAAAGGCCTTGGCTCTGTGCAAGCCCTGCTCAGCAATAACAAAAACATCCCCACATTATCAGCCCCGTGTTCAGCACAAATCCAAAACACAGCCCCATACCAGCCATTGGGAAGAAAATCAACTCTACCCCAGCCAAATCAGCACATTCCATTGGATGGCACAACAGGTCTGACCCTGATTAAAGATTCTGTCAAATTACTACCATGACAATGATTCAAGAGAATAGACCTAGAAAATTTTTTTTACATCTGTCAAAATGAGAGGTTGACTAGATCATGATATCCCTAAAAAGCTATAGGAATACTACAATGTATGTAGCACTTGTTCAAATACCTGAAAGGTAAAGGCTTCTTTTCCATACTTTGGTGGTTTTTTTTGCCAAAATACAACTTCCAGCCTGTGCCCTTAAGTAGGAGCATCTATAAAAGACAAGGCTATACTAAGAATTTTATGACCAACAAAAACAAGACACAACCCTCCCCTCCCCCCAAAAAACCAAAAAAAACAAACAAAAAACCCCAACCAACCAACCAACCAAAAAACAACAAGAAAAAAAACAGGCTAGAAAAGGCTTTCATATAAAAAGCACAAAATAAGTTGATAATGATTTCTTTTCTTAGGTTATATTATTTGCTGCAAGCACTGTAGCAAACTGATTTCTACTTTCCATGTATGGATTTCATGAGATAATGCTTAAAGTAAACCCATAATTTACAATGGTAAACAAGAAAAAAAGCAGAGTTCATTCAGCTATTGCTAGAAATGCAAATAACCTTGCTGTTGATTGTTTACAGAAGAAATGAAGACAGCATCTGTTACTCTGTTTATGCAATAGCATTCGTATAAAGATTTTATACATTCATTTTTAACAAATAAGAGGTAAAGTAATCATTCCTCATATAATTAGCCAGGCTGATTCTACGTTTGTATCACTTTATAAATTTATTCTTCATGATACATAATGTTATTTGAAGGATAGAAAAAAAGTAATAAATAATATTAAGAAAAAAAAAATTCTGTTTCCTCCCTGAAACATTAACTTCTATTTTCATATTGTGTTAGCAGTGTTTAAACCACACTAAGCACCCCAAAAGAAAGGGTCTTCATACATCTCTGGGATTTCCTTGGCAAAACCAATAGTAGTGCTAATCTGCATGTTAGTGGTGCTGTACAGAAAGTTGATTTCTGTAATATTTTGGTGTTGTTTAACAACAGCCCTCCTTGCTAAGGAAGAAATAGAGCTAAGCTGCAACAGCATCCTTATTTTTCACTTTTTCTTTTTAAAAGTATAATCGGTCTTATTTATTTAAGATTAACATTCATGGTATCTATAGCACACTGGTAGGCATAATCTGATTTAAGCAGGTCTTGCATGACTTTTTCTGTAGCTTCATCTTCTGATCTTCCTGCTCCCACGTTCACTAATAACAGAAGACTGTGAGAGCCCTCTCCTGGTGAACAAAATTTATCTCCCTGCAGATGCTGTTTGCCAACCAGAGATTCTGAGACAGATACTCCAGCTGTAAAAGAAGATAGCACTTATAATGTACTCTAAAGGTTTTTTTATTAATACTTTTCTTAAATTAAAAAAGTCACAAAACAAAGCCTTTATTTTCCAAATACCACCTTATAAAGTGAAGCAGAAAGTCAAGGAAAATACTTCCCAAAAAACTGCCATCTACAAAGAAATACTACCTTCAATTTACATTCACACCAGTACAAGTTTTGCATGGCTAAGGTTGACACCCATCTGGAATGTTTTAAATAAAACTTCTTTAAAGATTTTTTCATTCATGATAGGTATTGAGAAGGTTGTGTGCACAGTCAATCCCCAGACATGGAATGAATGAGTGAGCCAAGTCTGAAAACCCTGAAGCATCTAAAGGGAGCCTTGGGATCTTCTGAGGTTGGCAGTGGAGAGGAAGGTCCATGGGGAACACATTCTCCTGCATAACCAACCAGAGACAGCCCGTGCTGAGTGCACAAGTTATTCTTTCGTGCTACCAAAACTGAACTTTTTTCTAGGCATTCCCCTTTACTCCTAGCACATGTAGCCTGCCCACATTATTCAGAAAGGGGATATATTAAACACAATATCCTTTCCCTGTCTGTACTTGCTGTCCTTATTACCTATACTTGCAACATGAATTTGGCTTCTTCTCCTGCTGTGCTCTCCCCTTTCCCTGTAGCAAGAACTCAGTTTGGTTGAAACACTGTCTCTTTCACTTGCATTTCTTCTGCGGCTTATCCTCTTAGTCTGATTTGGTGTATTCAGTTTAAGGATGGATGCTGTGTCTCTCTATTCCACCACTTCTGAGGCCTGAAAAGAATTTTAAGTTCAAACAATTTTAAGTTTAAATCAGACTAAGTCAAGGAACTACCAGACATGCTTGGGTCCAGCTAACTATCTAGACAGCATCTCAGTTCAGAGGGAAAGGCAGTTGAAGTAATGTTGACACAGTAAGAATGCACACTTAAAGCAAAGTTCCAAGTTTCTAGTTCCTAGTTTGAGAGCTTTGGCATATTCAGAGACAACAAACACCCTTCCATTGCTGTGGCAGTGAAGCATTAAAGCAGTGATCACACCCCCACGTCTTGGGACCAGAGGACTCCACACAAAAGTTTCACAAATGTTCTTCTGGGGAGCAATGATGGCCCAAGCAGCCTCAAATGAACTCCCTGAACATTTGCATCAAAGTCACCTCAGCTGAAAGCTGAGCTTTATCCAGATTGAAAGGAACCCAGAGAGGTTTATGGGCCTGTTTTTCTGTGCACTAGCATAAATTGTGTTGCCTTATCTGAAGAGTTTGCATGGAGATGGCAGAGGTTGGCTGTGTAGCAACTGCTAGTGGAAGAATTGTTCAGAAAACAAGGAATTTAATATATGTACTTTGCTCTTGATGTTGACTCATGGTTGGTTAAGGTGTGGTGTGTAGTCAGTGTAGCGAATTGGCAAAGCTGTATATACTGAAACTGTTACACACTGGATAACTTTTATGATAGGCAATATTCAATCAGTTATAAAAACAAGTGCTTTACAATATAAATTTTTCTGCTTGAAAAGGGAAGTTCTAATTTTTAGCTAGCACACAGTTGTTTTCCTGTGCAAGAAGGAAAACATGAGCAGTGAGTTATTACGTGGAAGAGCCTACCATGACTTCAGAGCCAAGCACTCCCAGTTCAGTTTGCACTAGCACTGCTATCTCTTGAAGAGCTCAAAGCAGCTGAAATACAATAAGGCCTCATTAAAAAGGAAATGCTTTTATATAAATATGAAGCTTAGATTCCTATTTCAGATGATCTAATACAAGATCTCATATCCTCTGTTTCTTTTAGAGCAGCAAAGCATGTTAACCCTGCTATTTCTAGCTTCAGCTGTAAGCTAGAATACAGTGGTAGCAACAAGACATAGATGTCAACTGGAAGAAGTAATGTTTGGAGGCAGCATAGTGCTGGCCAATTTGATCTGTAGGCTGCTATAGCTGAAATGTGCTGTAAAGATTCAAACTGACAGCTAGAAAAACACTTTTGTATGAAACAGATTTCAAGATTACTTTTTTTGTTTCATTTTTCACTGCCCTTTTTCTTTTTTCTACCCTAGACTTTTCCTTAAATAAACAAATATATTTTTGTCTTTGAAATTATTTGTAATTAAGGTTAAGCTCAAATGACACCAGTAGGTAGAGGGCTCATTGTTTGTCTCCAACTCAATAATTGCAGTAAAATGTTGTACAAAGCAACCCACCTCAGAGCATTTGTAATCTAAGATGGAAACTGGGGCATGTATTGTGCAAAGCTAAAAAGACCAGTCTGAGGACTTATATCGCTAAGTGAGAGAACTCAAGAACTTGCTCTCAGCCATTAACCAGCCTTGGTGTATCAAAAAACTAACAGACAGATCATTGATAATACTGAATAATTTCCAAATTATCATAGGAGCTTTGAGGACCCTACATTAATACACCTAAGGTGGTACAAGTTTTCAGAAGTGGTAAATGCTCTGCAGACACCCCTGTAACCAGGCCAAAAGAAACCTTTGAAAAACCTCAAAGAGTGAACATATTTTTTGTTGACCTTCATTCTGGAGTTGAGAAGAAAGAGCTCTGTTGGCTGCCACTTGCTTTTTGGAGCTGTGCTTACAGTCTCAACTCACATACTTCACAGGCAAGTAAAGCAAAGTGAACGTTAACTTCCATTTTCCCACTTTCTTGAGGTCCTGGAGAAATGAAATCCAACTGTAGAAGTTTTGTCCCTCTTTCTCTCTGTTGCTGCACTACATCTAAGGGGAAATACTTGGGACCACTTCCGAGGTCTGATCTCACCTTCTTGTCACATCCGAATACCAGACCACAAGAGCAAGGCATGGAAGGTGATACAGAATAACAGGAGAACAAGACACAAGACATGACACCTAATGTACCATTTCTAAGTACAGCCAAGAAACCTAGTTCCAATCCCATTTATTTAATCTAGTAAAATTATTTTGGGTAAATCAGTGGAAGCACCAACTCACCTAGGTAGCAGGTAAAAAAAAAAAGGAAAAAGAAATTACTTAGTTCCTTCTCTAATTCAGTAAACTCATAACTGTCTCATTCAGTAAACTAATGAGATGTGTTATTTTAGAAAGGATTAGATGAGATTATTATTTTTAATCAATTAAGGTGTGGCAAATATTGTGCCATGCAGTCCTTTAAATTAATTGTATGTGTACAGTCACACGGGTCATGCTGATCATCTCTATTTATACAGAGCAGAAGAGAAGATGATCTCTAGTTAGTTAATACATACATTGCTAGCAAAAAAAGTAAGTTGGTGAACTCCATAAAAAGACCGTGTTAATGAAAAGTTAGTAGAAGCCCTTAATTATCCCTTTGAATGATACCTACAGAAATGGGCTCTCACAGAAACTGCAAATTGCAAAGGGACACTATTAATACAATGCATAATTATTCCATAAATTTATTGTTAAAAGTATTGCAAAGGTCAAAATCCTTGTGATCTGCATCACTTAATAACAATCACAATAGCAACACAAGAGCACTTTCACACAAACCCCTTTTTTACACTTGCTAAGTGATAAAAGTACTTAATCATGATATCACAGGCTCAGTTGTAAATTAGTCTAAAAAAAAAAACAATGCATGAATAAAATATTCTCTGACTGCAGCTTGGAGGTTCTAAGCCACACCAGTTCCTGGTCTGATCCATTTATAAAGTTTATTAAGTTGAAGTTTTAAGCCAACACATGTTAAAAAAAAAACCCACCATGTCTAATACTTTCTGATACAGTGTTTACAGAAAGCTAATGACAAATGACCCAAACAAAAAATATAATCATGATAATGAACTATTTCTCTGTGCATTTACCAGTTCAGTTCCTCTGAACCACTAAACTGAAGATAACAATTGGGCAGATACTGTCATAAACAAACAGCTATGCTGCTCATGGTACCTGCCTAACAAGGTCTGCCCAAGGATTTAAAATTTAACTCACTAAAATAATTCTTGTTCTGGAGTAAAATAGGGCACAAAAGTATACCATTAAGAGCATTTTTTTTTTCTTGTAGAAAACAGTATAACTGGATGCCAGTGCAAGAACTGGCTAAAGGAATTTATAAAAAAATTCTCATTTCTATCATCAATCTATTTCTGAATTAGATTGAGGTATTGCCCTTCTAATATAAAACATTTGAAGTTTAATGTCCAGTAATTCTATTTTAGGAAGCATTAGGCATTGTAACCCAGACTTTCAAATAGGGATAACATGAATATGTTCCTTAGATATTTTTGAAGAAATTTTAGATCAGTCACTAACCACTAAAAATCTTAAATACCTTAAAGCCACATGGAAGTGGAGAGGGGGGGGAAAAGTCCCTATCAAAGATCCTGCTAAAACATAGTTTTAAAAGTTCACACAACAGCAATCAAACGTATATGAGACTAGACAGCTCTATGTTTCTAGAAAATTGCTTCATTACAGATGAAAAATAGCACAAACAAAAAGAAAACAACTATTTAAAGAGTGAGCCTCTTACAGTAGATGATGTTTTTCTTTATACCAAGATGTTCACTTCTTAATGGACAGGCATTTCAAACTGGTTCTTCCAATTACAGTACCCCAGTGAGAAGCATCAGGTAACATTAGAGAGAGCTTCAACTTGTCTTCCCATTCCCCTCAGTGAGATGTATCCACCACAATTCTGTCTAACTGAATTGCTCAACAGAGCATCAAGAACCAAGCTGGGGCAAGTCATAGTGGGCATGGAAATGCCTTTTCATTTAAATTTTTGTGTGACAGGTATTCCTTGGTGATTTCAGGAAGCCATAAAGCTCTCCTGCCTCCTTGCACTCACCAGTTTGGTGCAACACCAACCTTGGCCCAGCCACCCAGCTTGCTCTCTCCTTCTCACACCCCTGTGACCATTCAGGTTACATATGGCAATGCTATTTCTCTCTCAGGTTCCTTGTTAGGCTAGTACTCATTTTAAAAATCCACTTTATTATGGACTTGCAGACTTCCCTTCTACCACCTCTGAAAAGGATGTTTTGCCATATTCAAATTGTTCAAAATCTGTTTGTTGTTAGTTCACAAAAATTGCAACCCTAAAATATGGCTCATAGCATAAATGTTTATCTTTTAATGTGCCTACTTTTGCCCTATCCTTAGGTAACCCTTCTTAAATTTTTCTTTTGCAATGGTGGAGGGTAATAGCTGTGGATAAATGGGTTATTATTTGAAGTGTCAGATGAACGAAAAGTTTCATTGTGAAAGCAGCAAATGCCCACAAAGTAGAAAACTGGTTTTTAATACATCAGACTTTTACAAACTAAAACAAGTGTTCTTGATAGAAATTGTCACATTTAGAAATAGCTTTTCTTTGTAAAATCCGAAAATAAAAATATTGTGATCTATCAAAGATGATAAAACCAACACCTTCCCAAATATCCTTATTTTTGAAAGAAAGAAGGCAAAATACAAAAACCCAAAAAATTATTAGGCAATTATTGAACTTGCATAACATTGTGTGAAACATTAGGGAAATCATTTTGTAAGATGATAAAGTTATGTTTTCTCTCTATTTAGAGTAAAACACCTGCAATACTTTTATGCTCACTATTATCAACAGAAACTCCTGAAATTATGCTGGTAAGTTGTTTCAACAGGATTTTATTTAAAAGATGCTACAAAATATGGCCAATTTCCCCTGCCAAACAGGGCAAAACTTCTCTTTCAAGTTAGTTAACCTGGGTTTTTAAAGGGTATTCCTCTGTTATAAAAAGAAGCTTTTGTCTATTTCCTTCTAAGAACTCTGCCTGCAGAGATGTCACCTCCCTGTTTTCTAAGACACATGGTCCTCATGACCTAAGAAAATGCTTCTCCTGACCATCTTAGAGAGAAATGTATGCATAAGTACCTTTTTCAGTAATATAAATGCAAAATCTAATGATCACTATGACCACAGGAGCTAAATGCAGAGAAAAGCCTCTCTGCACACTTCCTACAGGCTGCTGTGACTCTTCAAAAGCCAGGAGCCACACGGAATCACAAAGTTCACAAGACACTCTGCTTACATGTGTACAACAAACAGTAATATTCACACACTTCATCATGAGCCCTGTGTATTGATTATTTCTACTTGCCAAGTGCTAAGTTAGGAGTAGCTGAAGTTGAAAGCAGAATCAAGGTGAAAGCCTGACAAAGAGAGCTAGACCCTAGGTGAAGCCATGCTGGCTGCCTCAAATCACCTGCCTGTCCTCTATGGGCCTCTAAGCAGAGCTTCTAGAAGGATCTATTCCATGACCTTCTCAGGCACAGAGAAGTGAAATGCATGCAATAGGATATAACACTGAAGCATCAGAAACAAAAAAAAAAAAAAAAAGGAGTTAAAACTTTCACAAAAAAGTGAAAAAACACTCCTTTCAAAGTCACTCAAATTCTATTGTGTTGTAATTAAAAAAAACTTAAAAAATCATTAGAAACAAGAATAGCAAGTTAATTCAGCTCCTAGATTCCACATGATGCCATCCAATAAAACTGTATCTTCCTGCTTTAACCTTGTTTCACTATAAACTGATTGAGACTGCAGTATGGCATATATAATTTTGAAACTCTTCCAGTTATCTCTGGGAAATAAAAAAACCCCAAAAGCCAAAAAACAAACAAACAAACAAAAAAAATTGAAGAAATAATCAGATTATCTGCTTTTTCTTCTCATTTTTTGTGATAAAATGTACAGTCTGACTAATTGATCTGGTTTGCTTCTCTGCCTATACAAATGAAATTATTTCCAGAAGCTCATTAGGAGTAATAGCTGTCTGTAAACCAAAGGACTGAAGGGTCAGCCAAGGTAACTGGTGTTACTAATTAGAACCAAAACAAAAAAGTGAAATTAAAATTCATCTATGCATGTCTACACTTACCCACACAAATCATTATTTAACAACAATATTTAATCATTAGTGTGACTTGAGTAGATTGTACACTTCATTGTACTTAAGCAGACACAGAACACTGAATCTAACTACCAGACCTACCTTTTAATGAAAAATCACCAAGAGTTATACAATTAATATGTTTCACAACAAACTTGCATTTTGGAGACATCCAGACACACGAGGCAGATTTCACAATAAATGCTTCTCTTTCTCAGGAGCTCTGAATTTTACTCTGAATATGGTATAAACTGATGGTGTGAATAACTAATTGAAGACTACTGCCTCTGTTCATTTGTCAGTAAAGCAAAGAAAATGATGATGCTGAGCATGATGAAGTGTTTCAGGATTTCTTGGGGACAAGATTACAGCTGAGTGACTACACAACTCAGTCACTGAATGGTGGACACTCCAAGATGGGTACATTGTTCACAACCTTGTGATGAATTTCAAAGCTGACAGTTTCAAGCCTGACCTGTGCTACAGCTTTAACTTAGGTAATTGTGATGCTTAACAATCCAGCTAGATTTATGGGAATCAAGGTTATATCTCTCCCCTATATGTGAAAAATAGAAAGCAAGTACAGTTTGAAGATACGTAGTTTTCTGTTTTCTTGACACACCAGGAATCAAACGGACAATGTGGTTTCAAATAAGCGTTTGCTGTAAACAAACAACAAATTTTAGCTACAAGCTTCTAGGCATGAATTTAATTGCAGAACTCAAACATCATTTGCAGGGACTTACTAGATTATTTGCAAATCTCCTGGTAAATTTACTGTAGGGCCTTTCTGTGGATTGTTTGTACCTGATAGCAGCAGACCCTCAAAACCTCGGGTAAACTTCCAGCACCTCCAGATATAGTAAAGTCTCTCAAAGTTGCCTGATGTCAGGAGACTTACAGATCACAAAGAATGGGCCTGTGGACCCTCTCCTATAGGTTACATTTCAGCCTCATGAAGACACATAGTCATATTCAAAACAGATTACAGGTTATCACTGTATGGGGCATTAAGATTTCTGAATGGGATGAACTTGACCCTTTCAGTTCCCAATAGCCCTCTATTTCCATATATGCTGTTACTGGACAGCATTCTGTCAGCCATACAAACCAGCTCTCTGTGATCCAAACACTAGGGGAAACACCTACACATGAATGAGTTTTAAATATGGTCAGGGGCAGGATTTTTTGTATCGGAAGGAGTAAGAGTTTTGCTGAAGGTGGTTCCAGCCTCAGCACTACATAATCACTTGTAACTTCCACTTGTATCACACCATGATATAGTGCAGCAATTGTCAGTAACATTTCTGTACAGCTCCAAGACATCATTCAATTTCACAAATTCACATCACTGGACAAGCACAGCAGGGTTGGACTAAACAAAGTCAATGGACTTTATCCTTAAATAAGGATGGTCCATAGACTAAGGGTATGATATCTGTATCTATAGATATAGATACAGATATAGATAAATGCAGATATATCTCAAATGGCCAGAAAGATTATGGTGATTAACTGGGATGAATTGGGACATGAGCATGATGCAAATGGTTTGGAATAAGGAGTGGATACTGTCCTGGATTCATCTAGAATAGATTTAATTTTTTTCCTAGTAGCTGGTAGTAGCTGGTCTGTGTTTTGTATCTAATATGAAAAAAAATACTGAGGGCACACTGATTTTTTAGTTGTTGCTAAGTAGTGCTTACTTTAAGTCAAGGACTTTTCAGTTTCCTGTGCTCTGCCAGTGACAGTGACATGCAAAAATGGTTCTTTTCTCTAGACATATAATTGCCTATCATACTATTTCAGTTAATGTCACTTCAGCTAATGCTGTTTTAGTTGCTTCTCATCCCCAGTTTTAATTATTTTTCCCTCTCCTGTCATTCAAAAGCAAAAGGCAAGGTAGAGAAACTAGCATCTTGAAACCATAATTATATTCTCTCAGGAAATACTGCCACCAGTAGCTACCTCTAGTTTTTTTAAAACTCAAGACATTTAGAATTACTAGAAAATGCAGTAAATATTTGGTTATTTCTGTACAGTTTCATGCAGTGGTACTTAATTTTAAAAACAATGTGGCTTTTTATTTTGCTTTAGCTCGAGGAGTGGAATTATGTTTCCCATGCATGCCATATTACAAGACAAATAATAAGGACCTGAATCCTCAGGAGCTGTAACTTGAAATACTGTCTTGAATGAATGCTGTCCCTAAGGAAAATAAATGTTAAATCTTATTCCACACACATTAGTGCTAGCTTATGAAAGCTGAAAGCCTGTCTGGAGAGCTTTTTGGAACAGACTTTCTCTTGCAATGTTTTGCCTTTCTCCCGCCAGTGTCAAACAACTGGGTTCCTGGCCTGCCATGCAGGTAAAATGGTGAATTCAATACTGATGTGAATGCTTCTGAACTTGCAGCCTGGAAGGCCATTTAGCCAGAAAAAAAAACCCCAACAAACCACCAAATAAGTAACCTTTTACTTAACATGGCAGGAAATATATACTGGAGACAGGATTGCTCACAAGCACTGCAACAGGGACTTTGGGGCAGGGAACATGGTTTTTCCAAAGTCCCTCCAAAATAGCTTCCAAGTCTCTGCAGCAGTGAGCAAGAGGACTCAGAGACCTGATTTGTGTGACAAGCATCAGAGTCTGATTTTCTCAAAGGTAATGTTATTTAATATAAAGACCTTCTGTGGAAATGAGTTAAAATTATTTCAGAATTGTTTTTATAAATAACTTCCTTTATTTTGTCAAGAAATCTCTTTTCCTGCTTTTTTATTCCAGAAACTTTTTGTTTGAGATTTCATAATTTCACAGGGAAGGGAACTAATGATGAATAACAGCACCAGAGATCAGAGCCATAGCCTATTAGGCATATCACTTAATACAGCTGTCTTTTAATACAGTGAAAGTGTTTATACTAAAATATAATTTCTTCTTATCCTGTTTTAAATACAAGATACACAACAATTTTAAGTCCACTGAGGGCTTGTTGTTTTTTTCCAAAGTAATTCTCAGTATCCAAAGAGTACCTTGCAAAAGATGTCATCACATTTGCTGTGTCAGGTCTTAGCTAGTGGGAAAATTGCCTTTGGTGGATGGGTGCAGTTATAGCACTTCAGAGCTACTCAGGAGCAGCTCTGAACATGGAGGCAGGATTTTACAGGATTTCATCACCATGATTCAGTGCCACTAAACAGTGACACAGAGATCACTGAAGGTCTTTGCCTTGAGACAATTCCAGCTCCACACAACAGAATTTCATTACACAGCATTCACTGTGGTACACAGTGATGGCTTTTACACTGGTAACATTCAGTAATGATTTAGATCACACTAATTGTTAAGTCTGTGCTCCCAGCGTTTCTTGCAATACAATCAATAATATTACATTTTTTTTTCTTTTCTAAATATTATTAATAAGGAGCTATTAGTCCCCCATTTTTGTGACTGAGACTCCTCTGACAAAACAAATATTACTGTTTCCCTGGGTATGATATTTTTAAGGAATAAACACACTATTGAATATGGGTAGAGCTACTTCCAAGTCTAAATTATTTTAGAGATTTTTTTTTTTACAGATTGCAGAGGATGAAATGATCCAAACTCTACCAATTACACACACCAAAAGCTGAAAAGAATGCAAGCTCATCCTTAGCTTCCTGTTTTTCTGAAAGATTAATTCCTTTAAATAGGCACTAATGAAATCATAGAAAAAAAAATAGAAAACATTAGAGAGACCAAGGAGATAACCAGAATTATTATGATTGTTAAAGGTTTACAAGCAGAAGTTATATTTATTTAATAAGGAAATCCAAGCAATCAGCCAAATACACCAAACCAAATTTAAAATAATGTAATTTTTGATACAGGTATATAGCAGTAAGCATGAACATATTTATCTAGACTATGCCCAGATCACTCTTGCAGACTCAGTTTGAAACTCAGAAGTATGCAAAAAATCTACTGAAAAAAAAAAAAAATTGCAGGAGAGGTGAAACATGCTATGCTGCTACAGAATTTATGGGGATTGCGTGCTTTTAAACTGAAAATATCAGATAGCTGTACACATGTACATTTAAACTTTGCATAACACTGTGACATGTTGTGACAGTAGTAATGAGAAAGTCTATTCCAAGTTTCAAATAAAAAGGAATTAAAAATTAGTATGAAGAACAAAATCAGAAATTATTTGTAGCTTCACAGGCACCTGACAACACAATATGCCTGCCAGAGGAGCTGAGGAAAGGCTCCTGAGACCTGATGAAATCCCAGACAAGACTGAATTACTGGAGTCAGCTCATCTAAAATATTATACAGTATGTTCATGTAATAGCCTCAACTGCTGCAGCTACAGAGCCTGAAGATTGAAAAGGACAAGAAGGAAAAAAACACTTAAACGAGACAGATAGATTAAAAAATTATATGCTGTCCCTCAAATTTTAATGAAAGCATTGAGATTTCAATCTTTTCATGTTTTTCTGTTTTTCACAGAACTATGATTATTTTTTAGCCTCACTCAGTAACCATCTTTGTATTGGCAGATAATTTTATCCTTATTTTTCCATTAGTGTATGTACAGTGAAAATATCCTGATATATCAAGGACATGTCAGATAAATTTACCACAGATTAAATTCAATTCACTATTGAAAAAAAAAGACCCAATAAAGTCTCACAAGAATAAAATCGTGAACTTTGGTTGCAACTTCACTAATGAGTATATTTGAATGGTTATAAGGAGGAATTTTTCAAATGGATACCCAGACAGGCTAAACAGAAGTTTAAGCAGAGGCAGAAGGGTTTATTCTCTAAGTTTCAGGCATGTTTCCCAGATGTATCTGCCCCCACACTGAACTTCTGATCATTTTATCTGAGCATTAAGCCACTGGGCACACCACGGGCTCCATGGAAACTGTGGGTACCAGAGAATCTGCTGAAAATCTTTGTGTATTGACACACTTGCATGCAACCTGACTGGAATAATTTGGTCCAGAAAGGTGTCTGCAAAACAGAGCATCTAAAGAATCTAGTACAAAAGATTATCTTTTCTTTGCTGAAGCTGCCATGCTAGACAGTGACAGCATGTTATACTGTAGCCCCATTTCTGATTCTTCTCTCCAGAAAGTTTTAAACCTACATATTTCTGCAGATGATATCTTGAAACTGGAAACTTGCAGAGTATGCTACATATCTCCCATGTTACCATGGACTTGCAAAAGGTGAAGCGTGGTACAGTGCACCAGAGAGCCTCTTCAAAATCTAAACAAATGAAGCGGCCAGAGCTCTCATTTAAAAAGGTTAAAGAGATGGATAAAAGGAGGCCTTGTCAAAAGGAATAAGTGGTCCTCTGATGTTCTGATTAGCAGCAGGAATCCATTAGGAAGAGCTTGAGTGTAATTAGAATGGAGAGATTAAAAGAAATACAATAGTAGAAGCATTTAGAAAAAAAATACGAATTGCAGAAATAGGTAGCCTGCAGCATAATCAAAGGAGCATGTAGTAGGTGTTTTTAGTAGTTTCTTGTGCACTGTAGATTAGAAATGATTGCAAACCATGTAGGAAAGAGTGAGTTATATAAATAGGTGTTTCTATCATACCTTTTCTTAGTTTGTAAGCAGAAAAATTACATGTATCAGTGAAAAATGCATTAGTATCTATGGCATAAGTAAAACCAAATGTACTGATCATAAGAAATGTAATGAAAATTTCAGGTAAATGCTAGAAATTCTGGAGCACAAGTTTTAAAACTTGGGTTTATTTAAAGCTCTCTTGAGTCATTTAAGTTGAATTTGTAGAAATACTACCTCAGCCATGCATGTTCACAGTCTGTAAACTATGGACATAAACAATGGCATTGAATTGACAGGAATTTAATGTCAAAGCATAAGCCTAACTAAATGAAAAGCAAGTGGCATTCTATTTATGAACTCAGTATACAGCAAATATTAATGAATGCACCCTCAGATTTGCTGAAGCTCAGTCAGACACCCACCCGTGACAACAATGAGCTCAACTGTCAGCCAATTTATTCTCCTAAAGGTTGATTTAAAAATAACACAAGTTATGTATCAGTTTCAGAACTTCATAATTCTTACCCAATTTATTTATATTTAAACAATACCGTTTCCTTCATGTCACCACCGCTTGAGAAAATCTGACCTTGGCATATGTAGGAAGAGACTGGAAATCCTAGGAACATATCATTAATGTGGAAGTTTGCAATTAAATATACATTAAGTGAATCAGGGGGCTATATCCTTTATTCATTAAGATAACAGGACATGCAAAAAAACACCAGTTTGAGAGAGGTTATCTTAAAAAATCCATTTCACAACTGCAAGCATAACTGCTATTTTCTATTTCTACTGTACTGCTTGGTCTTATTGATAACATGGAATATACTCAAGAAACTCTACATGTGTCTCTCCACTGAAGACCTGCTACAGATGCATTCAGTCTGTGGCAGATCCTGAGACTGACTGCCCACTGTCCTCTCACTGATACAGTTTCCCTTGCTCATTACCTTTTTTTTTCCTCATTTCTAAATGCAGTTGTAAATTGCTTTAACCTTTAGCTGATTCCCTTGAACTCGGGAAATTTGTATTTTGTTACAACTAAGTTAACACAATTTTAAATTCCAGTCTTATTACTGCAGTTATAACACTGTAAATGAGATTTTTAAGAATATTCATAAATCAGTCTAAAACTTATGTCAATTGGTCTAATTCATGACATAAAAATGTTAGAATTTCTGAAAAGCTGATACATGCTGTTGTCATTGTAATGGGGCCTCCTTCTTAGAATTGTATGGCTACTGTATCCCAAGTACCGTACTGTAGTCACTGCTGGATAATATTTAATATTTTGTAGTAAATAGAATTTAATAGCAAATCAGTTCAAGGATGAAATAATTAAACTGTACTTGGTAAATCTACTTTATTTTGCATCACTGAACACTGTAAGAAGGACTGTCATAGCCAGATATCCCCTTATTATAATTTATGCATTTGTAATAGCATCAGTAAAATTAATGCAAAAAATGCAAATTAAGATCCAGTTATTAACATGCCAAATTTGGATTCATATATCCATATCTGCCACCTCCCCAGGATAAATACATGACTTAGGAAAAATTACACAGCAATTATTCCACACAGCTGTCAAGATATTTTGCAAAAGATCCTTTGTAGATGGAGACAGTGAAGTACTAAAAAGCAAAAAAAAAAAAGAAGTTTCCAGATTACACACTATTTAAAGAACAAGATCAGACTGGAAATCAATGCACATTTAGACTGAGTACTTTTTGGTTTGTAACTAGGTCATCGGATTAAATGCATCATCACCCAGGGGTCTCATTACAGTCTGGCAGACCAGCTGAAAGGCCCCTCGGAGCTGCCCATTAAGTGTGTCTTCAGAGTCTGGGTTTCTTTCTTACAGTTACAATTTAAAATTTACTGTGGGTACCTTTCAGCTCCAGGTTCTGCATCAGCCATGTCCTGCAGCTCAGAAGGAAAGCCAGCTGTACATCTGCTTCCAACCTAGCATTTCTTTGTGAAATGAAAGCTAGATGGAGACCACAGCAGTTTCTCTGTGGTATTTTGATGGGAAGGCCATACCTATTCACATTCCCAAGCATGCATGCTCTAAAGCCTCCAAGTTGTTCATGCAAATGAAGAAAGAATTGACAAATTCTTTTTTTTCATCTTTGATTTGTACTCATGAGTGGGCCCCATAGTCACAGACCTTATTGCCTTACTTCTTCCAGCACCCCTCAGTTAAATGTGAGTTTCTGGTCCTGAGAAGATTTGAACAGTATTAAAACAGACCTATTCCCCAGTTTGCTACTATGATTCCTGCGCTGTCTGACGGCATACCTCTAAATCTATTTACTTGGGTGGACTATTTAAAATTCCGTGCTCAGTTTCCTGTCTGTGACTGCTACATCCTAAATTATTAGATTAAAAACCAAAATTGCTACTGTCACCGCCATCTGTAGCAGTTCTGTAAATCCATGAAACAGTTTTATTGCAAGTACACAAACTGGTAATGTTCCAATACAAGCTGAATGAAGACTTTGCTTTACATAATCCTACTTTCCTTGTATGTATTTCAGTAAAAGATTTGGGGGCCTGCTGCTTAGGGACAACCTTTAAAATTAATGTTTCTTTATATATTGTAAGAGTTATCAGCATCTGAAGACAAGAAGTGCTAAGACCTAAAGATGGTGTCTCCTTTGAGCGTGTGGTGTCTGGAGCCGAACAGGCACAAGTGTTTTTGCACGGGCCCGTGATGCAGGTGATGATCTGTTCTGAGGTGCCACAGCAGCATTGCTGCCACAGATCTTTGGGGTTTTCTGCTTTGGTGATGTCTGCAAGCCTGAGAGTTACACTCTCCGGTAACTTTTGATTTTGGACTTCCCAGAAGCTTTTTCTGCTCCCAAGGGAAAGGTTTTCTCACACAGGTTGGCACCTTTTTCTTGACTTTGTTCCATTTTCTTCAGCTCAGCAAGGCTCCTTCTTTGCATAGGCACCACTTGTGGAATTTCTCCATCATAATTATCACCAGGTTCTTGGACTACTACTTTTTCTTTAATCTGAAACTCATGGGTTAAGATAAAGATTAAGCCCCATTAATTTTAGCTGCCAAAGCAGTCACTTTAGCTGCTGCCAAGAGATTATCCAGTCCCTGATCAGGTTTCATCCCGTGCTCTGGGCCCGCACCTTCGCCATGACAGCGGCAGCTCGGAGCCGCGGCCCGGTCCGCTCGGGGCGCCACGGAACGCCCGCCGCGCCGCCGCGCGCCCGCCCGGAGCGCTGAGGCTGCTGCACCGCGGCGCCGGAAGGAGGCTCGCTGGCCATGGTGCGTGTGGCGGGCTGGGGATGGGGACGGGCATGGGGACAGGGACAGGGACAGGAGAAGGGGTCCGGGTGCGGTTCCCGCAGCCTGCGCTCCTGCGGATGGCGGTGGCTGCTCACGCCGTGCTCCCCGCCCCTTCATTCCCTCCGGGAGTGGCCTCACCAGGCCGCGGGAGTCTGCGGCGAGTCCGCTGGCGGGCCGGTGGCCCTGTGGGCCGATACGGGCGGTGAGCCGACCTTGCATTTAAAAACTGCTGCGTTTCCTCCCCCAGGGGTTTGTGGCCTTTCGGGCCTTCCCGGCAGGGCGGCCCCGGGGCGGGGGGATGCACGGTCCGCTGTGGGGCAGGGGGGAGGTGCTGGCGCCGCCGGAGATTTCCCGAGGTGCTCAGAGTAGTTTTGCCTTTGACACCATCTCTTTTTTTCGCATCCCTAAGCACTGATGTTATCCTAGAGAACTGGATTACTATAGTCTCCGTTTGTTGACGGCAGGAAAGCCCCCTTGCTTTCAGGCGTTTCTTTTTGGTGCAGTTAAATAGCATATTATTGCATGAAGCCTTTCAGTTCTGTTCAAGTACTTTCTTACCAGAAAGTAGGATAACTTAGAGTAGTATTGCTCTACTTTGGAAATTCGTGAATGGTATTCCCTCTCTGTGCAGTATGAAAGGGAGGAGAATGAAAGCCTCTGGCTGGTCTCTGGTATGAGGCATTCCAATGATCCCTTGGGAAAAACAAGAAAATTGCTTTTATTACATTGTACAAATTACATGAGGCTCTTGTCAGAAACCCAGATAGAAGCTTGAATGGGGACATTTTTCGGCAAAGGTACTAAGAGTTATTCTTGGTTTTTTAGCTGTAGAGTTCTGTCAAGTAGGTATTTTGACAGTGGTCACTGTCAGATTTCTTGCAGCGTTTCCTGTGCTCTAGCGGTTTTGTTACAGCATGTACTGGCTTCAAGTAATTTTGTTATTGAAGTGGGTGAAATTGATAATGTGTTACTGAAAGTTAAGGGCTTTATTAGATATCTATGACCTTTTATGTCTTCACCATGCTGTGTATGTCATTCTTCCCTTTGCTGTTTTACCCACCCTTATTAGTGCTTAGTATCTTTGATTTCTTTTTAGCCAAAGTTACGAAAACCTCAAGGAGGGAAGCAAGAGAAAAAAGTTATCCATCCCTACAGCAGAAAAGCTGCACAGCTTGCGAGGGATGTACACAAACAGGAGAAGAAAGAAAAGTAAGTTGACTGCAAAACCTCTGTACAGACCAAAGAATAACATCACAAAGGATATTTCTTATTTGTAGTAGTGGACATGGGCTGTTATGCTGATAGAACCATAAATAACAGAAAGGCCTGCATAACTTAATACTGCTGCTGGGCCATGTGAAGTGACAGGTTTACATGCATTAAATCAGGTTATACAAAGTGTGTAGTTCTGCTGCTTGACTCTGGGTGTTGTCCTTAAAAGTTAGATTTCTTGCCTTTGGTAATCTGAGTAGCATGATGCTAATGATTGCATATGAAGGTGAGTCACCTACTTTGACTTTACTTTGAGTTCTGTTTAGGGGCCAGCTGCTTCTGCTAAAATGCTGAGTGAACAGAAAAGAAAACCCAGAAACCTTCCTGCAGAAGACAGACTTCTGAATAAAACTGTATAGTGAACTCCTTTTTGGTGGTTTTATGCTGCTCCATGGCAAGTTTGTTTTTCTGCTTTTAAGTTTTACTTCCCCCTCTCACAGAGGGAAAAAACAGCTGGTGAAGACTGGTCTTTAATTTACATTGTCTCAGCTTGCTTGCTATGCATAACTGTGTTTATTTAGGAAGTTACTCAAGCTAGCTTAAACATTTTCCATCTTAGCATAGCACTGTATAAGCTGTATAACTGTATAAATTGTAGTGTCTGGATGGACTATGTGAGCTGAGCCCAAATACTCATGTGTCTGAAGGTGTTAAAATGGAAACTCCTGGTCCAGAGACTGTGCAGTTTTGTTGTTAGGATTGATGTAGAACCTTATCCACAGCAGTTGCACCGTTGCTTTCACTAGAAGGGGGGTCTTTGCTGCCACAGTGGGGTCATGGAGCCTTCAGCAGAGATGCTGCAAGAGTTCACAAGTAGCATGTATTGAGGATTGGGCTGTTTTTTAATGTGCAAGAAGTTTCCCCTGCTTTTTTGTATTTTTTCTGTGTTCTCTGACTATTGATTTTAAATTTTTACTGCAGATTATTTTCCTACTGCTAAATTGACCACTTTGTCCCTTAGTTCTCTCACCTTGTGTCTTAACATCTACTCACAGCTCTTAATCACAAAAGATACCTTAATCTTACTTGATTCTTCAGCTTCATTAAAGAATCAAGTAAGATTCAAAAAGCATTGCATTTGTGACTTCACCATACAGAAAAACATGCACAAGAAAACTTCGTGAGGGAGCTTACTTACTGATTATTCATTATGACTTGGCAAAATCTCAAAAACTCAAATCTTTTAGTGACAGGCTCATGTGGTTAGAGTTACACTGGGACACCAGTGCCGATGTTTTTTCTTGGAGTGTTACTTTAATTCCTCTTGCAACAGCAGAAGGTTGAAAGGCCCTGCTGAAACTGAGGCACTGCTCTCCCCTCGTCCATCCAGTTGTTGCATAACAGAAGGCAATCAAGTTGGTCAAACATGACCTTTAATAAATCCATGCTGACTGCTCCTGATCACCTCCTTGTCCTGCATGTGGATAGAGATGGCCTCCAGAATGAGGTGCTCCATTGCCTTTGCAGTGATTTAGGTGGGGCTGACTGGCCAGTAGTTCCCTAGGTTCTCCTTCTTGCCATCTTGGAGACCCAGGGTGACATCTGTTTTCTTCCAGTCCTCAGGCAGCTCTCCTCCTGTCCATGACCTTTCAAAGATAATTGTGAGCAGTTTAGCCATGGTTTCTACCAGTTTCCTTGGCATTCAGTGGATGCATCCATCAGGGCCCTTGGCTTTGTGGATGTCAAGTTTGCTTGGGTGTTCTCTAACCCAGCCCTCCTTGGCCAAGGGGGAGTCTTCCTTCTGACATTCCTTAATCCTGGTCAGAGATTCCTGGGGGCTGCTCATGGCAGTGAAGGCCCACACAAAGAAGGTGTCTGCCTTCACTGGTCTCTGTTGTCAGGGTCCCTTTCAATTCAGTAAGAAACTCACATCAGCCTTAGTCTTCCTTTGTATTTGAAGAAACCCTATTCTTGCTATTTCAATCTAGGCTGATTGTAAAAGATGTAACCTTTCATATTGCATAGGGAAGCCATTCCACCAAGAATAGTGTGTCAGTTCTCACCATCCACAGCATATTGTGATAGCAAAATGATCTTATATTTTATATCTTTATATCTTTTAAATAAGAGTTCTACATCTTACGCTTCTGGGGCCTGAACAGTTAAGTAACATTCTGTACTTCGTAGATCACTTGAGTTGTGGTGTTCTAAAAATTAGTTTCATTAAAAACATACTCCATTTGTCTATATTCTATTTTCTGTATTGTCTTGGCTTGAAGAGCAATTTAATTTGAAAGACATGAATAATGTTGATTTTATATTTCCTGTTAGTTTTTTTAAAAGACTTGTTAAGGGTTCCAGTTTCTTTTGAATCTCTGTTATGTAAATGATCACCTTGGTAAATTCTCTGGATTTTTTTTTTAATATTGGGAATTAAATATGTGTTGAACTTTTTATTGTAATTACTTAGCTTTCAGTTTCTGTAATATAATGGTGAGGCTTGGACTTATTTTGCATTTGTCTGAAAAAGGCAAGATAAATTTCTGATGCTGTGAATGGAGGAAAGCTTTCCACTCCTACACTCTCGGGAAAAAGAAATAGCTCACACCAGTTTTGTTCTTCCGCATTGCTTCTGCAGGCCTATTAAATGTCTTTAAACAATTTTCCAAATTGCTTCTATTGAATGACAGCCCTGTTCTCTGGTAGAAGGTTAATACATCTTTTGGTGGTAAATAGGAGAAGCTGCCTTGTAATCTCTACAGAATTTTCTTCCTTAGTCCCATCTCCAAATCTCATACTTTTTTGACCATGCTTGTTACTGTGTAGAAGTAAGTTGTCTGAAGTATGAATAGGACACAAAACTGGAAACAGAATTCTCAATGTGATCTCACCAGGCCTGAGTAAAGGGGATAATTTTTCTGTACAGGCTAGTGCACTTCTGCAGTACAGAAAAACTGAATTAGAGTAGTCAGTGAATGCAGGAAGTCCATAGAGTTTGTCTGTACTATTTTTATTAAGCAGTGGATTTCCCTGCCAGAGGATGCTCTAATTGGCTGGATAAATTTGTGCAGTAATACTTTTGAACATACATACATTTTATTTCTTGATTACTATTAAACACAAAGGTGTAGGGTGTAGGAAGCGCTTGACTGGCATGTTATTGGAGGGTGAGAATATCTTATAGAAGTACCAGTCAATGCTTTTAGTTTTGTGTAGTTTGTTTATTTTGCATTGCTTGTTTTGGTTTGGTTGGGTTTTGGTTGTTTGTTTTTTTTCCTTTGGTACTTGTCTGGAGACAGTTTAGGCTTCTATTTCCTTATTAACTTTCCTATAGGATGGAAGTAAAGAAATAACTACTGTGAATGTTCCTGTTTATGTTACACAGGAAAGAAAATTGCACTAAGTTATGAGTTGAATATTCCAGCACCTTTTGCTGGAAGGAGAGAGTAATAAGGGGTGGATATTATCCACAAGGAATTTCAATATTTAAAATGCACTGGGAAAAAGGAGAGAGAAATTCTGCATGAAGTTGCAGAAGTCTTTTATGGGCTCCATTTTCCACTCTTCACTGCAAGCATTTGTAACGAAATATGACAGCAGTTAGAAGTTTACTGTCCAGAAACTGACTGCACTACAAAAGACCAATCTTAACCATAATAAGAGAAGACAGACCAATTGCTTTTAGAAAATTGTCTACCATCTTAAATCATCTTGTTCACTTAAATTACACCTTTTTCTTGCCTGCATCCCTCTCCTCTCGATTCTCTTCAAGGTCTAATGAGCAGCGACAACTTCCAGTGTATTACTGCCAATTTATTCTCTCTTAATCTACAAGTGAATCCTTATTCCTTTAGGCAGCTTGTTTGCTCTGTTAAATAATTACATGAATATTTTTATGAGACAGCAATAGCTGCTTCACTGGCAGTAGTAGAATGTTAGTCAGTAGAACACTGACTTTTCTACACTTTAGGAAACCAGATCATAGTGGGAAATTTATGAAACTTCCGTAGTAGTGATGTTCCAACACCAGTCATGTTTTCCTGCAACTGCAGAGATACCTATCTGGCTTTGGTAGCTAAAGCTAATCTAGCTGTGCATTTTTTTTTTTTCTGTTGTTTTACCTCCTGAGTCAAAGCAGACCCTTTCTATTGCACAATAAATTGCTTAGGAATACATTTTCATCACAAATAACACAAGTCTAATACTGACATGTTCTGAGATATGAGAGCTAAGGAGTTTTTACAGTGGTGGGGTGGGAAGTGACCTTATGGGAATAAGCAACCTTCAAATGTCTCCCAGTAGAACTGTGCTTGCTTTTTCTGAAGTTTTCCCCTGTCTAACCTCCTAATCTTTCTTGACCCACTATGCTTTTACTTGCATTGCTTGCAGCAGTGATGCTTTGTGACATGTTCTTGCAGATTCTTCATGAGGAAAAACTGTTAGCTTTTAGAATTATTTATTTTAAAAAGCCTGTCTTAGTTTTCAGAGCCATAGAGGGCATTTGTATGTGTGGATATTATTGGGGAAAAATACTGAGTTTGTAATCTGATTTGGGAAATACTTATTCATTGTTAGTGTTTAGAGTAGAGCAGTTTAATACAATATCTGAGATAAAGAGGTGCTAAAGGAACATGTAGAATTTACTTTTTAAGTACTTAGTAGGCATCAAGAAAGCCACTAATGATTCTTATTAATAATCATTGCTTAAGTAAAGGTTTTCTGGAAGGTGGGTGAAGAAGAAAATCATCAAGAAACAACAGCCTGGCACAAGATTGTATCCCTGGTCTTAACCTCTCCTTCCCCTAAGTAAAAGCTATTACTGATTGTGTGGAAGGAGAGGAAGTTTCTTTGACTCACCTGATTTGATTAGCCTCCCCACTAATGCTATTGTCTTCTAGCAGTCACTGAGGTGATGTTTTTATGAAAAGTACAATAAGGCAACATCCAAGCCTATCATTCATTATTTCTCATGCTGAAATTTGTTGTGTGCACCAGGAGAGTGAAGGTTTTTCTTCCAGAAGAAAATGGTGGTTCTGTACTTCGCTGCTTTTATAAATAAATGATTTTGTGGCCCTAACAGGTGCAGATGGTAGTTTGTAGTGTTTTAGAATGTAGATGTGTGACATGATCCTGTTTAGGCAGCTTTCCTAGATGCCATTGTAGTTTTCTCTGTGGCAAAGCTTTGCAGACAGGCTCCTCTGGCAGTGTTGCCTTGCAGAGTTCCCAGCAGGGGTTGCTGGTGTGGAGTTCCACTGAGTGCAGTATGCATCCTTTTCTTGGACACTGCTACCATCCAAAGCTCCCTGCTATAAGTCCTCTGAGGATAAAAGCCTGCCCAGCTTTTATTGCCCAGCTTCTTCTACACATGCTGGGGGATCCATAGAATTAAAAATTTCTTTAATATGTTAGTGGAATTCTCAGCAGCTCACACATGCTGTGCATTTCCTTGTGCATGGCTTTTAGACAGTCTTCAGAGGATGAAATACTTCTTGAAAAATCTAATCTTTATTTAATAATGTAGGTTTGTGGACATGTGACACTTCTAGGTTTGTCTCTGGAAGGTAAGGGGTTCATCTTTTGATCCCAGTTTTTGTGGTAGGTGACAGACTTCTGTGCTCTGAGTTACTTCAGTTAGCTCTAAAATGTTCATTAGGTTTTACAGAGTAAAAGCAATTTAATAAATGAGCACAGTAGCTTTGAACAGTGATGAATTTCAACATTATTTATTCTTTGTCAATTACAGCCTTTATGATTTACTTAATCCATTACCAAATTTCCTATTTAATAATAATAATAAAAAGTCAATTTCATGAGAGGTCCTTGAATATATACACTGAATATGCATGGCTAGGGTATTTTTTCTAGTGACAAATTTTGTACTTGCCCAATAATGTCTTGTTTTCCTTTCTGGAAACAACAGAAAATTGCAACATCTTTTGATGCAGATTGCATCTGACACCTTGAGCATGACAAAAGAGTATGAGGCACAGGATTTCCTGTTAGAGAACTTGTCTTTTTTGAGAACTCCTGATTAGGACGAAAATTAATCCCAAATAGAACTGTGTACCAACATCCCAAAGAGCACAGAAGGCTTTTGAGTATCCTGCCAGGGATTCAAGTGGACTTAAAAGTACTGCGAGACAGAGCTGGGTTTTTTTCCATCTTCTTTAATGAAGCTGTTAATTTTGGTTTCTTACCACATTAACTTACTGTTTGCTAAGCACAAACTTTAATTATTGCAAGTTTTAAGGTGGCAGAGTGGTATTTTTCACATTGCCTGCTTGATTTGAAGGAGTGCAGTGTAGTGAAATCTCCCAACTCATTAGACATATCAGAGGAATATCAGAAATACTTAAGGAAATTGTGACAGTGCAGCTCTTTGGTGAAATAAATTCCTTTTGCACTCAGAGAAAAATTTTGCGTCTGTTTTTCTTCCAAGAAGCTGTTTAGCTTAATAGGTAAACTGGACACATTTCAGCTAGTAGTTTTACCAGAAAGTAGATATTTTGGATGAAACAGAAGTTTTACATTGTTTGGAATTTGTCAAATATTTCTATTTGAAATTTTACCTTGACTTTCACTATGATTGAAAAAAAACCCCAACTTTTTAAGAATAAAATTAAGGTTATTATTTATATGGTACTCATTCCTGGCTAACATATCTGTTTTTTCTCTGCTAGGTTGAAGACTGACAAAGCTTTGCGTTTAAGCATTATTGGTAAGCAGAAACTTCTATTAGTGACTACAGTATTCAGTTTCGTGGAGATTCTAAGTTTCACCAACTTTTTAGACATCCAATTAGAGCTTCTTTTTCTGAAATCTGATTCTGCAATCTACAAATAGACTTGACTGAAATACTGAAATACCTGACATGTTCACTTAATCTGTAGAGGATTGAATTTGGGGCTGAGCGTAGCTAATCTTTAGTCACTGTACACAACAGCAAGGCAGTATAGACCAAATGAGTGCTTTGTACATCTGTACACATATTTATTGTATTTGTAATACAAATACAATTAAGCTTTTATAATTGCTTGTAAAAGAAGATGATATATGTAGGTTAAAGGACACATTGTATTAGCAAGTAAATCCAAAACTTTGAGACACAACCTGGAATATTTTTCTCTTCCATATGATTGATCCTGCATCTTTTCAATTTAATCTGTTTAAAAATAGATGTGCCTATCAGGACTCTTACTCAGCCACTCTGTTGGCTTTTTTTCCCCTTTCTAAGTTTTCTTCCTAATCAATTGATATAGTTATATTTTAATTAATTTCCAGTAAAACAAAGCCTAACTTTTTCTTTTTTTTTTTCCTGTAAGAAAAGTATAAAATAAACCTGAAATGATGTGGGAATGTTTCTATTACATCTGCCTTCATATGTGGTACCCACAGTATCAGAGCCTATGATGCCATTCAAAATCTTGAAAAATGGGGGGAGGGGGCATTTGAAAAACTTTGAGAAACATTAATCTGTATTGATGCTACAGTGGTTGTGTAACAATTAATGTTAAGTTTATTCTTGTAGGAGAAAAACTGCAATGGTTTCAAAGTCACCTTGACCCCAGTAAAATTGAGTACACAAAGAAGGAAGCTGGTGAACTAATTGAAAAGTAAGACTGGTGTTAAAAACCTTGACTTGTCTTTAAAAATAATGGATGATGACTCAGGAGGACTTTTATATATTGCTATTAATAATATCAAGTAGTTGATTCTGTTGCCACTGACAAATATTGAGACATTTATACAGTCATACTAGAATTATTCAAGTAAATCGTATTTAGTTTCTTTTTTTCAAGTTATTGAAGTATATCCCTAGTTTTGTAGTATGTGGAGGTCTTCAAGTGATTTGGACAGTAGTAATAACATGCACTTGCTTGTTAGGTTCTTTATTCTGTGACACCTGAACATGCAGATTTTATACTACTTATTCCTTGAGTCTCCAATAAATAAAGAAAATAAATTAGAAAATAACTACAATTAGTAAAATAATTTATCAGAGTAATTCTGTTTAAAATTGTTTTTGTATGACTGCATCTAGCTTTTATGCATTTTATTTCTTTCAGTTATATGTGTCGATTCAATGCTGAATTGGAGCAGATTGAATTACAAAACAGCATTAAAGGCAGACAAGGAATACAGCACGCTTCAAGGGAAGCTGTCATCAAGCAGACAATAGAACGTGAAAGACAACTCTATGAGGGTTATGGAATAGGTATGTAAAAGCATTAGAAAGCATCCAGTCCTCACCTGAATGCTCACCTGCTCACAAGGCCAGAATCTAAGCAAACTTTCTAGGCATTGTCCTTATTTTTCTTTCTCAAGAAATTAACCTAAGTGCTAGGTGTGCCTTGGAGTTACTTGGGAGGAGGGCCACGGTGAAGAAAAGGAGAAAAAAATGATGGTGGAGATCTGACTTGTATATTCTACTTTTGCCTTTGTGCATCTTTGCTAGCACTGTCTTTTCAGTGCAGGCATATATAACCTATTTTTGAAACTAAAGCGAGCTTTTAATGCACCTGCCTTAAATACAAATTATGTTTAGCTTGTTTGGACCTTCCTTTGATAGCTGGAACTAGGCTGAAGGGAAGCAGCAATAGTTTGGTGAAATAAGGAAGAAAGACAAAGAGATAATGAAAATGCAAAAAGCAGAATTGTTTGGGGATAGTCAAGATAAGCAGTGAAGTGTTTGTATTTTGCTTTAACCAGTAATATGCATGTTGAAGCTGAGTTAATGCTAAAGTATTATCCAGACATAACTGGTCCTCCTAATAGTAAAATATGTTGTGGAAAGCATGAAAAATCTACATTATTTTGTAGTTAGGATACAAAGCACAGCAAAGTTTGGGTTGTGTGTAATATTCCCTGGTCAGCTGTCCTAGCTGTGTCCTCTTCCAGCTCCTTGTTCACTCTGTGCCTCCTCACTGGTGGGCTGAGGTGAGGAGCAGAAAAAGGGCCTTGGATCTGTGCAAGCCCAGCTCAGGTCTAATGAAAACATCTTGTTTTCATCAACCCCGTTTCCAGCTAATCAAAAGTGCAGTCCTGTGCTAGCTACTTTGGAGAAAATCAGCACACCCTGATAGGTATTGTACAGATCGAGAAAATTAATGGCTTTAAAGTTTTGTCAGTGCAGCCTACAGAGGCAGAGGAATTTAGAAATATCTCTATGACTTAATGCATAGATGTCTTAGGAGGGGGAAAAAGTAATAAGAAAAATAGATTCTGTGATTGTCATCAAACAGCTCAATTGTAGAAAGTACTCTTTTTTTTTTTTTGCTTTTAAATTTTAGTTCTTTTTTTCCTTACTGCTTTGTGGAAAGCTGACAGAAAAAGGCAGTAGGGCTAGAGAAAAAGATGTCAAATGCACAAGCACAACATAAAAATAATGAAGAAGCTAGAAATATTGTAGGCAAAATTTGAGGTTATTATAGAATTAGTAAGTAAAGCATTCAGAGAGCACAGTGCAACTTCACATATTAAATATACTTTCAAATCATTCATTATTTGTTACCACAGCTGCTGCAGAGTTTGCTCTCTGTCTAAGACATTGTTCATTCAGAGAAAATAGTTGCTGCTAAGTACTATAGCAACTAAATACTGTAATTAGAGATTGGGCATAAATGGAAATCAGCTGGAAACAGTGCTTTTATGTTTTGGCTCATTATTAGTCCTAGAAGCTTTAGTAAGCTTTTATAACTGACTTAGATTTGTTGGGTTTTTTTCCCCCCCGTTCTTGAACTCAGTTATTTCTTGTATGCATGTGCATTTGCTATGAAGAGTCTGCATTATATGTATTCTTTTCATTTAGGAAAGTACTTAAATTTGATGCAGTCTATTTGTATCATAGAATCAATTAGGTTGGAAAAGACTTCCAAGATCATTAAGTCCAACCTTTGACCAAACATGGCCATGTCAACTAGACCATAGCACTAAGTGCCACATCCAGTCATTTCTTGAACACTTTCCAGGCTACTGATTCCTGTCACTTCCTTGGGCAACTCATTCCAATGCTTAACCACCATTTCAGTGTAAAAACCTCTGTCTTGATGTCCAATATGAATCTTACCTAGCTGTAGCTTGAGGGCATTTCCTCTTGTCCTGTCAAGGATATATATAAATGAAAAACTAATCCTTTACAGAATGTAAAAATTTGTTTACAAAAGTGGTAGACATCCCAAAATAAAGAAAATTTTAAGTCCTTTTTAAACAACAATAGCTATACAGAGAACATTATTAGTGATGTTGTTGAGGTTTAGCAGCTCCTTGTCACTTACTCCTTAAATATATCTACAGTAGTTTTACTGCAGTTTTTTCCTCTTGTTTTAATTTTGTGTATTAGGGTTTTTTGTTTAGTCTGGTCTTACATGTTTATAGCAAAGTTATTGAAAAGTAATGCTAGATACTTGTTTATTTATTTGTAAACCAGGGTTGGCATGTTTTCAGTGGAAAAGCATCATAATTATTTCATGTGAACATCATCCATTTTTGATAATTTGCTTCTAATTACCTTGCATGTTCTCTCAGATGCATAATATTAATCTTGGGGAAAGTGGCTTTTAAAACTAAATACACCAGTTTTGTTAATTAGTTCTGGAGGCTTCACATTACAGGGAAATCAATTTAATTCAGATGAAAGCTGTATCATTCCATGTATCTGCTAATGTAACTTCTGTACTGTTCATTAGCCACTGTTTTCTGTAGTGATCATTATTGTATAACCAAACAATTTTTTGCCTAAAAAGCACCTACAGTTTCCTTCTTTTTTAACAGGCTGATTGTTCTTGCTCAAAAGAAACAAAAGTAAAACTATCTGAAAGGGTCAGAAACATTTAAAATTGTTTACTTAAATCTTTCACTGCTGTTTTGCTAAGCATGTAAATTGTTGAATACTTTGTCTTAGACATGCCAGACAATAATCTACTCCCCAAAATACTGTGTTCATTTCTTTCCCACTAACTCCTGTTCTATATTTCTCTCTTATATTTTTTCTGTCTTTAGTTCAAAAAAACATGCTCCTCTTAACATTTTAAAGCAAATGAAGGAGTTCACAAGCAGCAGCAAAAACCATGACATTGGTGCATGCTAGGATGAGATGCAGCTGAGTTAGACAAGTGTTACTAATCCAGCATAATTTAGAAAATCAGTTACTGTGCAGTATATAATTACTCTATTTCTACACACAGTTCTATTCTTAATCTGGCAACTCAGTAGTTTTTATTGTGTAACATATTGTAAACACACATGTAAGCGTAGCTTAAAAATTTTTCCACTGCCAATGCAGTAAAGATGAATTCAGTGCCAAATCTTGGGTTTGTTACAGAATCTTCTCTCTTCAGAGTGCCTGCTTTCTCATGATGTTGGTGTGCCCCAGATGATAGGCTAGATAAAACTGTTAGAATATATTCTTTGGAGAAGGTCTACATAACTTAGACTCAGTAAATGTTGTTTTTTTTAAAAAAAAGAAAAAAACAAACGAAAGGGCTTCATTTGAAAGTCTTGTCATTTAGTCCTGGTTTGTCTGACAAGAACACTGAACTGTATGTTCAATCCATGCTTTGATAAAAGAAACAAATACAAATCTCAGCATGGTGCCACTTGTGCCAAACTCAGTTTTTACTACTAGAGGCAAACAGAGTAGCGTTGATTGCTCCTTGTAAAATACCAACTGGGATGTTCCAGTGCTTGGCACTGTGCTGCCATGAGTGCAGTTCTAGGGACTGCAGAGAGAGAAACAGCAACTATGGCTTTATTTGAATGCTTTATTGGGAAAGCCTAATGTGGTATGGATATTTGGCATGGATTGTGGCATGAACCAAGGAATCGGCAGACCAAAAAACGCATTAGGCAAATTTTTCCTTGCCTTGCCTTGCCCAGCTGTGAACAGTATCACCTCATCTGCTTACCAAGGGGTAGTCTGCAGAAATCACTGTAATTGTTACCAAAACATTTTACATACATTATTGTTCTTCAGTTGGTAACTTCATAACCAAGTGTGAAAGGAAGGAATAATTTTGTGAATAATAAGGACTGTCTGGCCACAAAGATAAATGGTACAGGTATCATCATCCCACGTTTTGCAGTAGTAAAATCATCCGTAATCCTGCATTGATAGCATGATCTTATTTATTACTGTAAAACTTGAGGAAATTGATAGATGAACAAAGGCAGATCTGTTTGTTCAAGGACAGTATAAAAGTTGCTTTAATGCCACAATTTTAAGAGCTAAAATAAAATTAATGTAATGCTACAGAGGTAGAAAACATCTGTCCTGTGAAAAGCCTGATGGCTGTGAAGTCTGTACAGTTCATAGACAGTTATGATGTGTTTTATAGTGTGAGAAGATGTCAAAGCTCCTAAGGTATAAATTAGTGGTGATGCTAAACGTGGGCTGCTTGTAACACTGCAGGACTGACCAGGAAAAGAATGACACTGAACCAAGGCAAAGCAGCTTTGGCATCTTTTTGTAAAAATGTGCTTAAGTTTATAAATTACAGTCTAGTAGGAAGATTTTGGCTGCTCCAGGAGGAAAAAAGCAAAATGGTCTGTTCCACAGGTCTAAATACAAAATACCTGCCTTCCTTTTTACTAGCAAAGGTAATACAGATTTGTAGTATTATTTATTTGTATTATTATTTATTTTAATATTTGTATATATGTATGGCAGGTTTCTTTAAGAGCAGTTTGGCTGCAATGGAAAGAAGATATGTAGCCATTTTGGTTAGAGGCCATTTAGCTCACATTTCTTCCTTTGAAATGAGACTCACTTGAATAATGTAACACATCTGATAGAATTTAATTTCTTTCCTATTAGAAATACCAGACATTATGAACAGAAAGCACCTTAAATTTTTCAGGTAGGTTTTTTATTATCACTTATAATCTGTTTTATCTGCAAAATACTGTTTCTGAAGTTAACCTGTTGTCTTTCTTCATAAAAAAAGTAACTTATGCAAAACTGCCAAGGAATTTGTCTTTTTGAAAAGCAGAGTAGGTATGGCACTGCTATTTTGGCATTTCTTAGCTGTTACAAGCTGAACACTTGTGCCAGTTATTAACTAAAACATTGGAAGATTTAGATTCAACAGTTAGAATGCCATTTCTGTAACTTAAATAACCTTTTTCCTCAACATTCTCAGATATTTTACCTAAAATGATGACTTCAGCTGTTCACAGTAGTGTTGGTATGTGTGTATATACTAGTAGAAAATCTTAAATGAATTTACTACTTGCATCCAGTTAAAAGATCTGGGAGCTGTGAAACTTGCTGCTGGCTCATCTGGGCCAGCATGTTGGTTTGTCCTGGTAGTAGATGGAGTGAACATTTTTGCTGACATCCTATCAAATGAAATACCTTGAAGAAAAAAAAAACAACAACTTGCTTGTGTTACAAGGATATATCACTGACTCGCAGGGATGATAGCCAGAAGCCATACTTACAGGATGTTGGAATAAAGCCAGAAACCCCAAATAAAAGGGACTCCTGTATATATAAACACGCAATTGACTTCTTGAATGGGGACATCAGATAGAAGTGTTGTTGTATTGCCTTGGTAAAGGAAAAACACATCTTATAATTGGCAAATGCTGTCTTTACCCTTGAGAAAAATTATCCATGAAGTGCACTTACTGTAATGAAGAAAGCATTTTATTAAGGGAGCACTGGGTTTGATTTGTATTTGAAACAACCCTTTCTCTTTCATGAAGCCTTTTGAAATGATACACTTACCATGTGAATTAATGCTTACTAACCCTTTGTGCTCTCTTGAAGTCAGTCATGCAACATGTTAACGTTTACCATAAATCATGAGGGAATTACATACATGTTATGTTGCATATGCAAATCAAGCATCCAGGTGAAGAAGCTCTCCTGACCTGTTTTTCTGTTGCTTACCAGACTGCACGTTGAATAAGACAAACCTAAAAGCAAGTGGCCAAAAGTAACTGAGGGTTCAGTAAGTCTATGGGAATAAAGTGAAAAATGTATTTTTGTTTCAGAATATCACATCTGAAAGTATTTATTTCTTCATAGAGAAATTACAGCTTCAGTAGTGCAAAATATCAGGTGAAATCTTTGGTGCTTATTCGTATCACAGAGAGACAGAGGGTAACTTAGAAAAGCAGCCTCACTTGAGTTAGCATCTTCTGAGGAAATCAGAATTAACTCTGACATGCCTTCCTTTCTATTGGTAATTGGTTTTCATTACTTATTTTTTTCTCTTTAAGAGAGTGGGATGGTGATCTGAGGAAACTGCCAAACATCAAAATGAAAAAGCTCTCAGTTAGGGATGCTGCCTTCAGTCACCTTGTGGTGACAGATGCAGAAGCAAAAGAAGACTTGAATGAAGAGGAAGATGTGGGCCCTGATGAGCAGCAGCCGATTCAAGAGCTGAAATAGTAAAGGGAATTGTTAGAAACCTATTTTAGTTTTCACTGGAAAAAAAAAATAAAATTTAATTATATTTCTAAAAGCTTTGTTAATTGCTTTTTTATTATCTCTGTACCTATGGTAAAGAATAAACAATATTACTGGGTAAAGCTGTATATTACTGGTTAAGATTTTTTGACTATAAATAAATACTTAAAATCTTAATCGTGTAAGTTCATGTCTTGAAATCCTGACTAGCTGAGTACATTTTCTGTCTAGATTCAGACTGGAAAACTTTGTGGTCAGAAATCCTTACCTTTTTGTGGTAATTGCAATAATCTGTTAAACATGAGGAACTCTTCTCTTGTACCTTCTTTTCTTTGAGAATCTGTGTCAGGATCATAGAGAGCTGGAAATGCTTCAATAAAATACTGAGTATTTTATGTTTTGTCAGGGGAATTTGAAAGAGTTACTGTCCTCAGCAATCTGTATTGCAGAATTCAGATAAAAAGCCAATCAAAGTCCCCACAGACCGTTTTTAAATATATCTTAGTCCGTATTTTTTCTCTAACCCTTCTGTGGAAAATTGAATTGAAGCCACTCACGACTTTTCAATAGCAGGCTTGCTTTATGAAGCAACTCTTAGATGCTTTTAAATGTGTCTTTCAGGAAAGTTCTTAGCAGATTATTACTTTAAAAGCTGTAAAATGAATAAAAAGGGAAAAAGGGCAAGGGCAAAACGAGGGATAATTTCACAGCAGGCATTAAGTAGGACATCTCAGTGCGTATTAGAGTGTCTGGGCACGGAAGTCACAGCTCAGCTGAACTGTCTACACATGGCAGTAGTCACAGCTCAGATGCCTGTTAATTATGTGGAAATAATTATTCCTGGTGATCTTTCTAGCACATGATCCCTTCTTACTTCTGTGTGCTAAACAATCAAGTCTTTGTCACAGTAAATAGTTATGTAGGTTTCCCAGATTTCTTTTACTGACATCCAAGTGTGTATTTTCATAGCTGTGCAGCAAGATTTACTGATGAGTGTAAGTTTGTTAATGTGTATATTAAATTCTTCCCTCTTTACAAGACAGGCTTGTGCTACCCTTTAATGTTATAGGAAACCAGACTGTTTAGTTTATATAGAACTAACAGCTGTCCTCCTTAAATGATTCTAAAGAAGAAACCTGAATAACTTTTACAGACCTGGAGCATGGGTGGGTAATGTAATTCATCTTCAGGTGCCTGCAAGTCTTAAACCTGGGTAGAGGTCTTGGCCTGTGACACCAGCCACACCTCCAGGCCATCACATCACTGCTTTATGTTTGTGTTTGAGAGATCAGTGTGCTGAAGTTCATGGCAGGCATTTTGTATTTTTATATCTTCATTAAATTGTGCTGTGTGGTGGAATGTATCTTGTTTTGATTTATAAAACTTAGGTGTTAAACTGTGGGAGAAGCTGAGCCAGGGTAACTGGATTGAACTAAACTTGTGTATGTGGTTGTGTCAGTGCTTTGACAGATTCTGCATTTGGAAGTTCATTTTGAATTTCTGCTTGTATACAAAGTCTGATGTTTGAGATTGCAAGTGAAAACATTGAGTCACTTTCCCATGACACTGTAAAATATGGAAGAAAAATGAGCAGGTAGCTCGATAACTGGAAGCTGTCATAGTAATTACAGTATATTAGGCTGACGTCCTGGTGAGTGCTTCAAAAGACTGTCATGCAAAGTTATGAAGAATGAGATGTTCTATATTCTCAGCAGAAAAAAGTTCTCTGCTTAAGGAACCTTCCAGGTTACTTTTCCAGTAAAGGACAATAAAATACTTAGAGTACAGTTACGTCAAATTGGCTTGTTTGATCAGTCTCAGCATGATACAATGCATACATTATATTTCTATCTTTTAGCTCTTTCAAGAGCAAAAATTCATTACAGCCAATTTCCAGACTTCCCTAAAAGAAGCAAGTTTCATGAAGGTAAGAGACACTTGCTAATGAGGTTTTGTGATTTATGCTCTGCAGTTTAAGCTGTTGTCTTAAAATCACCTGCCAAAATCCTGTGCAGAGTTCCTCTTATGAAACTGAACATAAGCTAATGGTAAGACACCATAATGGTCCTGGTAATCAAGTTACCTAAGCCTTGACTGCTTGATTTCAAATACTGTCCAATTTTATTAAAATGGAGGCTTTAATATGTAACTAGTTACCTGTTACAAAGAAAAAATAGAACTAATCAAGTTATTAGACTAAAATGACAGCATTCGTTTAAAAACAGAATTTCTACATAGTAAATTTAGCAATAGCAATATTGCTAAATAAAAATGGAAGCATCCAACTAATGCCAGCTCTTATTCAAGTTCACACAATTAATGAAGACAGTGCCATGCTGATTTGAAAAGTGATGATGCCCATTGCTAAGATATGAGGTGTTTAAAAAATCTTATCTGTACCTTTTAATTAAATATTCTTTTTCTCTAGCTCTCAAAATTTGGTAGCAAACCTAGAGATAAATTGGCACTTCTTCATTAAAGATTTTGCCTGAATTTCTAGACTGACTTTTTTTTCTGAATTCTGCCACTTTGCATTTCACTTCTCTGCTGTTTGTGAGCCATTATTAAAGTTTGTTGATCATGTTGTTTACCATAGTCCCAGGTATGTGCATACACAGATGTAATGATCCATGCTTCATTATAGAAGTACCTCCTCAAATTATTAGTGATTTACTTAACACACTTAAAAATTACTGTGACATATCTTCTTTGGTTTTTATTTGGAATAGTGCTGATTACTGTATTTTCACATATATTATCTTCTATATGTTAAAAAAAATAAAATAAAGTCCTGTGGTTCAGTTAGTATCAGTTACAGGTATCTGCAAAGAGCAAAAGGGCAAGTTTGTCCCAGGGTCTGTGTTCTCCAGCAGACTGGAATCATTCTGTTCTCAGTCAAGGTTATTTTTTTGAGCTCTGTGTCATAGGTAGCAGAAATGTGGTACACCAGTCCTTTTGGCAAGTTCTTTGACAATTTTTTTGATTTCTAGGAAAGTTCATTCTGCTTCACAAAGCAGAACAGCCTTAATATTTTATTGGCTGGGATGTGTGTATACAGACATCAAACTAAACAGAAATGTGCTTTGTGTTCTAACAGTACCCTTCATGAAGACATTCAAATTCTTGTGTGGAAAGCAAAAAGGCTTAGGGACCCATACCTCTGCTCTCTTAATTATAAAACCAAATTTGGCTCCACCTTTCCACATGCTAATAAATGGAAATTAATATAGCTTTACTTGTAACTTCTTTGGTGATGCTATTTCTTCTGTATCTTGCAGGGATTTGTGAATCCATTTGGATTTTACATAGTGAGCTAGTTAGGGAAGCTTTAAGAACATGAACAAGTGGCTAGCCTTGGATGTACAGAATGAAATTTGTTAGAACATTACTTCTGTGTTTTGAACATACATTCTTACCAATCTTCAGCCATGTGATGACTTATTCCAGCTAGAATTGTGGCATTTTGAAACTTAGCCCGCTCTCTCCCCAGCTGACCATCTAGGAGAACAATACAGGGTAGGTGGATCTGTACAAAACTAAATCTGGACTTTGAGTGGAACACTCTGTTTTTGTCAAGGTAAAATATTTTCTTTGGTTTTACACTTCACAAAATGCACAGGCTTTTTTTTTTTTTTTTTTTTTTTATAATGCAAACATGCAATATACCTTTTCATTTTAAAAAATGTCTTTAGGGTTTTCAAAAAGGAGAAAACCTCACCAAGTCACAGTATAAAATAATACAAAAAGGAACAGGATCCATGCTGACAGTCTGAGCTGGAATTAGCTTTAAAGTATGTAACTGTCCAGTTCATATTTAAAGCTTTTATGTGTTGGAGATTCCAAAATCCACTGTAACAGTTTGTACCAAGGTACTGCTTTCCTTAGGAAGCTTTCATCTTACCTTGCTGGAGCAAAAACCCAGTGCTACTTGTCTATTATTCTATGGATGCAAAACCAGTTCCTTTCTAAGCTTCTTTATAGGGTTGAAGCCTGCAAGTTAAGCAACTATAAGTCTTTTCATGTGTTTTTGTACTATGAGGTCGTTTCCTGAGCATTCTGCCAAGATGGGGTAAAAGTAGCCCCTTGCAGCTTAGCAGGTTTCTCAGTATTAAGTAAGCAGCTGAATATATTGTTCACCTTTCTTGCAAGAGTGTGGTCTTGCCAATTCATGTTCAGCATGTGACACTCTAGGTAACAAGGTGACAAATGTAGAATACTGCAGTACTTTGAGTAATTTGTTTAATACAAATACATTTTTTCACAACATTAAGCAGATACATTGTTTTTGTTTCCCTTACCTTCTGTCTTCCAGTACACATTCACCCACAAAAACATACACTTTTTCTTTTGCAAAAGAGAGGGAGTTAAACAAATAACACAAACTTGTAGTTCCGAATATTATATACAGTAAAATATTTTCATCAGAATGTAAGTTTCATTGCATTATTGGAAATTATAAACTGTTTGCTCTGGAGATGGGGAATTACTATTTTTTCTACACAACAAAAATAAACACTACTGTCAGAGCAGTGTGTGAATGGCACAGTTGGACTAGTCAAGAATCTTTGTAATGCTACTGATAGTCAAAAGTAGTATGTTTATGCCAGTTTGAAATAAACTTTATAATGCTTGAAACTTAAAAACAGGAAAAGAAATGTGCATGTTCACAGGAGTGAATACAGGAGTATCTTTTTTAAACTTCCAGCTCTGACCTGCACCAAATTACTTCTACCTACCTTTATTAAAACTAGGTTTAAACAAGACTGCAGATTAAGCTGTTCTTGCTAATGGCAGCTCAGAGCCAGGTTCTGCCCTTGTGGGTTTAGCCAGGCCAAATGCCACTGTCAGCATATTTGCCAGAGCTGCACTGTAGCTACACAGGACTTTGATACGGTTCTTTATTTGAGATAGCATCTTCATTAAAAAGTCTTTAGACTTCATCTTAAAACCTTCAGTATACTGTTCTGTTTAGTGTATTTGTTGTTTTGGTTTTTTTTTCAGGATAGAATACTGTGGATAATAAATTAATACAGAAAATTGTACTTTGTGTGGGAATGGAAAAGTATTGGTTGATAAGCATCTGTCTAGTTTCTCTATCTGTGTACTTTCCTTATTACTGAAGACCAGAATCCAAGGCATGGTGGTATGAATAGCTCCTTGCCCTCTTGAAGAGGTTGTACCCTGCTTCAGGAACAAATTCCAATCCTGCATGAAATCCCTGAAAGCTCCAGAAAATTCAATACATCTAAGAAGAGAAAGGGATGCACAGGCAAACACTGTAATGCTTTAAAAGGTTAAAGGCTGCTTCAAGCCAGCCAAATCTCTCTTGCTGGTGACTTGTCTCATTGTCCATCTCAGCAGACAGTGTTCAGTTTTGCTCCTTTTCCTGCTGTCCACATTCAGTATTTCCAAGGGAGAGGAGGAATTTCAACTGAAGTCTTTCTGCTTTCTTTTATTTAACTGTAAACTCAGTTGCATATATAGTTACTTGAGTGCCAGAACAGTGTTTGAAGGCATTGGTATAAAAATTTTCACGTTGTTTTTTCTGTTGCTGACTCTTCAGTGTGTTTTTAAAAAATGTAAAATGCTACAGTTCTGCTTTCAGAATCTTCAGGTATTTCCTTCTTCGAGGTGAATTTTATACTTGTTCAAGAAAAAAACCCCAGTGTGAATTACTTTCCAGTAAGCTGACAAAGTACAGGATAAAGTACTTTCAGTGGGGCCATGGTGCAATGACAGTCAAAGAACAAGCTGGCTAAAGAAGCAGGGTTACTTTCACTTAGTAAGAAACTATTATTTCAGAAAGTTCTTAATTTATCCTTCATAAGAATGTTCATTGTCAATTAATTTTGCTGATTCCACAGGTTTATTGTAAACATCCTTCCAAATATTTAGATGCAGTTAGTAATTTTAAGTGTCAGCTATCATGAGATTTACCTTTTAATGGGTAGCTTTTTGAAAACCATGCTATTGCAGACTATTTTAAGCATGTGCAGTTACAAACATTCCTTAGCTGTGTCATCATGCTCTGAAGACCTTCTGCTCCTCCACAATTTTAAATGGAAAAATGATTTGGTTTCTCTTGTATGTTACTTCAGTTAAGAAGCTGCTACAATTGGAAGTTGCAGTTGTATAGTTGGGAAATTATTTTATATAAAAAGTGCGTGCCATTACATGAAAAACTTCAACGTTAATCCGACTCACCTGGAGTAACTTACAGCAAATATTGACATGTATTGAGGACCCATTCAAGCACCAATATTTTGTGTCCTGTCTAGCCAGATAACAATCACTTAGTCACAGCCAAATTACAAGAGCAATTCCAATACAAAAGAGTATAATGATCTGATTAAAGACACATTTCTTGCTAACACTGCTACTTCTAGTATTCCCTGAGCCTTAAGCCAGTAAACATTCACAAAGGAATACCTAGTATATAAATTCCAATACATCTTAGGCACAGCAGCCTGGATATTTGCAAGAATGGGATGATTCTGTTACTTCACTGTAAATATTTGAGTGTATTAAGAGAAAATTTACCAGCAGAAACTTCAAGGCTTCTGTAGAACTCTAGTTGACATGTAAGTGTGGCACATACCTCTCCTTTAAGTGAATCTCTACTCTCCTCCTCATTATCTGATTCTTTATTTGCCTTTTTGCTTTTCTTTCTTTACTAAATACAAGATTAAAAAAAGAACTTTCAACTTATTTTTAAAATACACATTATGTTCAGGCCCCAGACTTGTCCACACCAGTACATAACTACTCTGAGTCAATACTTGCTCTTGTGTCCTTGTAGTAAACACCACAGTTTTGCAAAGTGAATCACAAATTTGGTTTTTTATATATAATTCACCCTGTTGGACACAGTATTATATCTACATTCATTTATCTATTGCACCTTTTAATGCTATTCACACTTCATTTTTATATGCCAGTGCTCAAAACATGAAATTAACAACTGTTGAATCTCTAACACCTTAAGTTTACCTGTACAGAAGGAAACAATTGATTTTTTTTTTTTTCAGTCAGGAAGATAAAAACTAGCTTTTTAGAACAAGGAGATAAAAACTAATGTTTTCTTAAGATATGTAGGTAGGCATGTTCTCTTATATCTACCTTTCTGTATCATGAATCTTAAAGAATAAAACCAAAAGTAGCTTCCATCTTCAGTATGTGTCATCCTTTTTCAGACCTTTGATAATAGACAATTTACTTCTGTGTAATTCTGCAGTAACCTGCTTTTTTTTTTCCTTTTTTTTGTTTACAATTCTGCCTTAATAATTTGTGTATCCAATTTATTCCTAATTCCCTCCTATAAAGTAAAATACACAGCGGAGCTGCTCTTCTAAATGCATATCTACATATTCTCTCCTTCCTGTACTTCTCTGACATTTAACAAAACTGTCTGTAGCTTACAGAGACATGAGTTTATTCTGGTTGGAACTGCTTTCTTTTCAAAAATCCAGCCATACTTAAAAACATCTGGTTCAAATATCCGTAGTTGACACAGCTGCCCAAACACTCAGGCTCCGCTACAGTCACATGAAGGTGTTACTGTACGAGGCTTAGAGAGGGAGTGCTGAAATACAGCTCTCTGTACTTCTGTTAATGCCTATAACTTGGATTGGTACCCTTTGAAGCGTGTCTTTGAAAAGATAAATAGCAAATACAACTTTTAGTAGTAAACAGATGAAAGGTTTTGTGTCTTCTGTAAACAAAATCATCGTATCACTTCTGTTTCCTACTTTCCCAGCCAGCCCAGTTAGGAAAAAAAAAGTACATTGTCACATTGGTTTGGCATTGTCTGTTAAACCTGTTCTCTATTGCACTTTCTACACTTCCACTTTCACTACACTTGCTGACTAGCTGCAAAACTACGTCACGAACGGTCACATTCCATACAGTAACAAGTTGCTTTGCTAGATCCATTTTCCTTGTACGGTTTTGGTTTTTGTACGGGGTATTTTTTTGTTGTTTGGTTGGGGTCTTTTTTAACTGCAAAAATGCACAGTCATTTCTACTTTCTTGTAGCATTTGTAGTGTAGCAAACACTACGGCTTACTCTGCAAGGAAGAAGGAACGCTGTCCGTGTCAAACTGGCATGACCTCCGAGGTCGCCTCTTCCGCCGCCGGCTGAGAGTTTGTACCTGTCTGTGCCACTGGCACCACCACCGCGTCCTTCACCTCCGAGGGCTGAGTGCACGGAGAGCTTTTCTCCTCCAGTTTTTTGATGGTGTCTGGGCAGTTCTGAACAAAGATCACTCTGTTGTAGGCTTTCAGCCTGCGCCACAGCTGGACGTAAACCTTGCACTGCACATACATGAAGACCAGGCCTCCTGTGAATCCAATGGCCACCACAACGAGTTTTGTCCAAAATGGCCATTCGAGAACACCTTTGAAAGAGAAAGTTAATGTTATACATTGAATATCAAGCACTGAGTTTCAGTAATGTATATTGAAAAGAAGTCACTCGCTAAGATCGCCCAGGTACGTACACGCTATTGGGGCAGTTGTGGCTCTAGAAAATAGACAGGGTTTCCTATTCCATAGGCTGGACAAGAAACTGCCCGTGGAATTGGAAACTGCTTCCCATTTTTAACTGATTTGACCACCACTTGGTCAAATAAAAAACTAAACACCACTCTCAAAAGCTTTCTTTCAGGATTTCTTCCGCCTTTTAACGTTAAAGATAGTCTGCTGCTGCTTCTGTAGTAATGTAGGAAGCATCTTTTTTTATTCACTGGTATGGGACAGAAAGTTTTCTTTCTTTTTTTTTTCCAGGATTGCCATATTTTCAGACTTGAGCTTTACCAGGAGAAAGAAAGGTCAGATGAACCTAGACCTGTTTCTTCAAGTAGAATAAACTTATGTGAAACTTGATTCCCAACCACTATAAGTAGGGAATCAAGATACCATTGAATATTTTAAATATATTTTAACTTGGTTTTTCCATTAACCAGTGTCAAGTTTAGCAATTACAGGGTTTGTATCATATACTTCCCTAATGAGAAAAAAAAACCCAACCCTTTAAATAATTTGAGACATCCATTTAAAATGGGATTTTTAAACTCAGAATATTAAGAGTAATAAACATAACTACTAATATTTTTCATGGCTTTCAATTTTTCTCCTTCTCAAAATACATTTGTAAAGTGCTTTTTCTCCAGTGCTTACAGTCTTTGTCTTGGCAATTCCCATTTAAAGAGAGAAAATGGAGAAGAAAGCAAACTACATATATGTCTGTCTTATTCCCCACAAATACTTATTTGCTTTTGTAAAAGTACTCTACCCTGCAACAAGCAAATTTTGGGGCAAAAGCTCCCTCTTCACACTTTCTTCTGTATATTGTAAGTAGCTCCAGGGAATCTCTTTGTCTGTTTTTTAGAGTAAAGAATCAGCCATTACATTTGGCAAATACTGAATGCTACACAAATCATAAATACTTTTTGAGCCTACCAGGAGTAATTAACATGATTCTTTTGCATTGTGTCTAACAACAAAAATCCCTGTTAGCTGTTTTGTTATGTAAATTCAGCTAATCTACAGAAATAGCTTCTCCCTTGTAATGAGTAGGGTGATGTAGCTGTACTCATAAATAGAAGTTCAAAGCCATTCCTAGTCCTGTCCTCTGGGCCAGGTTTTTGAGATAAAAGACAAGGTTACCCATTTTGAAAGAATGCAAAACAAGACTTTGTAGTGTGTATTCATCTGTAACTTACTGAGGCTTGTTGCTTGTTTCCCTCTCTAAGGCAAAAAGGCAAGCATCAGGAGTTATCATCAAATATTTATCTAACTAGCAAATCACAAAGCTCCACCTGTTTTGTTTTCCATGTTAACTTTGGAATATAACACAAAGCTAGAGACCTTTGTTCCTCTAGGGTGCTTAAAATAAATTCAGATCAAAACTCAAAAGTAGTTACATTTAGGATGTGTTTATATTTTCCACATAGACCAAGTGTGGCTCCTAGTGACATTAAGCATACATTTTGTTACACGTGGCCAGTTGGATTTTCAGTATCTCTGCAGATGCAGACTCCATGACTTCTCTGTTTCAGTGCTAACCAATAAATACAGCTGGAACATGGACATTCACAGTGAAATTCTATTGGAAAGGACACAGGAATGGCTTTCCATGCTACTCAAGTCTCACAAGAAGGACTAACACAACCAGAAAACAGTCTCTTAGCAGTTCATATTAGGAAGGTTGCTAATGAAGAGGCTCTATTGTACCTTACTTCCTATCAAGGTTCAAGTGATTAATGTACATAAATTACTATTTAAGGATCTGAACTTGCACTGAGCTGTTTGAACTTGACTCATCTTTTTGCCTGAGCTTTAGAATTACCTAGATAATGGGAGATTAACCCAGGAAGAACCAGCAGGCTAGTTAAGCTGTTGTAATGATTACACAAAGTAGAGTTCTCTCTGCTGGGGCATAAAGTAAGATTTTCAAACTGACACATTCAGAACTTCTGCACTAAAGCCTTTGGTGTAGCCATGTGAGCTGTTATTTAAGAACAGAGTGTGACTGGTTACAGAGCTGCAGGCACTACATTATCAGCAGCACTGAAGAAGGTAAAAGATACTTACCATTATCATTGCCTTGTTTAATTTCTTCAGCAGTTCTGTCAATTAAAACATACAATGACCAAACAACACAGGTAATTGCGATTATATGGAATGTGACTGAACACACAATTTTTCTCCTCTCACTTGTTGTCATCTGTAATTTCTCCCACTGAAAAAAAATAAAAAAATAAAAAAATCTGACTTGTAAAATTATACAATAAACTGATTAGGCCATTGTGGCTCTTCCTACCAAAAACACAAGCAGTGATAAAATTAACAAATCCTTTAGTTTTAGTAATATGCATTACAGGAGGGTGTGCATTGTCCCTGTAAAATTCACCATGATCTCATTTTCACAGATTCAGAGGAATGAAGAACACTGTTCTGTTTGCTTGTGAATGATATCTTAAGTAATTTCATTACAGTACAGCCATAACATGTTAATAGACAGGTAAAAAGATTAATATTTACTCTAAATTTGCATTTCTGGTGGTGAGAGAAGAAAAAGCTCAAACATTTGTCTGTAATATGTATTAAAATTATTGGAATGCAGTTATGTAACCCATATGTCTTCCCATAGAATAAAAGCATAGGAAATGCAACTGCATTGAGGATTAAATTCAATAAACTCGAAAAGATGATTACATGGAAATGATCATATATGATAGCAGGCAAATAGCCTCATTAGTGTAAGGAGGATCTTCCAGGCACGTGTTTGTGAATTACAGTGCTAAATCCTGGCTTAAGTTAAGGCTATTTTAAGATGAAATAGGCTATTCTCTGCAATTGAACAATGCAGCCCTTGAGGCGATTTTTTGTAATCTCACTTGTGACATGGGTTTTTCTTCCAGCACTTCTTCAAAACAAAACCCTTCTCTCCTAAAACATTTGCCTTTGAAAACAGATGAAAGAACAGGGCACTTAAAAGCAAAAAGCCTCAGTTGTGATGGATAATCACGGAGTCAGTACTGGGATCTGAGGAAGGAAAGCAGTACAAAGCACGAGCTGTGAGTGCCACCTCCCTGTGGTCCTGTGAACATTGGGCTGAGCTGCACTCAGCTCGGTGCCACAGCACTGCTGCCACCTGCTACGGCTAGGACAGCAACCCTGGCCACTGCAGAGCACTGCCATGCTGCACATCTACTGCCAAGCTGTGAGTTTGCCTTGGTCTTCCTTGTTTAGCTTTTTGGATTGTTCTGGTTTCATTAGCTGTTTTCACTATTTGGGATTTTTTAAAATTTTCTTTCCAGGAAATACAAAATTTTTATAAATTCCTTAAGGTTAGGGCTGGGGATGCCATCCAAGCTAGATGTTTAGCCTTTAGCCTGGACCAACATAACCATTCTGCTTTGAATACTCTTTGCTGTCATGTTACATTTTGAAGGGGCACAGCTGCAGTAAAACCTGAGGAGGGACACTGCCATGTCACCAAGGGGAATAACTCTCAGAAATACTTCTTCCTGCTTGTAGAGCAGGACATACCAAGCCAAACAAACTTCAGTCTTTGATGGCAGTTAAATCTTGCATGTTTGAGAGCTGTTGCCTCAAAACACAATCTCTACAACATTTTTTAGCCCTTGTCAAAATTCTATGAATCAGAGAATATTTTTGTGTTGGAAGAGACCTTAAGGGTCATCCAGTCCAACCCCCCTGCAACGAGCAGGCACATCTGCAATTACACCAGCTTGCTTAGAGCCTCATCTAACCTGACCATGTTTCCCATGATGGGGCACTTGCCACTTCCCTGGGCAACCTGTTCCACTGTTTCACCATTCTCATCATAAGAAGTTTCTTCTCAATCTAGTCTAGATACACCTAGATATACCTTTGTTTTGTTTTGGTTTTGTTGTTTGGTTTTTTTTTGTTTAAAATCATTATCCCTTGTACTACTACTGTAAGAAGCCCTGCTAAAAAGTTTGCTCCATCCTTCTTATAGGCCCCATTTAGGTACTGGATGGCTGCAATAAGGTCTTGGAGACTTATTTTCTCCAGGCTGAACAACCCTAGCTGCCAGCTTTTCCTCATAGGAGAGGTGCCTCAGCCCTCTGATCATTTTTTGTGGCCTCTTCTGGACTCTCTCCAACATGACCTGGGTGGGCACCAGAGCTGGATGCAGCAATCCTGGTGGAGTCTCTCTAGAATCACTTCTCCCACGCTTCACAAAGCATAGAAAACAGTTTAGAAAAATGTAAGTACTTCCTGAGTAATATATAAAGAATCAGAGTCATTGTCTTATTTATTAGCTGAGACCTCATTTCAGTTTCTGATACATCCACTTTTAAGTGAAAACTAAGCTTACTTGCTGAGTTTTGTATGGCATTCCAGAAAAATGGGAGATTTAAAAAAAAAAAAAAAAAAGTTTTGTTTTGTTTGAAGTAATAAAACCCCAAAAGTTTATATTCATTATAGTTCATGTAGATAATATTCAGTGGTCAGGCCAGAGAGTATGTGGCATTATCACAGTCTTATATCATTACAGTCACCAGGTTACACAGCCTCTGACCTAGAGACTTTCACTCTTTTTGCAGTGAAAATTCAATTCAAGTCTTGTAACAGACTTTCTTTCCTATGAAAGAAACCTTGTCTTTTTCCAGATAGAAGAAAGGGTTTTACCTCAACCCTTCACTTACCTGTGGATGCTTTGTTAGAGATCAACATAGAACACAATGAAGAATGATTTGTTCTTAAACAGATTTTGTCTGTTATCTCAGCTTTAATGTTACACAATTTGGTCTGTTGGACAGCAGACTCTGCAGAATTTTCACTGTCATGTATACATGCAGTCTCTTTTTACTCTCTAACACCCTCAAAAGCCTCAGTGCAGATCTGAATGCCCAGCCAAAGACAAATGCCGGTCCCATTAGTCTAAATGTAAATATTTTGTAGGTGGAAAAACCCAGACAAAATCAACCAACCCAGAGGCAGGATAGGTAAATACAGGTTCAAGCTCACAGAATTCTGCTGAGATTTACAAGAGAGGAAGGAGAGAAAGCCAGCAGAAATTGGCTGAAGCAGGCCCTTCGGCTAACATCCCGTGATCAAATCCAGCCAGAAGGCAAGCCAAGGCTTACTGGGCTCTGCTTCCTCCAGCTGGCCCCTGTTCCTCTCCCACAAGCCAGCCTCCTTGCCTTGCCTGCCTGTCTATTCTATCCACACACACGTTACCACACCAGACAGAAGGTGGCTGCTGAGACACTGGGAGAGGTCACCAGGGTATGCCAGGGGGATTACGGGACTGGAAGACTGTGCAGAATATCTCATACTCCCAGTTTGAGATACAGGAAAGGAATAAGGTCCAAGGAGAGACTCTGTCTGTCAGACAGATATCTGGGAGCATTTTACAGCTCTCAGTGTTCCCCAAAGCTGCTCTTTTGTTTTGCCCTGCCCTTGCTGCAATCACAGTTCTCTCAGCTATGGTGATGGGGGGGCTGAACTCAGAAGGGAAAACGCAGTTAAACTTTGTGCTGTCCTTCTGGTGATCCCAGTGGTAGCTGACATAACTTCCCCATCCTATTCATATATTTTAGACTGGCTGAACAGAGAGTACTTTGTGAATACAGTCATGCTCTACTAGATGAGTGATGTTAGTAGATGAGCCAGCAATTTATGTTGTCTTGGAGCAGAAAAGTGCAATTTCCTATTTTAGGATTTTTGCAATAGGCTTATATCAAAAAATTAACTGTTAGCTTTAGCACAGACTTGCTTGGACAAAAGCACAGTTATTTGAAATAAAAATTTCTTGAAAATCTGTAACAATGGATGAGACAACAATATACTGAGCAATGAAAGCATCAGGCCCTTTTACTTGTGCTTTGTAGTCCAGGACTTGATACATCCTAAACTTGTGTGGGGAAGTTTGGCAGGCGCTACCTTTTATGTCACACAGCACATGAATGCCTCCTTAACCTCTGATAAATTCATCCCTGCTGTGTTTTGAAGCTCCTGCAGTTTTCACGGCTTTCCACATTCATAACAGCAAGATAAAAATAAATTGTGTCATGTTTTATTATCTTGATCAGTGATCGCCAAGAAAATACAGCAATCAGGTTGATGATACTGTGACATGCCATGGATAGAATATCAGATGCTACCCAGAACAGAAAAACAGCACAAAATTCAGTACACAGATGCAATTTTCCTTGGAAACTTAGATGTTAATGCTCCAAAGGTGCACATGAGAATGTAACAAGAGAAATAAATGGAAGACTACAGCCAGAGGAGACATTTATAATGACTTGCAAATTACTGAGTCACTAAATTCATAGAAGAACCTGTAGCTTTTGCACAGTCCCCTACAAAACACCCCTTCACTGTTGTACATCCAATTGTCACACCCACAGATTCTGTAATCCTGGCAGCAATACAAACACAGACTGGAAATCATCGCAGGTGCAATGGTTTAATGTCCTGCAAATGCAATCAAACGCATGAGTATCATAGTGCTTCACAGAACAGGTGTGCTAGAATACCTTGTAACATCTAACCAGAACCAAAAGACCTTTTACACAAGTCGCCAAACGAATCCCAAGGGTAACAATATGTGTCCCCAGCAGAAAGCTTTTCTTTTTTCTTATTTTTTTCCCCAGCCCCCTTTTTATTTTCTGAATAAGCTTTCCGAAGATGTTGCTTGCACTGTGCTCTGGAAACCACTGGAGGGTGGTAGGAGACTGCCTGACTCACAGGTTCCTACCAAGAATGGAAAGAAGCTGGATTGTGAATGTGATCAGAAACACTTGTCCCACCCCAACCACTTACAGCTGCTTTACTACCAGAGAAATTTGGAATAATCTTTAAAGTGGCAGCTGTAAAACTGTACCCTGTTCTAAATTTCTACTTCACATTTTGCTTTTGTTTCCTAAACAAAATTTCACTCAGAAACTTCAAGACTGGTTACTGATTTCAAATCCCAAATTACAAAATGTAGTCATGAGTCTTCTGAGGAAGTAAAACAAAATTAAAACAAACAAACAAACAAACCCTAAAACATACAGGGAACTTTAAGTCCTATGTAGCCAGCCACTTCCCTTTCCTGTAACATAGTTTGAGAAAACGTCTCATATTTAAAGGACAAAAATCTGCCTCCCTGCATGCCACTTCTAATAAAAGCTTGATTAATCAATATGTGATGAATAATTATGGTTATTTTCTTTAGTATCTTCTGAAAATACTCCTTGTGAGTGTGGGAATGCTGCTTCATATCCTACATTCCAACATGGCCTGTCTGCTTCACAGAAGCAAATCTGCAATTTTAATTCCCTCCCTTACATTATGCTTTCTGCAGAGTGGTTTCATGAGGGCCCAATGCAGAACCGAAAGCTTCATGCTGCTCGCACAAAAGCTGTCTCCAGCAACACCTCACAGTGGCACTCAGCAAACTCTGCTGCCTGGGCTTCTTTTCTCCACCTTCACATTGTAGATTTGCTGCCTGCCTGCTCCCATCCTCCACTTTGTGTCCATGCCTCCTGTTCATGCTAATATTCTGTCACACTGGCTACAGATTTTTTGTCTACACAAATGTCCTGAGGCAACTGCAGCTCTACTGCAGGTTTGCAGAGTCACACCTCTACAGCTGAAGGTCTCTCTCCTGCAGGGGCTCAGCACTGAGGATGCCAAATATTGAAGGTGAAGTTTATGGGCTGCTTTGCAACATGTGATGACTGCCTGGACTTTTTAACTCCTGGGTATTTTCAGGAACCCTGTTTTAAAAACTGCATGTAAGAAGGTCTGACAGGGGAATCTGGTATAAGTGGGACATTGCTAATATTAAATATTTTTGGTGACTTTTTTTCTCTCCATCCATCATTTAGCAGAAAAAATGACTATGTATATAATGTAAATAACACCCACAGCTGGAAGGATTTCTGCTCTCGCCTAGAGCCAAAGGCATGATGCAACATTTTCTGAATTCATTCTACAGTCTGAAGAAATACTTTCAGCCAACATATATCTTAAAGTAATTATGCCCGGAAAATAAAGGCTAAAATTACTTACTAGAGGCTGCTGCAGAAACTGCACTCTGCACACAGATTAAAAAACACACAGAAAAAGATCCTTCTTATCTGAAACTCAACCCAAAGGATTTAGCCAGCACTTTTGAAAAAGAACTGGTGTGGTGTATGCTGAAGTGAGCTGAGCAGTGAAGATGTGTCAACAGTCTGAACATGTAGCTCAGAGTTATTTATATTAGGGAGGGTTTTCTGGTCACTTGTTGCAGTACTAATTGGCTCGGGCTCCACAGTGAGCTGTTCACTGCTATCAACCTACCAGCTGGAGGAAAGCAGCTGCCATGGTAGTTTGCGGAATGGAATTTGTGCAGTGGGTGGAAGAGGAAGAAATAATAGTAATAAAGGACAACAGGGCTCCACTCATGTTGGGAGAATAAAATAGCCTCGCAGAAATCTGAAGTGTTCAGAAGAGATGAGACTTCAAACATTGTTATTTTAATAAAAGCATTCTGTGTCTCTCTGTGCCATCTAAACAACTTGTGGTTACAGCCTGTACCATGGGGACTGTGATTTACAGGACTAGGAGTGTGTCCCCACATCCTGCTCCAACGTGAGAAGTGCCCCTCAGACAGTCCAACAGAATGAGCCAGATCTGATGGCTGACAAGGCAAGGGCCATGAAAACACCTACACTGTGTTCTCTTCCCCAAACACATCCAGAGAGAAGGAAGAACTGAACAGGTTTACAGAAAATCCAGAAAACATATATGTCATAGCCTTTTTTCAAAAGATGTATCCCAGAGAATAAACTCTTGTAAGGATCAAAAATAGAAGGCCATAATTGGGCCCCTGCTATGTTAAGTGCTGAACAGGAAAACAAAATTAATTTTTAAAATCCCATGTGACCTGGTGGATCATATGGTCCTATCTATACACAGCCTTACCTTGATCCAGCTATCTCATTAGATGTTTTAATACAGATCATTGTCTAGCAAACCTGTCTGAAGTTTGCCCAAAATCTATTTCTGTCCCTAGGAGATACTAAACAAACCTGACTGGAATTCAAAACAATTACTTTGGTGTATTTAAAACACCTATTAAAAATTTTAAACTGAACCAGAAATGTGTGCATTTCTAAAGAGAAACACACTTTAATTCACTTTTGTTTGATATGCATACCTAGAGTAATAAAAGAAATACATAATGAAAAATCTCACTTGATAAACACCTTATCATCTGCAAAGAACTAATAATTTGGTTTTATCATAACCAAGATGGCACGTTATTTCTTTTTTAAGTGATAATTAAAGCAGCTGGACTTAAGTGATATAATCAGTATGCACTCTTCACAAGCTTATGCAATTTTTAGCTGTGTATGACATCAATTAACAAACCCTTAAAAAACGTAAAAGAGAAGTGCAGAAATTAAGAAGTGTAAAAATTAAGCGATTCAAGAATATAATTTCTAAAATGAAGTAGCTGTTTTTGCAGTATGAAAGTGGTATTGAGAATACTTGTCATTTACCAACTAAAAGAACTTCAGTACCTGCATCCTAATCATCCCAACACAGACTAACAAAAAAAATCCCAAAAAAGCCAAAAACCAAATCAAAACCAAAATGAACAAACAAAAAAAACCACCTATGCTTTGGAAATACAGGACCTCGTGTCCCTCTCATCCAGTGCTGTGCCTCAGATAGAGGCCAACAACAGATGCTTTGGAGAGATGTGCAAGAAACCCTGTGGCAAGTAATTATAGCACAATCCCTCCATATTGGGAACCTCTTTCTAGCTCCCATCTGCAAGAAATTGCTTTACATCAATATATAGAATGCAGAAGTACTCGGCAAAGTGTTACTTTCCAAGTGTCTCCTTTGAACGCTGGAAAGACATTAACCAATCTTTTGTTCCACAGAGCCTTCAGTGCTATCATGAACTCCTCTTTCACAGTAACGTTTCCTTTTCTTGCCTTGTAAGAGCTTTAAGAAAATAATCATTATCTCCAAGCACAGTACACTTCACCTACCTTACCTAAAAAATAATCCTGACAGAGAAACTGCAGGTACAACATTAAACCACTGATCAGGAGTGAACTACCACCATAAGGTAAACCTATGGGGAATACCTGGTACTAAGAACAAGAGGCACACATCTAGAACTCTAGGAAATATTTACTTCAGGTGCCTGGGCACATGCCTTTATTACTCAAAAAATCAAAAAAGATGCTGCATGTTGGTAACCCATAAAGAAACAGGGATAAAGGGGGTAGAATCTATGTCTCCAATAACTTTTATCACAGTTAGTCAAGAACAGAAACAGATGCTACTGTTGTCTGCTCTCCCTGCAGTATTTCTATGATAATTCTATCAAAAGGATCTAGTTTGTCACTTTTGTTCTCTTTGCAGTTGTCGACTCCTGCCTCTGTCTACTCTGTATTTCCAAAAGAGCAGCATATCTAATTGAAGGCATGATATCTGCTCCTGTCACTAAGTAGAAAATACCTTGAAATCACAGTTCAGTTTTCAAACAACAACTTAGACACATTCACACACAAAGAAAACCATAAAAAAAAAAAATATTAGTCAGCTGAACTGCCATACCACAAGAGCACAGACCATAATTTTGCTGCAAGACCAGTTATGCTGAGATTTCTTTTTCTGACCAAAGCAGGTAGGGCTGCTGCATTTTGTGGTTTGTGTTCTATAGGCAGTATAAAAGCGGCCATGACATAGGCTCAGTTCTAGATTTGAGATGGATTCTGCTGGGGTCAAAGCAACCACAAGTCCTTTCTCACTACAGCTGCCATAACAAACCACCTCCCAACAGTCTGTGCCCAAGCCTCTGTCTTTGAATACCAAGTAGGGTGGGTTCCCTTTGCACATCTGAGTGTTTATTGTGTGATGGATAATCGGATAATCACACAATTCCTTCCAATGGAAGGCTTCAAAAGAATGGCAGGAATTGCAAACGAAGAGAAATTAGAAAAACTGATACAGCGACATGCTGGAGACCAACATCCTATTACATAGTTCTGTATGCCTCTCCACCCCCTGTAGTTCTTCATTTATGTACAGTTGAAGGAAATTTCTCTGAAGATCTGTTGCTTTAGGCATCTAAAACAAGTTGTAGAATATGATCACAGTTTTGTTAGTCTTTTCTTTAATCACCTTCTCTCCAGTATTCACCACAGTGCTTGATTTCCTCTATTTTAAATTGTCCAGCCTGCTGAGAATCAGTTGAAATTGCTACAAGACGTGGTTTGGTTTAAATGCCTTTGTTTGCCAAAACCCTGGTATTTTTAAATACATGGCTGTTTTAACATGCCTAGACATATCCTTTTTCTGCAGCTATATACACAGTATCTACACAGGTATGAACTGCCACATAACAAAGATTTTAAAAAGGAACGGATGCTTTTAATCTATAAATATGGCTTTAGGAAGACTACTGACTTCCCAGTGAATAGTTATAGTTGCTTTCTCTTTTAATTTTCCCATGAGAGATTCTTTTGATCCAATTAAAGAATAAAAAAATAGAGGAAAGCTGTGCTAAGGAAAGCTATAGTAATTAAAATAAAACTACAGCCTAGTGCTCTAGTAAAGACCTGAGGGAAGCTATTAATTCTGAAAAAAAAAGAGGAAATTTTAATTTTTTCCCTATGATTTTAGTAAAGTGCTACAGGAATAAAATTGAATTAACAAAAAACACCAAACCTGAGTAAAGGAAAGGTTAATCCTATTTGGTCGTAATTTATATCCATTACTTGAATTTCAAAATTCAAGTACTATCAAAAGAACTATGTTAAAGAAAAGCCATTTTTAGCATGCATTCCACCAACAAGCAAGCATCAACCTGGGAACAGATCATTCTCACATCAATAGGTCCAAGGCAAAAAAAATTTGAAGCAAATAACAACTGTAAAATTGTATGTGTTAATTATGTGACAGGTAATTATCTACATTAATCAGATCATGAATAGCAGCCCTCTCCCATGGGAGCTGGTAAAGTTCCTAACTTCAAAATTAAATGGTAAAAATGGCATTTTTTAAAAACTCCATGAATAACAATGACTGGTTTAGGTCAATGCTTGGGTTGATTATGCTCTTTTAATTTGATATTACTAGCTATACATTTTGTGTCAGCATTCCATTTACAGTTTCTTTATTTGTAAAGCCAGAGATTCTCTTAATTATTTTCAATGCTTCAGCTTCCCAGTTCTTCCTTAGTTATAACTATTGACGAGGTCAAGCTCTAAAACAAAACACTGAAAGGGCTGAAACAAAAAAAAAATGAAAAGGAGACCCCAAGTTCTTAAAAATTAGAGAGAGGCTGATGAACTGCAGGATGGAGTAGGGCTCTCTAACTAAAATGGGAATTGAATCTTTTGATGCAAATTGCATCTGTAAAACAGCTCAGACCAAACTGTTTATTTCAGCCTCAGAAAGCACAGAAGATTTGTACCTCCCAGAGCTCATGTTCACGGGTCTGTGCGATAGTGGATAACACTACTAATACCCAGGGCTGAACAATCTCTCAAATTCCCTTTGCTTTTGTAAATGCTACTGAGCAGCAGAAGTAGCCAATTTGGTTACTGGCATTTAATTAGAAGAGGACACAGCTTTCATTTAGTTTTCTGGTATAATATTTTTCACTGCCTCTTTAAAGAATGCAAGTTCAAAGCAGTGACCATACAAACATCCTGCTCTACCTCCAGGAAGGATGCTGCAAATGGGGGTGTCCCAGCAAGGCATCACACTAAGATGGCTTTTAACAAGTCTAAGGGTGTGTTATGATGGTTTCAAGGTAAGAGGCACAAGAATCTTTTGCCAGACGTCCATGGGAACTGGAACAGCTGTGTGAATAAAGCTGTGTTCTGCATGGAAGAGAAAAACATATGGAGATGGCACCACCACAAGAATTTTGCCACCATAAGCAAGCTATGTTCTAGTGTTGTTCTTGTGGCAGAAAATGCAAGACAGCAGTATTCTGTGAAGTACAGCACCCTGTCTATGTACAGATAAATTAGCAGTAATGCTCTACTATCCTCAAAAATTAAAAATACAACTGTCTGAACAAAGTAGTCCCTTGCATCCCTGAGGCATCACAATAGGATATAAATGCCAAAGAATCATTTTTACTTTACAAGCTTTAATATACACATTGTCCCCTGGGCACAAAGTTATTTGCTATAATGACATGATAGCCAATGAGAAAGTAATAGCTTTGTGCCTTTGTGCATACTGGTGAAGAGTCTGACCCCACATATTGCAGGCAATTATTTGAGGCTACTGATGTTTTGAGACAGTTTACTGGAAGAAAGATAACACTGGAGTAGGTTGCCTTGACGACACTATGTAGCTGCACCAGAAATCAAACAAAAATGCAGGAGGTCCTTCTATGTTGAGGACTGCAAAACATTTATCAAATTGGGTCAAAAGGGAACTAGTCCCACAGCAAGTCCTATGCAGTATTTGATATCACTTATCATCAGCATTATTAGAAAACTGATGACAAAGCCAGGTGGTTCATACCTCACACCACAGGGCAGTAAGAATTGAAAGCAAACAGTATGGTAATGACTGCTCAAAAGTTTGGGCATTTTTCCTCTAAGATTCTTCTGGTCACACCTGGATATGAGAGTTTGCTCTGGCAGAAGTAGTTTCTAATGGTGAGTACTTTTGGTTTCATAGAGGTGTATCAAAGAAAATTCTCTGCAGGTTCTATGACTTTTGGCAGTGATCACCACACTCTCAAAAAAGAAATGTAAATATGAATTACCAAGCTACCATCGAGTCAAAAGTAAAAAACACCTTTAACATATTTTGCCATCACTGAATGTTTCAGGCATGCTATGACATTTTTCTTTTTATATCAGCATATAAGTAAATACAGAATACAAGAGGGGTAAGATATATAAGGTTAGAAGATATATGCACACACTCAAAACAAGTAAGATCAAGTTTCTTTCGTTATCAGCATTTGCTTAGCTTCAGGTTAATAGAAACGTATCACTCTGTACTAAAAGAACATTCCCAGTCCTTTATTTTTTAAAAGGCAGTAATTCAGGTGCCCTTTCTATCAGAAAGAAAATTAACTTTAACTGGTACCTAATGCTTCTGTAAACAAAAAAAATGACTTGTTCTTCTTTAATGACCAAGAGCAACCGCATGGTAACAATGTGCAATATTGTTTATGACTTACATAAATAAGACTTTATTTGTAAATCATTTCAAAAGTAGAATTGAGAGAAAATAGACATCTCTGATATCACAGAATAGTCTACTGGGATGATGCATCAAAAGCAAGACATCTCATCAGATACTAGATATCTTAAATAGATATCAAAATTTAAATATGAAAAGTATTTTGTAGTATAGTAAGACACTGTTGAGAATCTCCATTTAAACACATTTTTGTGTTTAAAGCTCCTTTTAATTTGACACTTTAATCCATTCCATACTCATTGTATTTTCATTCAATTCCCATTTCTACTAGTCTTCAAATACCACATTCAAGAGATATGAAATGCAGGTGTTAATATCTAGGATTGCATCATTTTTAAAGAAGAAATGTTTTTCTCAGGTTTACCTGAGAGAGCTCAATAAGGAACTCACACAAGCTTCTTATCACTTTCTAATTTCTTCTCTGATAAAGTCACCTTTTAAATTCTGCATCATGGATTGTGGATGTTGGGAGGCAAAGCTACAAATGCAATTGTATTATTTATAATGACCAACAAATGCAACAGAGACCATGAGAAATAAACCAAAACCACTAAGCATTGCTTAATATTTAATCTCTATATTTATCTTGAGCTGAGTAATTAGACCTGTCCAAATATATGAAACACTTGCAATGTCTGTTGATCAACGCTTAAAAGGATTACCTCAATGCAAAGACTCAGGAAAATGATTAAACCTAATTTTATTTGATGCCTGGTGCTTTCAGGGATTCTCTAATTAAATAACTGTTGTCACAAACTTATTGATTTAATAGTGATTATCTTAATTTATGTTAACTTACTATGTTCTACATTGTCACTTATGCATGTTAACAGATACAGCATGATATTCCAAAATGATTGTGTAGTTTGTTTTATATTTAAATCATGCTTTTGTGATTCTGCAAAATGCAAAACTACAGATTCCTGTAATTAAGTTTGGTAGTCTGTATTTTTTTTCCCTTCAGGAGACTGGCAGTAGGAATTTTACAAAGACATTATGATAAAATTCATAATGGAACAATGCACAGTCAGGGACCAAACTTCAGAATCTCTTATATTGAGTGATGACAAAGGTTAAAAATCAAAAAATCAGAACTGGTTAAGAGACATGACCCTTCCACTTGTAGAAAGTCACTTCAAAGCCAGGTCCAAGGGAAATTGCATCACCTGGAGCTGGACAGAAACTTTCATGTTAGGGCAAATTATTTCCTTTGTTTTTTTAATAAATTCATTTCTTATGAAATTGAATAGGCACTCCTCTCTTGAAACAAAATATGGGGTCTTCTCTTTAGGAAGCATGGAAAATAAACCTGTTTTCAGAATTCCTCAAAGCTGTTAGCAAAATTAATGACTTTTTTTGGGTCAATTTCGCTGTTCCAGTTGGCATCCAACAAAGTTGACAAGAATTACATTGTTTTCAGCTATAGCTGCTCATAATGTCTCTGCCATCATGCCAAGAGAATTCCAGAAGTCTGGAACATTTTATTGACTGCTGACAGGCCAGACTTAATGCTGGGGACTGAAGGTTCTTGAGGTCTAGTACAGAACCAAGCTTTAGCAAAACCCAAAGCTTTTCAAGTCTGGAAACTTCAGAGTCAGAAGAGTTTTTCAGATCCTGCATCAAGGGGACAGGATTGTGGAGACCTTCGGTGTTAGGAGCTGTCTGTCCCACCATACTTTGGTCTCTGATAACCACCCTTTGTGCCAGTCTTTTGAAAATGTGGACTCCCAGGAAATGCCCCAAAACTGACATTTTGGGCTTCATAAAAGCTGCCAAGAAATTCGACAGTTTCACTGGGACTTTACACTTCTGCAGAATATAAGTTTCGACAAAAAAATCCCAAAAAACAAAAAACCCCCAAAACATCAACCAAACAAACAACAACAAAAAACCAAACCAAACAAAAAAGAACAAACAAACAAACAAAAAACCCCAACCAAAACAGTTGCAGTGATTTTTATAAAGGATATTTGGGTGGAAATTTACCAGTCAGCTCTACTCATATGGCAGGTCTCATGATCACTCTTTCCTCCCTTACCTTGTCTTTGCTACAGCTGTCAAAATACTTGGTTTGCAAAAGAGCTTCTCATAAACCGGTGTTTCATAAATTTGTGAACAATGGTGATGATAGTGCTCACAATTAGTAAGGATCACATTTTTAATTAAATGTAACACTTGAAGAGTGTCACCGTTGAATGCTATAAATGCCAAAGGACAACTCATTTTAACTTTGAAATCTTTGGAATCTTTGGTTCATGAAATGGGTGTGACTTACAAGAAAGGATTTGTAGATGCTGGATCCATTCTACACAAACAAATATTTGTTAGCATTGCATTTGGAGGGAGGAATGTTGCCAGCACAGACTGCCAGGCAGATAAACTACTTTTGATTAGTGCTTTGAACAGAAACAAAAACATCTAGCCTGAAAGAAGAGGTGAATCTTTTCTATGTCAGAAATCTAAACCATACCTGAGAACCAATTATGAACTGAATAAGGTAGCAATCATTCAATTAAGAAATTACAGACTTGTAGGAATTATATTACCACTCTAAAAGTGGGAGGAGATATGGCACTGACCACACACAGAGTTGAAAGTGCCTACTTCTGATATCAAGTTTTGCACATTTTTCATTCTTTTTCTTCTTGGTTGCTATAAATTTTGTTTCTCTTTTATAAAAGATGCTGTATTATATAACAAGACCAGGAAAAGGCTTTTGTTAAAAATACTGGTATCTCTTGAGAAAAGTAACTGTTGTGAGAGTACTTGTTAGATGTTAGATATTAAAGCAATTTGGTTTGAAAATAGAAACATAAACTGAAAAAATCCCCCAAAGTTATGCAACAGGTGGAGAATTTTCATACAATTATCCTGTCACATTAGCTAAAATTTATCTGCAACTACTAAAACTGAAGTCAATATAATTAAGTTTTTAGCCATCTTTTTTTTTTCTATTTTCATCTATTTCAATTTCTAGCCTACCAAATCTAGACTCTCCAGATCTACCTGGCATTTGAGAACTTTGTCTTTCCCTGTCACAGGCTTTGCTTGCCAATTTATCCCAGTTTCTCTCTTCAGAGTGCTTTATGACCATGGACTTGTTAGATAATTCCACTGAATGGGAAGTGTGAAGGAATTCCATTGATTCTCCTTTCTCTGAGCTACTGCTACCTGTGTAAGGCCAAGAAAAACAAAATTTCTTTTGCCATTGAAACACTATTATATAGGCATATGCTAGTGATAAGCAATAGTTTCTATTTCTTTCATGCAGAAATTTATTTTAAATCAAAACTTGCCCAGTTCCCAATTGACTCAAGCTTCAAAGATTCAACAAAACTCCAGAAGGATGAGAGCATTTTAAAATAAAATTCAAAGAAAATTCCATTCCAAAGAAAACAGAACCCACATATGTTTAATAAACTCTTCACCTTCCCTATACTGACAAACTTGGAGCATTATATTGATTTATCTTAGATGAGTGCAGATAACATACATTTGACATTCAGGATGCAAAGTCACCCTGTCTTTTAAATTCCATTAACTAATTATGAAGTTGAAGTGATTAATTTGCCCATGAGTGTCACAGCTACAACAGATGCAGCTAAATTGACTGTGTTACTGCTGTCTCCACACGGGTATAACCATCATTCTCAACCAAAAGTTACAGGCTCCATGTAAAAATTGCTGGGTGAACTGGACTGTGTTACTCAGAAACCAAACATGAGATTTCTTTCTGGCTTCAAAATATGCAGATGAACCCATAACAAAAAGCTGAAGATAAAAAGTCTGAACCAAAAGACTATTATTTGTGCATTTATGTTGTATGTGTGATGGCAGAGAGCCTGAAGTCAAATTATCTGCTGCTAAAAATTAACCAACTTAAATATAAGAATAAAATCACCGTGACCGATTAATTAAAGCAAATACAAAGCCATTCTGGACAGATGTTTCTTTAACAGTGCTTGCAATTTCCACAGCCACTCTGGAGCAGTGAGACCTGAGGATAATTAAACTCCAAAACACCCTACCTTCCGGAGAGGCTTGAGCTTGGTCTCCATGATGAAGTCGTACTTGCAGAGCTCGCAGCAGCGCGTGTCCGAGCTCTTAATCCACTGGTGCAGGCAGGCCTGGTGAACAAAGCGCAGGGTCCCCGTGCAGCGACACGGCGTGATGAGGGGGCTTTCATCATCCCCCTCACAGTGACAGATCCTGACAGGAAGGACAGCGAGAGCGAGTGAGGCAACCTGCCAACCAGCAACGCAAAGGCACTGCTTATTTACACTGCTTCCCCATCTTCAGGCTTGACATTCAGAAGATGCCAGGTAAATGACCTTTCAGATGGAGGCCTGGGAACACACTCCGTGTTCCTTTCTGCCATTTAACAATTTCCCTTCACTTAGTTGTTTCTCTTTGAATTTTCTACGTGGTCTGAAGGTGAATCAATAGAAATAACTGTTTTTTCCCTTTTATGCATGGCAAAACCTTTAAGACAAAATACCAGAGCAGAACAGTTCTTGGCCTGTAAGCAATGCCAATAAAACCCTCAAAGGCAGAGAAATCTAACCCAAGCTGAAAATATCCAGCATGTGAAGTACAAAAAGTTCCTAGGATATCTCTCTGGAGTTACCCAGTTAACAAGTAACAGTTAAAAGAATCAGAGAGCAGTTTTGAGTCCTCTGGAGTCATGCGTACGGCACAGTGTGTACACACATGCACACTTTTTAGGAGGCAGGTATTGAAAAGTCCTGATCGTTTTTTTACTCCTCACAGTCCCTTTTAAGTAGACAGCAGCATTATCTGGGAAAACAAAAACTACTCTGTAAGCAGACCCTATGATAAAGGCTGGTCCCAGAACTGGCTTACTTTAAGATGGGATACAGAGCTTTTCATATTGTGGTTTTGCATAAAGTGATCAGTGCTCTAACATCATCACCTAAAGGGCTTCTTCTGTGACACATGTTCAAGTGTCCTGCTGGTTTTCCCCTCTTACAAACAGACACCTGATCACATCAGGAAAACATTCACCCATCAAAAACAATGTCAGATTTATTGGCAAGCATCTCATTGAAGGCAGGGAAAGCTCTACAGAGAGCAGAAGGCTTAACCATACACCTGAAGTTAAGGAGGTTCACCTCAATGAAGAGTAATTCCCCCCCACACTAAACCTAGAAAAACACAACAAAGCACCCAAGGTCTAATGAGTGTCTGAAGTGTCAAACTGGCACGCAAGAGGGAAAAAAAGAAAACAAAAAACCAAAAAAAAAGCCAAAACAAAAATAAAAAAATCACAAAAAGAACCAAACCAAAAAAAAAAATCCACCCTGAAATCTGAGAAATGCTATTTCAAAATAAAGAAGTAGCAATAACAGCACAGATCCTGTTGTCTTGGCCTTAGAAACTTAGGAGTAGCACCCACAGTGCAGATGCAGAAGTGTCTGAACATACCCGAGGAGTAACATCCTTTTACAGAGAAAATTGTGCCCGCACCACAGGGAAGGAAAAGGGGTAGGAGAGCTTCAGGATGAGGTTGTCATCCTACTGGGAAGATGGGTGACCTTTCTAGAGCAGGAGCTTCTGATGTATGTCAGGAGGCAACCTGACAAAGACATCCCAGGAAAGACTGGCTACTGCACAGCTCTGAGGCAGCCAAGTCTATAAGCAGGTGAGGAGGAAATTCAAATGTCTAAATGAAAGATCTACAGATCAGAACTGACAGCTCCACTATTCTCCCACAGTGTAGCTCAGAGCCATGAGAAAATCAATCTACGATAATGGGAAAGCAGAACAAAGCTGCTTTGCTGGACATACAGAAATAAAGAGACCAAAAAAATCCAACAGATAAATGAAGCTCTGAATACCTGGTCCACAAAAGCCAGGTTTCAATTTCTGCAGTGGTGCTGGTACAGGATTTCATGCCCCACAGCAGTGAAGAGGAGAACAAATTACCCACAACTTCCTTCTTGCACATGTTCATTTTTCGAGATACATTTTACAGGAACTCAATTTACAGTCTTGTCTTTACTAATCCAGCTGAGTTGGTGCATCAGTAGCTTAGCTCTTAGATGGGAATTGCCTATGTGGTGATTTCTTACTGAGCCTCTAGCTTGAACAGAACTATATTTTCAAAACACAGAATAGTTATTTTTTTCGCAAATGCATTCCCAACTGAGAGTTACATAAAAAACATAATTTTCTTTTTAAATTAAAGCTATTCCCCAAAGGAAGACCAGCATTCTTTGTTCATTTAAATTCAAGCCATAAATAATTTATTTTACAGCCTTAGCATTTAGACTATTTAGAAATTAGACAACTAAGCTATGTACCCAGTAGCCCTTTTTCTACTACTACCAAGACTGTTTAAAATTATTTTCAGAGCTAAAATACAAGCCTAAAATTCCACTGGGTTTTTCAAATAAAGTGACACTGCTAATTTGAAATGAATCAAAATAATCCTTAGTGGAAATACTTCTACAGAAGAACTCTATATGCATTATACATTCTATTTGGGCTTTCCTTTTACACAGGACACAAACCAATTGTATAAACAACAGGGTGACACTAAGAACTTACATTTTTGGTATGAATAAGCTTGAACTAAATATCCTAATGGCCTCTTCTACCTTTATAACCATGAAATATGTAATGAGAATTAAAACAAACTTTAGAAGGAATTGAAGTCCAGAGAAAATGACCAAAGGCATAGCTTTCATTATTTTGAATGCTCTTTGGTCTCTTTGGTGCAATTTAACTCTTTGTTATTTGTTTAACTGTAAGAAATTAGCTTAAAAGATGACTGAGTACCTAAACTCACAGTGTCAGTCTAAAGATTTGTTGGTGCCCAGCACCTGTGGTGACAGACTGCTGGCTGAGTGCTTAAACATCTTCTAAAGACTTGGAGCAGATAACTTGCTCTGTCTTCCTCAGCCATTAGAACTGAACCACAACCTTGTGTGTCTTTGCTCTTTGATGAGTTCATCTATAATGTACATCATTATTATCAACAAACTGTAGAAGGTATATTGTTAATCATGGTTTTGAGAAGTTTTTTGTGCAAACAGAATGGAGGTAGGGATACAAAGCACAGACGTACCTGAACCAAGCTGGAGGTGGAGAACTTTCATTCTAGCTTCCTGTTGTCAAATGATCACAAGTGTTTGAAACTTTCATGCATCAGATTATTTAGCTGGCTGAACTTGTTCTGAGAGTAAAATTTGTCTGCATACTTTAGAAATTAACTGAATGGGAACAAAATGGGAATGGGAACTGAATGGGAACAAAAACACTCTCTATGATAAAGAAAAAGAATATATTATTTGATAAATCTATACTGATTTATTTACAAGTTGTAGTACAGCACAGATCATTGTTAATAGATGCAGCTTTAGCTGCTCAGACACACCTACAGAATTTGCATACTCAGCTTTTCTCAAATTTTTAGTCCTTTAGTAGATAAACGGCTTTCATTATAGAGAAATACCTTTGACTATTTTTTTTTTGACAACTTAGTGCTTTAAGGATTCCTGTCTGTGAACAGGACCTGTCTTTTCCAGAGGCAACAATGAGCACAAGAGTCCAAAGGAGCTTTTGCTCTATGAATCATGTGTACACCAGACAACATAGGATATATGAGCCATTAGATGACCTTCTCATTCAGATAAACAAAATTTTGTGTCTGTATGTGTATAGACCTACAAACATATCCCTACACACTGAGATCACAGAATATCTATATTTCTTTAAATAAAACTCACTGTGAATCTTTATGAAATAATACTCCAACAGTGCTGTCATCCTTATGTGTAAGTTTTTGTTTTATAAGCCAGTATTTTAATTACCCAGAACAAATGTTTCTAGAACAGTATTGTTCCTACATTTGTGTAGATGTACCAAACACAGAAATTGATGCTAACATTGTGCATATATGAGATGAAAAACAAAACCACAAAAATTCTTTGAAGGATGTTCTTAAACAGCAGGTTCATATATATAATGCAATAAATTAAGAAAAATATTTTTCAGGAAAAAAATATGTAATGTTAAAACTGAAAACATCAGTATTTGTGAAAGATCTTCATAATTCATATAAAATCTGTTGCAGAATTCTTGTATGTTCCTTACAAAACATATTGCCACCACACATATATAAACAAAAGGAATTTCTTATCAGATCAAAATAATGAAAGGCAGCTAAAGAAAGCACTCAGAAGTGAGGCATCTTCAGAATTTAATGTCATACTATCTTAAATTCCATGACTATTAATTGCTTTCTCACGTTTTCCATGATCCTGTTCACTGCAGAAGATAAAAGGCAGAAAGGTAAGAATGAAACCAGTCCACAACTTGCAGGCATTCCTAAGGTAATTGGATTTTGGCTGATTCTCAAAAAAAAACCAAGAGTTATCTCGGATGACTGACCTTCACTTGCCATAAAATTAAGACTTTTTTTCTTCCATACAGACAAACATTTCCATTTTCCATACAGACAAACATAATCTCAGTTTAAAAGGTCTAAAACCAGTGTGGAACAAGGAGATCACTTGGAAAGCTTTCAGGTTTTCGCAACAGTTATTTATTCTGGCAAAATCACGTAAATTAAAATTGCAATCTAGATGGTTAGCATCTAAGCTGCTTATTGCAAGAGATACAGGCAGATTCCAACAGATTTGTAGCTCTTTCTTCACATGCAGTTAACAATTTTACTCTCATTAAAGAGAATAGCTGCTAATCTCCAACCTCATTGGAAACCCAGCAGTTGCCCTAACCTGTCTTTCACTAATCCAGCTGACTCTTTGGAAATTAAGAAAATGGGCTGATCCCTGTGCCTCTGTAGTGAAGTGGAAAACACACTTATTCTGCAGGAGTCCTGTGAGATTTAGTGCTCCACTCCTACCCTGCCAGCAAGTGCTCCTCTGGGACAGCATCTACCCAGCTGATTCCCAAGCATGTCTGGATCTCTGCCACAGGAGAGTGATAAAGAGTAAGAATCAATCAGCATGTCCCTGCTTCTGCTGCAAGCCAGACTAAGAATCTTGTCACTAGGAGCAGCGCTGGTGGAAAAGTGTTTGCAGTAACTCTGCATCACCAGAACTCTTTCTGTGGATCCCACATTTACAACTGGCCCCCTATCTCAGTACCTGGTAAAACTCTTAAGGATTTTGGGCCACTACACATAGACCAAGGGTTTAGCTACAGAAGCTTTTATAGACTTCTTTGAAAACACACCCGGTCAAATTTTACCCTCATTAACAAACATAAAATATAGGGGAATGCCTCTGAGGCTATAAAAAATATAAATGTATATGGGGGCATGGGCATGCTGATAGTGATGTACAATAATGCTTAAGGGCTATAAATGATGTAATTATGTAAAACCTGCATTGTTCCTTAATTTTCTGGCTGCTGTACAGCTATGTCCATGCTATCAAGCACTACAGTGAAATTGTAACAAATCTGCTGAAAACAAAAAGCTAGTGCTAAACCTGGGGTATCTACACCAGACCCATCTTGGTGGGTGTTTCCTTGACTTGAAACTGATTTTAGACTGGACCAGGAATACACTCAAAGGCTGAAGAACCCCGAGACAAACTCTCAGTGTGGTCTAAAAGCATGACAAAAGTAACACTGATCAGGTGTGCTTCAAAAGCAGGCTCCTTATCTGCACTAAAGCGCTAACGGAGGCCCCTTCACTCCCCAAATGAGGAGGAGCTAGGGCCTTTTGACTGTGGCATGTTTACACCAACTGTGCTGCAACTGATAGGCAACCTGAACTAAATTAACACAGATGCCTAATAACCACACAGTCATTTTCTTGAAGATGGAAGAATACCAGAGAGCAAGAGAAATACTTTTGAACTTTTAACAGATTTCCTTAGTAAAAGAGGGAAATACTTTCTCCATATAAATATGCTCAAGGAAGACAATGCCTATTCTAGAAACATTTGTTTTGGGGAGAAATTACTGAAGAGGCAGTTACATCCTGCCCTTCACTGGAAAGGACATATGAACTCATAATGGTTATGCAAAGAAAAATTTTTAGTCTGTTTGGTGAGTACATTTCATCACTGAATCTCACTGTTGCTAAAGGGAGCTTAGTCAGGGAGAAACAGCACAGCTAAAAATGTTGGAGCAAGTGAATCCCTGGATTTGATTTTTGGCTGTGAGGATTATTAGCTGCCAGCATGAAATGCCATGAGCTCCTAGGTTATCTTAATTGGACCGAAAGGATCCAGTTCCCCAGAACTGCAAAAGGATGCACAAAATTGATGTTGCTACTAGTGTATTTTTTTTCTTAGGAAAACTATTCTGTCCAAAAAAGGTCATTTTCTTTTTTGCCAATTTATAAAGTTCTTACAGTACTTTTAGATAGTTAGAATCTAAAATTAAACAACTTTATGAACAACTCACAGCAAGTAATTGTCATTCAGAAAAAGAATCCACAAAAATATCAAACTCTGCTCATACATAGTGTATCACTTGGGAAAAAAAAAGGTTAAATTCACTGAATCTGTTCACCCTGCAATAGAGTTCAGAGTGCCATGTTTCTCTTGGTTCCATTTTACAGGCTTTTCTTTTTTTTAAAATCTCATTTCCATCCTTTCCACTTTTAAATCACAAAGTGATCTAAATGACAAATTGGTACTCCTCTCCATTTAAACATGGTGTGAATGAGGCACATTAATTCTCCACACCAAATGTAATCCATTTGTATATCTCTTCCCTGTCACTCCTGCCCTTCCATTACGCTCTACAGTCAGCTGTCTTTACCTGACTAGAGGAAAAACCATTTTTAAAATGTTGCACCACACTAGTGGAATTTCTTAAGGACCTAGTTCATAAAGCTTTCCCTTCATTTCTGCAAAAGTGATCAGAATTTTTAAGAGCCCCAACAGCAAACAACATTAGTGAAAGCATATAAATATTTTATTTTGTCGACATTTCTTGTCTTTCTATTAATCTTCCTTTATAGGTGATAAATAGGATATCTAAAGAGTTACAAGTAATTGCTGCCTCAGATGCACTGTTAGTGCAAGATACATGTCTGACAAGATTTACTGCACTGACCAAGTTCAAAGAACTAGGGACTGCATCTCAAAACAGGATATAGATTTCCTCCCACCCACCTAGTGAAAGTCAAAGCTTTTAAGGAACTAAACTCTATACACAAAATATGCAAGCTTTAAGTATTCAATAATGGAACCCTTAAAACCAAGGATAACTTGCTTACAGGACGTTGTGGCATTTCACTTATTTCCATTAAAAATAATAATAAGTTCTGAGAGAAAGAAGCAGAAACCAGGACTCAGTTCTCCCCCAGATAAGTGAGCCTAATCAAAACAAAGACATGCTTGCCTTACTTTGGCTCTCCTTGCATCCTTGTGAATCATGGAGAGCTTCCAAAAGAGACTGCATAACCAGATGGTTGAAGAGGTGACAGATGGGGATTTGAACCATCAGGCAGATAATAGAATTAACCAGAATTTCATACTGCTTCAAAGACTGATGAACCACCAGACCAGCAAGCAGAGAAGGAGATTCCTCAAAAAGCAGGAGACTCCTATCAAAAAGTCACTTTGCAAAAAAATAAAGTTCTGAACAGGAAAGTTAGCAGCAGTCACAGCTCCTTCAAGGAAGGGGTGAGGAGTCAACATGCAGGAGAAGATTCAGAGAGTTAACTCCTAACATGTCATCCTGAGATCACAAGGTACACACTAACATCCCAGGGAAAGGCAGGTGAAAAACCCTCCAGCTAAACACCACAGTCTGGAAGTAGAGCATCTTCCATTTTATGGTGATTTTAGAAAGCTCTGGATGGTATTTCAAGTCTTCGCTACAGTTTCTTCACTGGTCCAACATCAAGGTTTTGGCACAAGTATTTAGAATGAGTGTTAAAATTCACTGGTAGAATTTTAACCTATATATCTATCTTCTGTTCAACTTTCTGGGTTTTTCTTCCTCAAGGACTTGTTTCCTACCACACACCTTTCTGTTCTGCTAATTTCATGAGCACTCTTCTGCCTGAATATTTCAGAATGTAAGCAACTTCATGAAAGATATGTTTTTTGAAGGTCCTACTAAATAATATTAAGAAAAAAACCCTGCTGAAGCACTTGACTTCACAGAGAGAAATAACATAATCATATTGCCCCTTGTCATGTGCAGTATACACTATTTCTTTCCATCTATAACTGTGCTAACACACAGAAATGCCAATATTAGTATTTTCCTAAGTTTATAATGGCCTTTAATTAACACACTAGATTTTGAAAACTGTTTTTTTAAAAATTATGCTTGAAATCTACTCTGCAGATCTCATGAATCAACTTCATCATCTCCTTTACTTCTTCCCTTCCCTGCTTTTCTCACATGCCCTACTGTTATACCCTGCTCCTCAAATGAGTGCCATTTCTGCAGCCATTACCTGACTGCAGAAAGAATCATTGAGAGTTCAACAAAATCAAAATTTGATTTCCAATAAGCATCTTTTTTCAAAGTGAGAAACTCGGATTTATTTGAGTGTGCATGCTTTTGGTGCAATGACTGAATCAGCAGTACAAAAAGATTTTACACCACAAGCTTAACTAGTTAAACAGAAAATACCTTTCAATAATAAAATAATAAAATTCAATTCAATAATTCAATAATAAAAATACCACAAGATATATTCAGAATCAATACACAAAGCACTTATGATCCACTAGTGGTAATATCAACTACCCAATTTTCTTTTCTTAGTGATTCCATGTGAAAATCTATGAGATTCACTTCTCACAATCCATTGTGAGACATGACTTTGTCATGTCCAATACACAGATACTCCCTTCTGGGAGACTATCCACATGCAGACCAAAGAAAGCTATTTCTGAGGCTGTGCCTCAAGCCATGGTAAATTCCAGGATAAAGTATATATGAAAAAAATCTCAGGCACAGGGCAACTTAGGAAAAGGGGGATTGAACTGTAGGATTTAGAAAGCCTACGTTGTGAATCTTTTTTTAAAAAATAAAATAAATAAATTAGGTGCCAAAACAACTCAGCAGGGCCAGAACTTACATTGTATCTCAGAAGAAGAAATCTTGCCTCCTAATGGACTCCAGGAGAAAGTAGTTGTTCAGGGTAGAGACTGTAAAGGTCAGAATTGATGCCATGACATTTCTTCAGCATTTTGGAAAGAATCAGTGACACTAGAAGGGCAAATAATTCACTGGAGTGACCAAGAGGCTCCCCCTAGACTAGGTGAAGAACACCCTGCACAATGGCACTGTACTTTTGAGTATGGAATTCAGTGTGTCCTGTCACATTCCTGCTCATGCTGCTAAATGCAGTGTAGAAACTGTCAGCAATCCATGAGGAAATGAAGGAAAAAGGTTGCCTGCCCAGAAACTTAAAAGATGTCACCATGAGATGTTCATGATCCCTGTTCCTCTGTTATTTCCACACAATACACACACTTAGGTGAAGGCCACTCCTCTCAGCCAGTGCTGTCATATCAACTAAGGGACATGAATATCTAGGATGAAAAGCTTGAAGAAACATCCCAGGAAACAAAATTTCTATATCACAACCAGCTATGTTAACCCAGTCTTAGCATAAACATGATGAAACTGCCCTCCTTTTTCTGTTTCTCATGCACAAAAATGGTGCATATGTACACAACTACACTGACATGCAATTGTTTGTTTGGTTTTTGTTTCAGATTGGAGGTTGTGAATTAAAAAAAAAAAACATACCACATAGAGATCACAAATCAATGAAGTGCATGGACCTGTGCCGAGAAATAGAAACTACAGTCTGTTATGAATTGGTAGTAAAAACATGTCTTTCCTTTTCTTCAGCTGTCTGCATACTGATTAAGTAAGACAACTTATCAGCTATGAAAAATTAACCTGCTTTTGATTTTGCTATGTTTTTCTAGATGTATTACAGTTACTGTGATACATCTGATAATGACAACATCAAAAAGCAGTATTGTCCCCAACATGTAGAAAAATGTGTTTATGACTGGCTTAAGAAATTTTACAAAACAGGTCTCATTACCAGCCATATTAAGTTTAATGCTGGTTGTTCAAAGAACACCTCCACTGATACTGAGTGTGTGATAGGGCACACACAGCCTATCAAGATTTTTCAATTTTCCTCTACTAAATAAGAGCCTGGCAGAAAAGTATGCATGCACATCCAAAAGGTCCATCCTTGAACCAAGCTCCAAACAGTGCCTGACAAAATATAATAAAATTAACTGGGTTGAGAAGACAAATAAAAGACTGGGATTAATTTCTCAACTGATAGCAAATTCTAAGTTTAGTGTCTTGGGCAACAGTGAAGACTAATCTACATAATGCACTTACAGAACTTTATTATATATATATATATATATATAGTGTATGTGTGTGTGTGTGTATATATATCTATATATAGTGTGTGTGTGTGTATATATATATAGATATAGATATACAGGTATACAGGTATATAGATAGATAGATACATATAGAGTGTGTATATATATATAGTGTATATACTGTATATATACTATATACTAGTGTATGTACTACACTGGATGTACAATACATGCAGGCTGGGTAGTTCAGAAATATAAGACAGCTCTGAAGCTGTTGTAGTTATCTGTGCACACCTCTGCATCACACCCTGTAGACACATTTCAATAATATGGTTTATTTACCACTGCTGCTGTTTCTTTGCATTTCTGTAAGGCAGAGAGAACCCAAGCCTGGTGCTAATACATAGGCTCATGCACAAACACAGCTGGACTTTGAAGAACCTTAAATTAAGACAATGGTCAGACAGCGGAAATGTGCATTTTTGCTTTTAAGTATAAAAAGGAGTGCATAGCCCTAGCTGTATTAGTTAATGGCTTATATCTTCTGCTGCAAAAAACCCACAAAATACTTGCATATTATCTCTTTTCTTTTTAGAAATAAGATATTTCCAGTCTTTCACTAGGTTAAAGCATTCTGTGAAACTGCATGATGTGGCATCGTGAACTTCCTCATCCTCTGTTTAGATTTCCACACAAATTCTTCCCAGCAAAGAAAAGTGAGAAGTTTTGGGTTACCATATGAAGAAACTAAGCTTGGTTTACACTTTGTAGATGAGAGCCAATGCTGGCTCACAAGTTTGGTGAGGGAGAAAAAAGGAAATACTTGTTTCAGTTCTGTTAGACTTACGGGATGGTGCATTTTCATTTACCACTGAACTAAGTAACGCAAGCATTCTTAGCTGTGTACTCCAAATTTGGATGTTGGCCCAGAAGTGGCTAGCTTGATCTCATTTCCAGGGTAAAATGCTCACCTTCTGCTTGCACGCTTCACACCAAGGGCATCAGACTGTCAGAGGCCTGACCTTCTGAACTAAAGAGATCTCTTGGTGATGCTTTTTCTTTCCCAAAGCTTATTTTACTGTTAATTCTGCCCAATATCCCTTTTGTATCACTCCAATCCTTGGGAGAGGTGACTGAACTAACAGCCCATACACATTCACGGTGTGGAGGTGTCTGGCAGTGCAGAATCACAGACAAATTATGCCCCACCAGAGACGATGTTCTCCAGGCACCATCCCTGGATTCCTGAGGAAATGGCAACTCTAAGGGACACTGAATCAAGACCATAAATTTATTTCATGTAAGGCATTGAAAAATTACACAGAGGTCCCTGGACTTGAACTGATCACTTAAGGAGGAAAAGCTCTGTATCCCATTGTATTGAGCTATCTGGCACTCTGCTTCATTCTCTGCCTCTGGCTGGAGATTTAAAAAACCACAATACTCTGCCAGAGGACAGACAGAGCGGGTCCATCTTCATGGAGCAAAGACAAACATTTGGCTCCCTTGTAGGATTACTCTTTCTAAATAATCTCTCCAAATTTAGATATGCTAACTTCTCTGTAGCAAAGGTTCTTGTGTTATTTCCTGTGGCCTACCTAGCAGTTTACTACTGAGAAATAGCGACAGAAAGCAGTCAAGGGAAAGGCACTCAGACCGTGGCAGGGAGAAACTCCTCTTAAGAATGCTAAATCCTTCTTATTAGGGACTAACCTGCATACTTCTAAATCATCAGACCAGTCATCATACAACACTGGAGGCTTCTGAACAGCATGAGGCACAGTGGGCCCTGCCCCAGCAGGTGCTCCATGGTCTGGGACTGCCAGAGCATCGCTGCCAGAGCCTGCCTCTGCAAAGGAGTCCTTCGTGTGTCTAAGGAAAGCTGCAGGCTGCCGATCTCTCTGGTAGCTTTTCCCTTTGCTTTTCCCACATTTTCTTGAGGAAATCCTTGCTTCCTGAGATGATGCTGAAGACTGTGACTCCTTAAGCTTTGGAATCCTTCGGCGGTGATTTAAAGTAGGATTCTCAGGGTCAGACACTTCTTGTTTCTCTTTTCCCACTGTCCCCAAGGTGACAAGTTCAACAGCATTATTGTTTGAGGACACATCCTGGTTACTGCATGATCTATTGTTTCTTCTCCCTCTCCTGGCCATCCTGGCCTTTTCTCTTGCTCTCCTCCTAGCCTGAGCCCACTGACTCTCATCTGAAGATGATGATGAATCAGATGTGTTCCAGCTGGATCTCGGAGGCTCGGGATGCAACTTACAGTTTCTCCCCTTTCCTTGCTTTTCTGTGTGCTCACCATTGTCTCCAGTCTCTCTTTTCCTCCTAAACCTTCGTTTTATGTGTTTCTTACCACCAGGCTCCCTATTAGAAGGGGCCAGCACCATGACAGGGGTTGCATGTTCAAGTTCATCTTCTGACAAATCATGCAAGGCAGTAGATCTAGACAAAGCAGTAAGCAAAGGAAAGGGATGGAAATGGTAAGAGAAATCACACACACACAAAAAAAGAATGAGAATGAGAACATGGATTTTAATAGAAAAACATGAGTCTAAAAAGCAAAATCAAAACAAAAACAGAGATCAAAAGAAAACTGAAGTATATGTCAATTATGAATAAAGTTAAGCAGAAGCAAGAGCTACACAATATTTAAAAGAAACAACTTACACGTATCAGCCAGATGAGAGAGTATTTTTCTCAGCACGTACCTACAAATGTCCTGAGTGGAGGGGCAGACAGACAACCGAGATTGACTCCTGGGAGCTGTTCCTGTTGTAGGACTGCTTGCCTGTTGAAATAAGTTAGACAGTTTGGAATCTTTGTCCATGAAATACATTGCAGATATTTTACTGCTTTGCCACATGATCACAAAATTAAAACAACTGTTTCTGCTGTTCATAGCGAGCTGTTGAACACATAGAAGCTCGCAAAATACAGGAAGCTCGAACAAAAGTGAAACCTATTTGTGGAACTAAATACGACTGAAGTGTTTGAGCTCTCATTCGCTCACGACTACTTTTTGTCACTGTTTGAGGAAGCAGCTTTCAGCATTTGAATTTTCATTTGGCTGTACTGTAAATGTCTGAAGGGAAAAAGTACTGGTTTTCTTCTCATGCAGTCAAACAACCACGATGATTCCTTTCCAAATCATGTGAAGTGCATTTGTGATACATCGAGTGGTGAAGAACCCAAAGCTAACTTTGGTTGAATGAACTGATGAAACAGCAGGAAGATTAAAGTGTGTTTTTAAAGGTTTTCAAGGCAATCAGATCTTTTAAAGTGCTGAAAATGTTAAACTGAAAAATCCACAGTGCAGGCTGCATCTCTACAGAGCTGATCGCATTCTCTAACAGCAGAAGATATATAAAGCATGTTTAGTATGTGACATTTTGCTCATAAGGTTGTTGCTACAAATTGCAGATTCAGTTACCCAATACTTTCACTGAAAACATATTTTGATGGTGTTAAAAGCAAACAATTTCAATCTGCCTTGCTATCTACTGGCAGCAGAACTGTATGGAATCCAAATGTAAATCCAAGGCGTTGTGATTCTTCAGGATCCCTCACGAGACATGGTATTGTGGGAAGTGGGCTCAATACAAACCGTTCTTAAGGCTATGACATTCCTGTAGCTGATTAGGGGTATTAGCTTTTCCTCTGCAAGCCCATCCACCCCACTGTGATCACCACTTCCAAATGCAGACAAAATACTACAAGCCTCAGAATTCCACAAAATCGTGCACCAGATGCAAGGCAATGATCACTTTAGGCAGGAGTACAAAGTACAAATCATACAAAGATATAAAGCCTGTTACCCAAATCTTTTGTACTAACAAATCAAATTCAGTCAGATAACTGAAATTATTTCTAGCTCAACTTTCACAGACGTTTTTGTGGTGTTGAAAAGGTGTTTGAAAATTAGCAGTAAAAGCAAAAATAATTAAAAACAGCAAGTACCTGCCAACACTTCACTTTTAGCTGAGTTTCTTAATATCCATTTAATTTAATGCATACATCTTTTGGAAACATCAGTCACCACTATGGATTTTTGCTTTTATAAGGGTACCAGCTGAGACTTAAGAATAATATTTTTGCATGAAAACAATCTTCTAACTCCCGGAATTCAAGTAACCATTTTTACCTGCTGATTAACATGGCAAAAATACACCAAACCCACCAACAATATTACCAATTCTTTACTTCTACTGCAACAAATGAAATTCAGAGCTATAACAACTAAGCCAAAATGAGAAATTAAATTGATAAAGCAACTGATGAATTTATTGATACAATCCTTGTATTCTAAGTTTTTGCCATGTCTGGATTCATCAGTCAAAGGAGGAACATTAATGTGTCAACATGCTAGAGGAAAAGGACAAGTATTTGTGAGAGAAATTGTATTCCATACCTCCTTTTCTACAGAAGTAATATGTCAATTATATGCACTGAGACAGAGTATGAGCTTTTCTTATGAACATATTAGAAACATATGTTAGATGCATGGTTGGGTATATAACCCATCTTCCATCTCAGCCTCTGAGATTAGCATTAAGTAATTAGGGTTAATTAAGCTACTTAAAGAGGAAAGATGCAGACATCAGCACCAATAACTCATGTTATTGGGTTACATGCTGCTGCTGTGTGAAAAAACATCCTGCCAGACTGAGCCCCAGTTGAAGGACTACTGAAAAATCCAGCCCTAGAGTCAAGTGGGGAATCCTGAATTCATCCCTCATGATGAGCTCATTTCTCTTCTCCCTTCCCAGCTCCAGGATTGTTACCACTGCTTCTTTCAGGATCTCTGTACTACAGGGATTTGATCTGGTCTCAGATGGAGGTCAGGTCATCTCCATGCAATAAAAGGAATTTTTACATCACCTTGCCACAAGCAGTACCCTTCAAAGGGATAAGGAGATTGGCTAAGCTGGCCCAGCAACCATACAGTAGGTCTGCACAAGTTCAAGAAACTTTCAGCAGCTATTAAAGCAGGAAGCAAGCTAGACAGTTCTTAAGAGAGCTGAAATAAAGCCAAAAACTAAACAAACTCCTTGAAAAGCTTTTACACTTATGATTGGGAACTGCAGACCAGTGGAAATCTAATTATTTTAAGATAAAAATTACATTATCAGTTTGACTATTTAAATCTTGAATTTCACTTTCAACTGTCAAGAGGTCTGGACTGTTTCAGCCCTGCTCAGTCAAATTTACTTTCTAGTTCTGCTGTGCAGACATGATGCTGTTATATTTGTTATGTTTATTGTACATAACTCAGAGAAAAGTTTATTTCCTTCAAAAACAATTTAGATAAATGTCTTTTAAAAAACTAATGCTTTTTGCTTGTTTGTCTAAGCCCTATTAGAGCAAACATGCCAACTGGTAGGCAAAAAGCCAATGCACCATGTAATTCTTAAAAAACAAAGCATGACAAGTTATAGACAAGATAATTCAGATTCTTACCTGTGATCAAATATAATTCATTTGGTTTCTACAACTTTGTAACACAAATTTTTATCTATATTATCTAAACGTATATATGCTTTTCTACATTAAATCAGCTTTTCGTGGTAAAAGCATAGATTCACAGAATATCAGGTTGGATGGAACCTCAAAGATCACCTAGACCAACCTGTCTCGGCAAAAGCACAGTGTGGACAACATGTCCCATCACCCTGTCCAGCTGAATCTTAAAAGTGTTTGATCTTGTGGAAAAAAAAAATTGAACTGATGGACTGACTTCTAAAATCAAAAAGGTTAGTGTTTCTGATATTAATTTTCTGATGTTGATTTGTGTACCTCAGAGGAAATGGAGGCCCTTATTCTGTAAATAGGTCCAGTCTTTGTAAAGTTTGTCCAGTTATATAGCTGTGGAAGGACCTGCTAACGTCAGGTCTGTCCTTCCTACCACATGTCATATGAATATAATAATTTACAGCTAGATGAGCTGTTTTTAAGAACCTGTAAATATTTCAACTCAGATGGATGCCTAGTCCAGATCTCTATCCCCAAATTCCTTAACTTTTTCATCCTACCCTGTTCTGACAGCAGTAACGGCATCTGCTTTCTGCTACCAGCACTGCCTCTAGGCTTACCCCAATTCTTTTGGCAATATTCCCTCTTTGCCATCTCTTCTACAAGCCATACATCTCAAACTAATTTTAAAAAATTAATAATTACATCTCTTAAATCCAGTCTGAGAGCAAAGATACCTAAAGGGGCATTTACTTGGGAAGTGTGTTTACAGAGAGAACTGTGTATTTTCAAGGCATATCTGACAAACCAGAACATGAGAATTTGAATATATTCTGCTCACGTCTTATCAGTCCAGCTCTTTTGGGAATGTATATGCAACAGATGTCAGAAACAGTCTGAAGCAGACAGATCTAATTGCTATAATTGCCATCCCATTGCTATATTAGCACACTGAGTATTTTGAGATACTGTATTTAGTGAATACAGAGATCACATTGATGCTGAGAACTCCAATTCCACCTGAGAGGCTGAATAATTTTTTTTTTTTAAAAACAGTATTCCTTGAATGAATGTCTCCTTCAGACAGGTATATTGTACAGCTCAATGGAGTGGGAAAACTAAACAAGCACTGTACTAATTTTATCATAACAAATTACATCAGTAGCAGAATTAAATGTGGTAATTCAAAATAAAGCTGTTTCACTATTAATTTATAAGCAAGGCAGCTCATTTCTCTATGCCATCAACACAAGGAAGAGGTCTAAGGGATAATGCCAACTCCAGCTGATTAGGTTTGGCATTTCAAAGAGATTGTTAGTAGAGAGAGATTCCCCAGTCACCACCTTCTGCTGTCTCGGCCAGTTTAGATGAAATCTCTTGTCAAGGATATGCGATTCAATTAACAGACATGACAGGGCACTCATCATCATAATTATTTTTGGGATGTTGATAGTGTGCTTTTCAAGCAGAATGCTGGTAAATACAGAGTTTTCAGGATAAGCAGGATGATAATCACACACCCAACACAAGGGGACTTCAGTGTCACACACACAAACGTGTACATGTGTGTTGGAAACCAGCAAATGGGGAACAGAAATAAGTTCAACTGGTGCAAACAGTAAGAATTTCAAATCAAGACTGCCTTTACTTAGGTGTTCAGGATCTGACAGAAGTTTACAGAAAACAATTAACAAAAAAACCCCAAAACATACTAACAAACAAAAATAATATTTAAAAAACAAGTCCTTAGAGGCCATCTATTGCTTAACCTGCATGTTGAAACTAGTGCATGGACATGAGTCAAGTTGTGCTGTTCTTAAGAACATAGAAGGGATCTGCTTTGGCCTAACAGAAAAGCTGAGTAAAAGCAGATTCCAGAAGTGCAGAGTCACACAGGAAGGGAGTGAAGCTTTAAATTAACAAACCAGATGATGTAATGATAAAATGGCCTCACAGCTATCACAGAAAGGCTAATGAATCCTGTCTCTGTTCTGAATAGAGGCATTTCCAAAAGCTGGTCAACTTACAGCACTGCTGCAGCAGAAAGCTGCAGACAATTGATGGGTGATAGGGCAGACAGGGAATATGTCTAATGTTTTTATTCTCCTACTGAGTTTGCTCTAATAGCAGTGATGCATCACAGAATACTCCAGATCCCACCAGCCATTATAGTTAAAAAGCTGAAACTCTATCCTATTTGTAAAACAGCACACCGAGGAGTGGATATCTTAGAAGATTAGAGCAGTTTGTATGGCAATAAGCTCAGCAGGAGACCCAATCTGTGTATTTTAATCTGAAAATTTCTGCTTTGTAAACAACGCAACATTCTGCGGAAAACATCCACCTTTATGAATTTCTATGTGGACATTTCCTCAGGTCTAAAAATGTTCCAAAACATGATAAAGGTGACCCAAGCTGGGTGTTATTTTACAAGCTTGGTCTTGATGGAAACTAAAATTTATGCACATGGATTTGGGGAGAGGGTTTCTGGGTTTTAGTTTGTTTGACTGTTTTAGGTTTTTTTCTTTTCTTTCTTTGTTTCTTTATGATAGAATTCCTGCTTTGTGCTCAGATTTTAAAGTTGTTTTAATCTGATTGATGTCTTCACAGCAACTGTTACATCAACTGGCAACTGAATTTCTTTCACAGAAAGAAATTATCTTTCACAGATTTTCTTTTTTTGTAAATTATTCCTTGCACAATTCTTCTCCAAACCTTTTCTTTCTCTCCTTTCCTCCTTCCCCTCCTTTCACCTGCCTCTGAAGAGAATGAACTAAGGGAAAAGTAACACACAAGGAAGGAGCAGAAAAATCTTCAGGGTTCTGCCAAACAATACCATTCGGCACCTTTGAAAGTGAGTATGATCATGTTACAAAGAGGTTTGAAATGTCAAATCAAAATTCCAAATGGCAAATCTATACTATCATTAAAAAAATCAAGCAAACGAGTAATTACAGCTTTAACTTGTAGATTTAATCAGCTTGTTTAAGTTGCTTTCTCCCACCTTACTAATCTATGTTAATCTTTATTTTCAAGGTACAGGTTTGACTAAAAACCCACTTTTTCTATAGGCATAGAAGCACTGCTAGCTAAGCTTTGAATTATCAGATGGATTATAGTATGCAAAAGTCTTTGTATCGTAGCAACACAGTATTTTTCATTTATGATTCTCTTCAAGGATGCATCTTCCTAGCCATTATCACTTTCTTAATAAAAATGTTTCATATTTAAAAAAAAAATGTAGGCAACTGGAACAAAGGATGTGCCAGGTTTTATACAAAAGATGCAGAGCCATGAGACCAGCAGCTTTTGACTGTCTGGAGGGAGCTAAGTGGAAATTTAGCCTATAGGAAAGATGAAGCACAAAACCTGTATTTCCTTCGTTACCGGATTTTGCAGCAATTTATTTCTAAAGGTAGGCAGGAGTCAGAGAACCATTTAGAATCTCTGTTCCAAAGAGGGCATTTGTTTTCACATATCCCTCTATCTGCATGACTGAAACCCTCAGAACACTCCTTTATCCTAAAGAGCTTTCCCTCAGATGCCATTCCTGCCATGCTTCCACAAGTCATATTGCATGTGAGTGCAGACACCCACCACGTTCTTCCTTTGGTCTGGGGGACTGTGCAGGAGACAGACTGGATAAAATCCCATCTGTGAGGATGTCATTCTTAGATTTGAACAACTCCATTCTGGAGTGTATTTGATGACTATTTATTCCAGCCCTAAGGGAAGAGAGAAGCCTAAATGTGCCAAAGCCAAATAGTTGTAGTAATACTGAAATGACTAAACTGAAAGAAGTCAAACCCCAAGAATGCATCATTGTGAAAAACAGGAGATACTGTGTTTTTATGAAGTGAAATAAACATAAAACTGCATGACCCCCCCCACCCCCCAATTCTTTACCACTGTAGGAACAAAGTTTGCTTGACTGAAATTGTTTTTTAGGACAAATATGTGCAATGTGCTTCTGAGTGCCATGGTTAAAAAATAAAAGCCATGCAAAGATTTCTGGAATATATATGCAACAGGTATGTTACAGATTATAATTACTATTAGTAATTATGGATATAATTAAAATAATTATAAATAATAAGCATATGTAATAACTTGAATGCTCCATTTACTGAAAACAAATCAAAGCTGCTTCTGTGTGTTATTGGCTATCACAGGATAGGACTGAATTCTGTTAACAAAAATTAAAATTATATACAGGCACTACACACTGAGTGAGCTTGTATAAAAACATAAAAATTGTGGCAAAACACATTCCACACATATATGCAACTTTATCTGGATGTGTCAATGTGACACATTTAGGTGTACTCAGAATAGTTTGTACGAACTGTGATGGAATAAATCAGAATCTGTAAAACTGTATGCATTCTCGTATACACGCAATCACACATTTCTATGTACTCCCTCTCATTAGAACATCAGTTTGTAACAGCTCCAATAAAAAGTGTATCCAAGAGTAAACTGACATTGAATTATTTTCTGATGGCTGTCCCCATGGAATTAATACCATCATATATATTCATGCAATTTTATTCAGAATTTCAATTTTCCGGCAGACTTAGGTAAATTCTACCATTGTGCCTTTTGTTAAGCTTATTGTAAATAAGGAATAAATTGTATGGACTAACCACAAAGCATTCTCTAATAGAAATCAAACATTCATATCTAGGAGTTTGAAAAGTGCAGAAACAGTTACTATGCAATGGATCTAATTCTAGTTTCTAGTTTTCTGCCTTCCATTTTTTTTGTGTTCAAAACTAATTCTGTTTTGATGAACAAAATCTTTTCCCTAACTTGTTTACTTTGCATTGTTGTTTTCAGTAAATGAGAGCTAAGTGCTAGGTTAGTCTTCAGCTTTCATAATAATGATTCTGTTTATGAGCAAGAAGAATGATTTGATGACTAATGTAACATTTATACTCATATTTGAATGCCAGTTTTGTTATACATGGTATTATCCACTGTAAAAGCACTTATGAAGGCTGACATTTTATGCTTTATAAGAGCGAGGACTTATTTTTTCCCTTGATTTGCTTTCTTTTTTTGAAAGCCCTAAGTTTTCCCTCAGTTGCTCACTACAATAATCTAGAACCTGCACTAGGAAGGGGATGGAACTACATGGTTCCTTGAATAAAAAAAGCAACCACCTATCTGGAAGAGAATTGGCAAAGAACAGTAAGAGCTATGGATTAACTTGTAGCACCATCGTTGCCTGTAGCAAAACACAAGGGGTCACACAACTGGATTCAGTCATGCAACAGGTTATCTTGGAAACGCTGCAATCCTGGTTCTGGCAAAAACAAAGTCCATGGTAAGAACTTCTTTAGAAAGAACACTTAAGTCCCTTCATGTTTTTTTCACCATAAAACCTGTCAGGAGATACTACATGCTCTCTGTTGGTGTCACTGCCTAAGACATGGTGGTGTTTGGCCATTAGAAACACTCACAGTGTGTAATTGTGAGCTCTGCTTCAAGCTGGGTAAACCATCCAAATTGCCATACAGGATTCTTCACACATTCACCTCATACTGAGAGAGGATGAAATATTTGAGAATATCAAAACACGTGTGAAAAATTATTTAATTTTAATGGAAGAGATTAAATAGTAATTTATAATTAAAAAGAATGAATATTGCATTACTTATTACAGAATTTGATACTCAGTTTGTGAAATTTCAGAGTCACAAACTGAGTGGTTTGAATCAACAATCAATACATTGGCAACAATAAATTTTTCATCTAGAACTTTAGTGAGTGGTACTTTGGCATCCTGGTGCCTTTTGGTTTTCATTTTTATCCTATTGAGAGGAGCCCCACCAGACACAAGAAATTAGAAATTGCTAACATACAGTAAAAATAATTATTTCCCTTTCTTTCTTTCTTCTGTTGTTATTCATATTTTAAATTAGACATGTGAATATTATCACACAGAATATTCCAAAACAAGCACCTCAATTCCTGATATAACTTGACAGAGTTTTATTATATGGATGCTTCAGAGACTTGCAAATAAAAAATGTTCTAACACCTCCTCTAGGCTTTTGAGAAATAATTGAGGCAAAACAAAATTCAGGCAATTTTCTCCAAGCCTGATTTTCTCTGCACTGAAAAATAAGCCCAAGGTTCCCATCAGAGAATTTCAAATCTTGCTGCTGAGACAGCATCCCTCTCTAATGAGCTCTTGAATCATAATTAACAAACAGAAAGATAATTACAATGTTTTAGAAACATTTCTTCCAGAAAGCATTTTAACATAACCAGGCAACCTCAGAAACACATAAAGAGCATAAAGACTACAGACTGTAATTCAGACACAAGACTTGTTCCACTGGTTAACCACAACAGGAAACAATGAATCCATCAGATCCTTCTCTGACTAGCTTTCCTCTTAAATTATACATATATTTAGGAAGACATAACAATTTTAATGAAAGAAGTTACAGTGCACAGAAAACTAAGCAACAGAAAATAGGTAACGAGCAAGGTCAAGTTTTTAATTTACTTAGATTTTAAACACATGCAGATAGGATAATTTCAATTCTGAAATCAAGAAGACTGCACAATACTATCTCTCCCAAAGAATAATTAAGTTCCTTCTGCTACCAGCAACATAGGAAATAGGTGGGAAACAAGTCTAATGCTTAGAAGAATAGTAATAATTTAAAATCATCAAGGCTGGCTCATAACTCACATTTCCAAATACTTTATATTTATCTTTATGTGTATAGCTCTCTTTATGTAGATAGGTTTTGAAAGCCATAACTACTACCCAGTGCTACAATTTGTCAATACAAGGTAATGTAAAATACTGACCAGTCCAAAATATGACTTAATAATCTAATTTTTAAATCATTAATCATACCTAATTAAGCACTAGCAGGGCAGAATGAAAAAAGATTGTTTATTGATTTATTGATTGCACAGGAAAAATCTAGGTTAATACCAGAAGTGCAGCAAAAATCATGGATACATTTTCCTAATTGTCTCTGAGTGGAAAACTAACAGAAGCAGTTGGTTTTGGAGTTTCAGGGCAGTTTTCTTGATACAAATAAACAAAAGGCTGAGGCAAATGAACAAATTCCCAGGTTGCTGTTCACTGAAGACAGCCACAGCTGTCAGTCAAATATTTTTTGTTCTTTCATTTACCTTAAGTAGTCTGTCACTGAAATTCTTGCTAAAAAATTACATGCAATAAGAAAAGTCCTCTCAACATGCTAAACTTCTACACTCTCAACAGACAGCAAAAGCGAATTTTGAAAAATTGAGGTGTTGATTTACACACACACACACCCATGCACCTGTCTTGGGAATGTTTGATTTTAAAATCTCTGTATTGAATAGGTGTATATATACTAACTAGGATCTGGAAAATACCAAATCAAAACCATTCCTTCTCATTATAACTAGATAAAACATATTCAGTGTTCAACAATTCAGTTTAATCTGTAATACCACAAAATTCAGATTCAAAATTCATGCACCTAGCACGTAAAATTGCCCAAGCCTACACTGCAAACCTCAGGTGTCCTCTCCTAACAAACAATTCGAGAGCATTATGAAATACAAATGAATCTGTATTTACAGAATCTATGCTGTATTTCATTTCCCAAATAGGCTGGCACAAAATCCAGTGATATCTGCTCTGGGACAGAAGCTCTACATCCAGTCAAGGGTGGAATACACAACATATGGTAACCATTAAAATATAATTCCATTTGACCCTTTTTAACTTATATGTACAGGCAAATGAAAACAGCGAAAGACAGTGTTTTGATGACAATAATTTATAGTTTTACATAAAGATTATCTAATTTTTCTGCCCATTGAAATTTTTACTCTGTGCAAGATCTGACACTGCACAGAACACAGCTCTTGCCTCTGGCATGTAGTTTATCTGGCCTAGAAGCTTTCAGTCTTGTTCTGAGGTGGAGTATTTCTTACCATCACTTTCTGCCATGCAGTATTAACCTGCAAAGTCAGGTGTCTGCTTTTCTATGGATACACACACATATAAAAAACAGTTTTATATAAAAAAGCATTTTAATTCAGACAACAAATGAAACTAGAATTCCAGTCAAATGTCTTTCAACATTTGAAAAACTTCATTGGCAGGTAGCTTCACATAGAAAAATCTATCCAAAACAATGCATGACACTGTACATCAGAAACAGATTAAGTGCGTGACTGAAACCTAGGTTTTTTAAATTGCAACTAAAACCAGTGCAGCTATCACTTTCTAATAAGCAACAATACTGATTTCTGAAGAAATCACTTCAAAATAAATGTTTAGGCACTGGCATGTTTCTCATGACAGTGAATATACGTTTTGTCACTGTGCAATCCATGCACTTGTCTTTAAAAAGAGCAGAAAAAGTTATATCAGTTCATAATAGATGTACAGTAACTATAGCAAGAGACATGCATTTAAAACTTGCAATTAAATAATAATTAAGGCAATTCCCAATGATCAATTTTTTAAGTATATAACTATATAATTTCTAAGGACAGGCAGTAAGCCTACAAGGGTTTCAGTCATATCCTACAGCAGGCTGGGTATATTCTACATCTTTTTCTCTGTCTTTCTTTTTCCCTTAAGAGAGTAGAACCTAACATAGAAATAGTATTTCAACTTAAAATCACAGATGGGGTTTGTTGTCTTTTTTTTTTTGTTTTATGCTATGAGAAGAAAAAAGTTTCACAATGGATACCCCAAAGACAAAAATATTTTGGGAAGAGGTTTAAGGATACTGTGCTTGCCCTAAATGGAAAATATTCAGAACCCAACATAATGCATTGCAGATGTTTAGGCCTGGATTAAAAAATACCAAGTTTTTATCTTTTACCTCCTTTCACCTGTATATCTTGGCTATTTGGCATAAATTTCAGCCATATCTGAACCAGAATTAGAGACAAAAAGGGGTTAAAACCAAATAACTTTGGTAAAAATCACTATTGCAAAGACAGAAAGTACTTTGGACCTGATTAGCATAAGAGATTTGATAATCAGGATGCCTTGGCAAGAACAAAACAGAGCTTTTGAAGACTGCAGGAAGATTGGATCAGACTGGCAACAGGGAATAAGATTGAATAAATTTCTGCAAGTAGAAGAGATGTTGCAAAAATGTGTAAGTTTGTTTGTATGATGTTTAACCAAATCATTGTAGTAAAAAATCACTAGTCTTCCTAGAATGGTATATAAACATATGTAGTCCACTGCAAATCTGGATTCTGATCTCCACTCAGTTTTCCCCGTCTCTCTCAAAGTTACATTTTGCCTTTCCTAAAGTTTCCCTTCTATTTCCTAAAAACCAAAATGCATGTAGATATAAAGTCCTGGCCTCAGTAAACCATATACCCCTGTAAAAAGAATTCAGGTTGAAATGGAGAAAGATTCATAGCTTTTCCCATTACAACTGTTATAATTTAGATAAAGCAGGAGTAGAAAAGTAGAAAGTAAAAAAAGTAGTAATTCTATCTTAAGCCAAAGTGCTAAGTTAACAATGAACAATTGGAGAAAGCAGGTATAAAAAAGTGCATGTGTTACTTACTTATTACACATTTTACAGTAATGACTAACTGTATATTTATGATGGAGTTTACAGGCTAACCATAATATTCAGTAGCAAAACTTTAAAATCTGATTCTTATAAATAAAATACTAAAGAAAGAATATAATGGATTAAAGTACTACTTTATATTTAATTACCTAGTTTTCTTTAAATTCTAGAAAAAGGAAATAGATATCACATACCTTTGAAATATTACTTGATCGACTTGTGGAACGCCCTGGGGATTTGTCATTCTGGAAAACAAAATTAAAAGATGAAAAAGTTAGGTCATTTGCATTTCACCTAATCTTTTCTGTGATTGTGACTGCACAGAGATTCTCTTCCTCTCTTTTTCTTCAGTTTGTCTGCTGACTGTACAATGGAAGACAATTCAAAAAAATAAACCATCATGATAGTCTTAAGAATTACATGAGTAAAAGTTTTTAAAAAGTTCTGTAAGAAATTAATACCAGCATTTAATTACTGTCGATTTATTCTGCAGTTTTTTAGAAAAAACATTTTGAGTCAAAGATGAAGGAATCATCAGAGATTCTCATGAAAACTGATACTTATATATGAAAACAAATGTTCAAGGACAAAAACTTTCCAGTCACACTGAACATACTCCTGCTTAAAAAAATAATAGAATTCATCCTCTAGGAAAATTAGCAGTACTAGATGACTGCCTGCACAGATATGTTCTGAGAAAAACAAATTGTGACCATACAGAGATGTAGTTCAGTTTATCATCTAATCTTCCATCCCCTCTCAGTCTTGCAAATAAACCAACACCACAGGCTGAAGTGCATTAATAAAGTGTAAGTCAAAGAGCTACACTTCTATAGCACATGGTCGTTGTGGGGTTTTTTCTAGCAATCCAAAGGAGGGAGTGGAGAAGGGGTCCAAAATTTTTTTCAGCATTTACACTTCCCTGGCAATTCATCCCTGCCTTTACTTACACTGAAAAGGTGAGATATTTCAGAAATAGGGCTCCTTAATAAATGCATGTATCTTAAGAGAGTCATGAAAATATTTTTGTCAGAACTTAAGAACGTAGGTTCAAACACTCAAGTGAAACATTCACATCAACAAGACTGATTTTTAGCTAGAAGGAGTTGAACTAGACATCATCTAAGTCTGTTAGATAATCTACTCAGAGGAACAGGGGGTCAAAACTCGAAGCAGAGCTTTCACTTCTGCAGCTTTATTTGCAAGTCATGCATCATGCAAACACACACATGCACACGTCCACAAGAGGCTTTCAACGTGACTATGATCCATCTCTCCTCAACCTGCATTCAATGAAACTGCAGAAAAATAAGGTGCCAGCTACCAAAGGTTAAATTTCCTCCTCCATTAATGCATGCCTAATCTAGAAATAAGTATTTCCCCAATACTTTGCGGCACAGAACAGTTTTGTGGTGGCAAAAATGACCAAAAAGAAACCTCAGCCAATTTGTCAGCAAATATTTAGGAAAAAAACCCCACTGTTATTTGTCATTTTTGTACTAAAAAAAGCCACTTTGATCTCAACTCCAGTAAGCACATCCATATGAATAAATAGTTTTAAAACTACTTCTTGTTTCATACACCTATGTATCTTTCTTTCTCCAGACTGCAGGTGGCTTAAGTTTTTATTCCATCCCTCAGTGCCATCATTTTTTTTTATACTGCAAATATAAATAACCTGAACTCTCTATTTTGTCTTCACTAGCCCTGAGTAGCACAATGGACACTTGTCATCAAAATCAAGCATCATTGAGCTTCCTGACCACACAGCACATGAGAGTTATACAAACTCTCATGACTTCACACCACCTTCAGGTTTGCTTGTCACTCTTTTTTTTTTTTTTTAAGAACAATTTCGAAAAAACAAGTTCTTCAAGTTATGCATTCATTTTTTACACTTTGTCCTTGAGGCCAGGCCCACTTTGAACAGGGATGTGGAGTAGATGATCCTTTCTGACCTGAAGTATCCTGTGATTCAAATATTACTTCTGTGGTATATTATCCACTGTAGCTTTGGTAATAAATTCATAATTCCTTATCCTTTCTCAATGACATTAAATATATACAGTTTTGAATGCCTGCATTTATATCCATAGAAAATAGACTTTGGATATTCTGGGTACATCATTCGGAGGAGCTCTGCTTTGACCTCAAAATAATAGAAGTTATGGACCCATGAAATTAGTTCCCATTTTGTGGTTAGAAATTATGAACGGGGATCACAGCTGAGAAACTCCCTGCTAAAAGCATGCAGCCTTTATTGTCCATCCCTTGGACTAAAACATACACTGTGTTTTCTGACAGTGTAGTGAACCCTACAACTTTAACTTTTTTTCTTTCAACAATCCGTTGTTCAAGATTCATTTTCAAAATCTGTTTATTGACTACAGCTCTCCAGGCTTTTCACATGATTCATTCTTCTCTCTGGTACATTATCTCCTTCACTTGGGTTACAACAGGATTCTGACTCTCCAACTGAAAATTCACAGCATCCACAGTTTGCAAAGTACTGCTCATACACTGAGTGGTCTAAACTGAGAGAAAGAGTGCTGCCTCAACAGTTTGGTTTTTTTTTTAAAACAAAGCAATAAATTTAATCATCATTACCATGTTCAGGTATTTCATGGTGATTTATCCTGAAAACTACAGTATAAATAGAACAAGAAGTGTTGCACTAAATTACAGTGCATAAATCAAATACAGAATTCTTCACTGAAGTTCCTATTCAGCTTGCACGACTATTCGTACAACAAAAGAACAGAACAGAAAAGGTACGGCAAAATCACTTTTGCAATGAGTCATTAAAGAGTGTCTGCATGTTTCTGTTTTAATGATTTATGTTTACAAAGTACTCACATTGTTAAGAATAATTGATTTTTGTTATAACTAAGTGAAGAGAAACTATATTGAAGAATGCTTTCCCTACAAGATTGCTAAACAGTAAGATTTCTATTTTTTTTTTTGCACAGATTCAATACTAATTTCCATTTTAAAAGTTAACAATGAAACATAGAATAGGCTGAGTTGGAAGGGACAGAGAAGTCTCATCAAGCCCACCTCCTGACCCTGCACAGGACACTCCAAGAGTCACACCATGTGCCTGAGAACATTGTCGCAGTGCTTCTTGAACTCTCGGGCTGGTGCTGTGACCACTTCCCTGGGAACCTGTTCCAATGTCCAGCCACTCTCTGGGTGAAGAACCTTTCCCTGATATTGAACCTAAACACATCCTGACACAACTCTGGGCCATTCCCTCGGATCACTGGTCACCACAGAGCAGAGATCAGTGCCTATCCCTCCTCTTCACCTCACGAGGATGTTTCAACAGCAATGAGGTCTGTCCTCAGTCTCCTCCTCTCTGGGCTGAACAGACCAAGGGACCTCAGCTGCTCCTCATTCACCTTCCCCTCAAGGCCCTTCACCATCCTTATGGCTCTCCTCTGGACACAGTCTAATGTCTTAATATCTTTTTCATATTTTGGTCCCCAAACTGCACACAGGACTTGACGTAAGGCCACAGCACTGCAGAGTAAAGACATAATTGAAGGATTTAACCAAAGACATATATATTCTAATATCTATACATATTTTGTGCATCAAGGAAATCAAATCCAATTTCCTTAATCTTCAAATCAGATTATTTCAAAGAAAATAGCATTCACCTTTTAGAATTACACTTCTCAGCAGGAATTATTTAACGTCTGTAAAGAGGATTTTATCTCCGTGACTGAGTTTTCTAAATTTACACACACACACACACACACAGTCCTGACCCTTGAGCAAAGTGAAAATAAGATATTCAGAGAGATCTCTCAATAAAATTCTTAAACCTTGTTTTCAACCAGTCAACAAAAGAGCAAAACAGCTCCTCCCAAGAGACTCCTCCTGGAGAGGCACAAGCTTTTTGGGTTATCTTATGAAGACCACACTGAAATGCTTCTCCTTCTTACCAGATGTCCTATACCACCAATATCTCATCTCTTCTATCCTATGCACATCCTGAAAACACTCATCACCTATCTTTTCTGAAATGTGATAGCAGAAAAGTAAGTTACTTGAACTATTCTACTTGAATATCAAGAAAAATCAGTCAGTTTGTAAATTTCCTAATAATTAGGTTTTACCAAGATAATTTACAAGGATACACTTGAAAATGCAAGTCAGCCTTCAATATAAATTCTGGGAAGAAGACAATGGAGAAATAATATAACAAAATTTCAGATTGACATGTTCATGAAAGTGCTTTGGGAGGAATGTGCCATGCACCTGTCTCACTACATAAAAAAAAAATAAATCTGTATGTAATTAGTAATTAAAATAATTAAAAATAAGTGCAAAATCTATTTTTTTACAATAGTAAACTACCTCCCAAAACTTAGTATCAGCCCAAGACTGAGTTCTTGAAGTTATATTATTTTCAGGGTCCATCTTAAATCTAAACCCACTAAACTTTCTAATACTTAGATACAGCTTCTTTTATTTTTATTTTTTTTTCAGTTTGGAAATGTGACTTGCACTGCTTACAAACATATTTTTTGTTTTTAAAGCAAGAGAATAAACCCCTGACTGGGTAGAGGAAGAGGTTAGTAATACCAAATTTCTAAAATACTGCTGTGAACAGTTCAGGCTCTCATTACAAAGAGGAAAGTAGGAAATTAGCTAGTTGCTTTCTGGCTCATACATAAATATTCATACGCACGGTTAACGATTTTAAGTCTTGCTGGGCAGCACAGCAGATTTTAAACTAATCCATTTGTCTGGTTTCTTTCCTTAGCTGCCCCTTGTTTTGCTCTGGCTTTGAGGATCACTCAGGCTGACCCAAGCACTTTGCTAATGGATTGCACTTCATCTCTCTCAAGTGAGCACCAAAGCATCAAGAATTAATCAGAATATCTCAGTTCACAAGAGAATCTTAAGCAACAGCTTCTGTCATACAAGTATAACAAACCCATCCCTGAAAAAAAACCCTTTTACAAAATATTCTGTCTTCGTTTTCTTTGCTGTGGACTCTAATCTTTGCATCCCAGCGGTGTCAGGTGCTGCTTTGGACACATCTGCACACAGTCCCCAGCCTCAGAGCTCCACACATGGCTGTAATGACGGATATCCATCTGTAAGTCATGTCACAACATGCCACAAAAACAAATGCCTCCTAAGTGTAAGCACAACACAGTTTTGCCTGCCTGAAGTGCCTTTTCACACAGTACCCCCTCACTGGATCTGCACAGAAGCCTCCTCTCAGCACCTTTTCACTTCTAGAATTCTGAAAAGGAGCAGAAACTGCTCTCCCTATATGGCCTGAGCTATCACATACATAGAAGATCTCAAATAGGAACATCAGTGGATGAAAGAGCAGGAACTGATATTATTAAAACTGATGTACAGACTAGATACACTCATTTCAGTATCTCAACATGAAAACAGAAAGAAAAAAATCATGAACCAGGCAACATTTGCTTTAACTGTTAAACAAAAACTCCAATGCCCATAATTATCTAAGACATAAACACACTGTAATTACTGGGCATCATGCATAATTTTACTGGAACCCAGAACTTTTTGAATATGACAGAACTGCTAGATTCAAAGTGCCAAGTGACAGGAAAAGAAGCTCACTGCAAATATTAAAGACTGTGATACAGATGCAATCTTTAATTAAAAGAACAAATTCAGACAACAAACAGTAACCATTAATAAAATTAAACATCAACAAAATACACAGAATATTGCCATTTGTATTATTCATATACACTGTATCACACATATATAAATAAAACATCTGAAAATACATAACTACCTCTTGATCTATTTCTATGAATAGATGTGTAAATGTATTTACTGTCTACTAGTTCTCTGCTACTACAAATAGCCAGAGCCAGGATAATGCTGTCTCCCATGGTGTGGCTATTGCTACTTTACTCAAAAACTATCGCAGTTTCTTGTGTTGGGGTCTACGTTTTAACAACAAATACAAGCATATTACTATTTACTCAAAATTTAAATATTTCAAATATTTATTCAAAATTATTTATGCCAAGAAGATAATGACAACGACAGAGCATACACCCTGCCTCCTGGCCAGTTTGGACAGCCTTTTTTCCATGGGAAAGGAGAGGAGGAAATCAGTTGGTGATAACACCCTAACAAATTCAGAGTAACTGGCAATTCCTAAACAGGTTTGATGTGGGGAATTTATGTTCTGAAAGGAAGTCAAAGCAGACTTTAGCTCTAAAATAATACAGAGAAAAAAGCCTATCATCAGCTGACATCTTTTATTTTTTCATGCAATTATTCTCTGCTATATATTTTATCTATTTTTTTCAAACTCTCAAATATTCAACAGTCAGACATATAATTCCTCTTATAAATTAATCATACCACTAAATCACCAAATACAAAATTATTGGTGGTCAAATCTATATATGCAAATGTAAGAAAATCCACCTCCCTTCTTTGTAAACAAATATCTTGCTTGCTCTAAGGCATTTTTACTTCGCTGAGAAGTTCAACATTAATGTCAAATCACCTACAAGGTCACATGGGGAAAGGCAGAAGATGAATCTAAACAGACTGAAGGGCCCTGCTGTAAAGCACAACTGTGCAAAACCAGCTAATTATCAAAAAAACGATTCTGAGGATGCTGAGGCATTTCAAAATGCCGTTTTGACTGTCATCTGTGGAAACAGACCACATAGTCCAGTGTGACAATGAAAAAAAGTCAGTTTAATTACCTCAGAAGTTGTATATTTGTCACATTTTTGTATGGGTAGGAGAGTACATAGCAGTGATCAAGGAACTTACCTGTTCATGGGTAACTTTACTTAACAATACTTAACAATAATGTACAGGTACTTTACTTGTCACAGGCCCTGTCATTAGTGTGCAACTAAGAAATCCCTGGTGCCAGATTTGCAGCACGTAAGAGCGTAAAAATTTTACATTGGTCCTTCCACTGTAATAAGGTTCAGAATTAAACATTTTAGGAAGTTATCTCCTTTATCAGCACTTTTATCCTCTAAACAAAAATTTACAATGCCACCAACTGCATGGCACAGACATATTGCTGTGTTACCTATGGCTACTTCTTGTCCTGGCATCTCTAGTGTGATAGATTCCTATCTTCATATCAGTCCCAGTGTGCCACGGCTGGTTTTTTTTTTCAGTGTAAGCTAATAAGCATGATAACTACATCAGAATCTCATCCACCATCCTTTTGAGTTGCAAATGGTAATTACAATTTAATAAGGCTCATAGCACCTTCCATCACAGGCCAAGATGAGTCAACAGTATGATTCCTCTTAAGGCTTTCACAGTTATGCTTTTACCTGCAGTTACATGCATATCTTCCATGTTACAGCATTCAGTTACTTTCTCTATGCTGCACAGATATCCACAGTCAAAGCTGTTCTCCAATGGGAACAATGCACCACAACAAAATAAAGGAAAAATGCAGCATTGAATCAGCCTTGAAACAAGCACAGGCATGTGAAGAATATAGTCAGGAAACACCGTACTAAACATTCCCCTGATATAAGTGAAATCTCTTTCTCAGATCACAAAAAGGGACCAATTTTAATTTGTTCTAGCACATGCAGCAAAAACGAAAAGTTCCTAGAAATCCTCGCCAAAATTACAAATTAAATAACCATGAAGCTGGGAATCTGTTCAACACAAATCAATTAACAGACAATGTGTGTCACGTAGTTGCTCTTGAGTGATCATGAGGTAAGAAACTAGTCAGAAGCTTTTATTGGAAAATTATTTTTGGCAGTGCCTATTACCAAATGAGAACGAGGTTTGTGCTGGTTTTGGCTGGGATAATTTTCTTCACAGGAGCTGGTATGGGACTGTGTTTTGGACTCTGCTGGAAACAGTGCTTATAATTCAGGTGCATTTTGGTTTTTCACAGAAACAAGTGCCAATTAGAAGCACCAGCAATTTGCATTAGTCAATACAACGCATCCCAATCTGACAAATGGCTCCACTTAGCTCTGCTGGGAGGTGAAACTCTGTGTTGCCAAGGACAGACGTGGGCAATAAGCAGTACACTGCTGCGTGGCAGCAGCCTGGGCACAGCGGATCCTTCTGCTTCCTTGGTCCAGGGCAATACACCAGCCTGAACATACTGACTGAGAAATCTGTGGCACTCCTCTTCAAAAAAACCCCTGTCCTATACCACCCAGCTCACTTCCAAATGACACAATCTATCAGAGACCACAGAGACAACAATCTCCTAACCAGTTTCTACATTAAAATACTCTAAACCCCCCATAGTTTGACATGATTGTTTTCATTCTTTAGATAGATGTCAGGTGCTCATACACTGCTAGTTTCACTCACTGAATCCATCAGCTGACTGACAGAACTTTAAGAAAAATCACAAGCATCTAACCCAAGGTTGTTCTCTCTGATTAGGCATTCTAAAATAACTGGTATGCAAAAGGACACATCTAAAATAGTATCTGCCCTTGTTGACTCAGGAAATGTGTGGTGAACACTGTGCATTAAACATTGCATGAAAAACCCAGCAAAATAAGCTGCCTGTGCTTTTCAGATTATTCCTTGGATGCCTGTCTTATCCAAAGCTGACCACCATTAAATTTTTAATTTAAAAATTAAAATCTGCAGATTTTAATTAAAGAAATTAAAAGACAGATACTGGACAAGTGAAACTTGCCATTATTTTTTAATTAAAAAGTCACAGAGAAAAAAGAAAGGAAGACTATATCTTAAAAATCAATAAACTGCCAGTCAGTACTCTGATGATGTACCCTGGTATTACCAAGATGTATTGAATACTGTTCACAAAGGGTACTAAATAAAAAATTCAGAGGGATAATATTAATTACAACTGAAGAAAATATTTTGAAAATAATTAAATTTAATGGAAAAAAAGCAAATATAAGGGAAAAGAGATGGAATGAAAAATAAACATGGGAAAATGTTCCACCTGTTAAGTCAAAATATGGAACCATATAAAGAGTTTTCTTTACTTCTTATAAACACTTCTCTGTGCATATAGGCATTTTAACATTGCTCTTAAACACAAAAGAGAAACCCACAGGGAGGGTGAGAAATTGCATGAATTTATCACTGCTAAGTTTTTAATCAGAGAACTGTGCACTTACTGACACTCAATACAAGGCTCCAAGTTCTCTGACACATAGTGTCCATAGATATACTTGTCACATTTAGAAACACAGCTTGGCCTCCAAACATCCTACTAATGCTTTTCTTTTCCACTGCTATTTGCCAAGTTACTTCTCTTCAGCAAAAACACAGAGCTTTTAATTACTATTGTATCAATGTCTAACTGCACCTTGTTTAATTTCCACCATCTCACTATGCTAATCAGAGCACTTCAGTTAAAACAGGTAAACCATAGAATTTGAGATAGATTTCCACATGTCAAAACCAGCTTCTGCCATTTGCTTGCTCATTTTTAAATTACCTGGTAATTATAAATAACCTGCATGATTGCACCAACACTTGATTTACATTTATTTAATACTGGAAACATGCTACAAGGATTTTGTGGGTGGGTGTGGTTAATAAAGATACCTTACCTTAAAAAGCTGAAAATGTTTTATACTTCCTTTTCTTGACATTTCTCAGCCATAGAAAATGAAGAAAAACACCACTCCCTTTTTATTTTATTTTTTTTTCACTCTAAAATACAAATGCTATTAACAGCCCGCAGGCTTTAATTTGTCAGTCTGCTTTTCTAATGTAAGACTAGCAGTCCAGCTGAAGTTTTATTACTTCTGGACAGGTGTGAAGAGTCACTGTATGTCAACCAGGATATGTCACTGTACATAACTTGGTTTCAGATATGCAATAAAGCAACTCTTTAATTATCACTTATTTTCACACTGTATTACCCTTCTTAAATGGGTTTGACATATAGAACAGGAAAGTGAAATAGAGTCCTCACTTTGACATCAAGCTATCATTTTGTTTCTCTCTGGGATGAACAGAAAAGCAACACAATAAATTTCACTGTAGCACTCTTAAATTGAATGGGTCTATTATTTACACATTACTATCATTTACAGGTGATGTATTTAGGCATTTCCATCCTTAATCAATAAAGATCTGTCTTTTCATTCTGTCTTGTACAACATGACAGTACTTCAGAACACTGTAATCCCCAGTCTGCTCTGATTTAGCAGGAAGTAGTTGCATTTACTGTGGGAATTGTGCAGGAGAAACAACAAAATTCCCAGGAAACAACTTTTTCTTGCAAACTTTAGACCATTTTGATGGAATAAGGCGCTTCCCACTAGTTGTTTTGAGCCAGTCAAGTGTTCCTCTGGCCTCCTACATACACTAGGCACTGTATTTATCTTCCTAACCTCCTAGTACAAGATGCAACTTTGCATTTCCATAAGATTCAGTGAATCTGAAGAGATGGCCATGCTGAACTGATAATGTTTGTTCCATTATCAGTCTGAATGCTCCCAAACATCTGGTCTCTGCAGTTCTCTATTTTAAGAACATTCTTGGTGGTCAGTACAGATTCCAGCCAGGAGTTTAAAGTTCTTTGCAAGAAAACAGACATGGTGCGTGGACCATGATTTTATTTGATTTTATTTGATTTCACAGTATGGTATGCATTCAAATTTATCTTTGTTAAGCATGCAAATATTCAGATTTTTTAATTGAAAAGACCAACTAATGCATTTCAGAAGCTGGAATTCAAGGATCACTTTGCTGTCTGTGCTTTTGTGACCTCCTGGATTCCAATCAATTAGTACCAGAGATGAAAGCCTCTGGGTGGTCAAGTAGTTTTCTAACAGCCAAGTGTTTATCAAAGGATAAAAGTTTAATTAAATACACAAAGTCAAAGTGCCTCAATTACAATAGAGCTATAAAACATTACTTGATTATGTTCTGTATGTTCAATATCACCCCTTTCATATCTGCTGTCTAATTATAAAGTTTTATATCTTTATGTTGTACACTGGTGGCCAGGATTTCCACTTCTGAACGTGGACAAAAAAAAATCATAAATGCTACCAGCTAAGTAATTTATTTTGTACCAGCAGGCCCTGTAAGTCTTGGTGCTATGGGCTTAGCATGTCTGAAACCTTACAATCACAATCTGAAAATAAAAAGTGTAAGAACATGAGGAAATTTCATGCCAGTTGAATCCAAGATGTACACAGATTCCATAGATATAACCATTAGCAATTTTCCTATTTCTTCTGAAAATCCTTAAGTTCATCTTAATGTGAGATCAGGCTAATAAATAATTAAGCAGATTTTGGCTTATCATTTAACACAATTAGTTTAGTTTTGTAGTTTGTAATTTTTAACATAAATGTGAAGATTGCAACTCATGTCTCTTCAACCATCAAAGCAAAATATAACTTTTAGGGCCTGAATGACAAAATTTGTATACAATTATTTTCAACAAAGCTCTGTAAGAAAGCTCCTGTAAGAAAATTCACTTTTCTGTAAGAAAGTGATAAATGTATTCACAGTAAAAGGTGTAGAAAACTTGAAAAAAGACAACCTCAAGTTTAAATGCATCTCTACAGCCACTTCTGTGCTTTAGAACTAAAATTGAATTTAACTCAATTTAACTTCTTCCTATGTACTTCAATCTGCCCTTTATAAAAAACAGTCATGGAATTGTTTAGGTTTGGTAATACCCCTAAATTCACCAAGTCAACTGTTAACCCAGCACTGCCAGATCTACCACTAAACCACATCCACAAGCACCACACCCACATGCCTTTTAAGTAACTCCAGGGATGGTGACTCAAACACTTCCCTGGACAGCCTGCTCTAATGCTTGATCCTTGTTTCAGTTACCTCTAGAATATTTTAGGACAGCAATCTTTTCCCCTCTGCTTTCTGAAATATTTATTATATTCATTAATGAAAGGATGCTGTGGAAATTACAATTATTCTAAGAATGCACAAACCCTAACTAATACTACATATTCATTTATTCAGTCAGGGGATGGAAGGAAACTATTACACAAAAGATTTTTTTGGTTATTTTCCTTTATAGTTACCTTAATATTTAATTAAAAGTCTGAAAGTTGGTTCTATTTTCCACATAAAATAATGCCAGTAAAAAGAAGTGAGGAACACAGAATACACCTTGCAAGTTAGTGAACTTGCCAAGCAGGTTATACATATTCATGAGAGAAGGTTTCTACATACAGATATGACCTACATTTAGACTCCAAGATGTGTTGAGAGAGGGGCACGTACAGCACAGCATTTACTGATTACTCCCTCTTAGCAGATTTTGTGTTATAAACAGAAATCTCTTAGATGTAAAGAGGAACACCACAGGGCTAAGGAGGAGGAAGGTTGGGGAAAACAGGTAATAATGACACTGTCCTGATGTAGACAAAATGTTACTAGCAAAAGAAGATTTTACTTCTACAAGAGCACAATTTCTGATTCTAGATATGACAAATGAATGAACAGAAAAATAAGACCAAAATATAAGAAGAAGCTCTGCCAAGATATCTGATTAACTGTAATGCAGAGACTTTGCAGGCAGCTATTAATTCCTCCCAGTCAGACCTTCATGCCTAATAAAAAAGTCCCTGGCACAATTAGGACAGACAATAATTCAAACTTTCCCAGGGTGGCTATAAATAACTACTTACCAGAATATGGAATAGACTACATTTATTTTATTAATATCTGTTAATTACTGCACAGAATTTAGACTAATGTGTTGGGAGTAGCATCCTGACACTGTAATTGACTTGAGTATTTGCCCACAATATTCCTTGCATTCATGTGTTTTTGTCTTCAGGGCTGTAGCTGCTAAAAACGCCACAGAAATTATCCAGTCTCTTATTCATGAAACATTTTAATTACTACCTTACGCTCTTCATTTTTTCCAGTACTGCAGGCAATAAGGAAGCATGTGTGATTTCATTCTATTCTTTTCTCTGCATTCTCACCAAAGAATCCTGCCCTGCTTAGTCACTACATGAAGGGAAATAATATTACACCCAAATCTCTAGTATCATTTTCTAAATAATAATAATAATAATAATAATAATAACCATACTTCCTCACATATCAATAGATCTCAATGTAATAAATGCTCTAGATTTTCAATCTTCAGTACATTTCCAGATTTCCAGCAGTCTATGTTGAAGCACAGTTAGACCATTTTAAGGAAATATACAATATTCTGCCACTTGTATCTAAAGCAGGTATTTAACTGGTGACTTACTCAGAGTCAAATGCAGCCTTGTCCACTGAAGATTCAGTTCAGCCATCTCAGGTAGTTGTCCACAGTTTGAAAACTGATGCTCATAGAACATCCTCAGCAACATGATACCTTTCAGATTTTTGGAAACCTCACCTCCCAGCTCTGGCAAACATTTGCATACGCAAATATAAAAATGCAGATGGTATTCAGGTGATTCTCTTTTAGGTCTAAAAAACCATCTTTAGCTCCAAATGAACTTTTTTCCCTTGTACAGAAAGAGTATCTTTCCAATTATTACTACAAACAAAAAAAGCCAAGACTTTCACAATTTTCTAGATTCAAGAGAAGAAATTATTATAGAGAAGAGCCTCAGAGGAAGGATTAAAGATTCAATTTTTGGTCCTGATATTTTTATTAAGTGTTTAACTGATTACAAACAAAGAGTGATCAAGCAGAAAACAAAGTAACGGGATTAAATCTATATTTGTTTTCCTTTACTTGCTTTCAGAGTTGAGTTTTTAAAAATAGCAACCAAACCTAATTCCAAAAAACATGTTTGTGTTTTAACTTAGAAGGGCCATGGACAACTACAACAGTGAGCTGGAAAAGAGGTCAGGTTAGAGAAAATGTCAATAGAAAATCAGACAGTTTCAGTATTTTCTTTGCTGTTCCTATTTCACAATACAAAGTATGGAGACATAATTTCAATATTCTGTTTTCAGTTTACCTTAGTTCTTTCCAAGCTCAGCTGTGTGCTTCACCACTTCAGAAATAAATCTCTCCTTTTGTCTAATTCAGGAAAATTATAATGCTTCTGGATACCAGTGATCTGCTACTCCAATGTGACTCCCCGTATTTAAAACATATGGCTTCTTGAGTATGCTTCAAATATGTGTCCTGGTTGGAAGGTTAATTAAACTATGATTCTATCTGTTTTTCCAGTTGTAAAGGTCAGTATCCAGATTGAACCTACACTGAAATGAAATTAACCTTTTGCATTCAAAGAAAATAGATGTGCTAAAACCACTGAACTGTGATACATGCAAGCACTACAGCACATAACTCAGCTTACCCATCCATATTAGAGACAAACTAAAGAGGAAAGATAAGGACAAACTGACAGAATTTCTGAAAGTGGTGCCAATTAGCAGGATGATGAATATAACTTCATACTGTGATTACATGGAGAAACTTTGCTAGTGACAAAAGATGAAAATATAATCCTCAATAACAGCTCCAATATGATTTCTGTTTTAAAATTAATGCACACATGGTCTAATTGGACAGGACGGTGGAAGCCCCTTCCCATTATTTGCAAAAAGACAGTCACAACTACAGTCCCTGTGAATATGAACGTCTCAGTGATTAAATTCCCTCAGCCTGCGCTACTCACAGCGAGCATAAAGTGAGATCACTTCCTTCCCGGCATTATGCTTCAGGGAAATTGGATTAAAATATGCTCAGAAGGCTCAGATAAAAGCAGAAGATTAAGTGCTACACAGGTAAAATATGTTAAGCCTCTGTGATGTAAAGGATGTATAAGGCAAAGAGTACCAGCTCTTTATGTAAGGAGATCCATGTGGGAGAGAAGTCGTGTAAATGTCCCAGCTCTCCTCACACAGCAGATAACACCATCACCCTGGGGTCACTCTTATGATAAGTTCTCATGGTGCAACTGGCCCCTGCAAGGAAATGGAAAGAAGAAACAGTGCAACTGGATCTTCTTCCCTTCTCAAGTCTTTATTTGAGCTGCTCAGTAACAATATCCACAATGTAAGGAGAGAGCGAGTTTTGCTCCTAATTACAGAAATGTTAGTGAATACTTCCAGTAAAAAGAAACCAAACACTTAACATGGCCTTGCTCTCAGTCCCTCAGTTGTGTCATGGCAAAAATTAGCACCAGGAGCCCGAATCAGCTTCAGGATGTGAAAGATCCAAGGAAGAAATCCCCATCCTGCCTCTGAGATGCTCAGTCAGTACTGAGAACCTATTGTTACACTTTAAACATAAAAAGAAAATATATTTTTACACCAATCCAAATCACTTCTGCAAAGCACTCTTGCTCTTCGAGTGCCCTCATGGATCTAGCTTTGAGTTCATATTTACAGCAGCTTCTCAGTTCAGTTTTACAGTGCACTTCTCCCAGGGCTACAAGTTCTTTTGTGGTCCTAAGAATCTGTGACATGGAATTGGAGCAATGAATGCTCCAATGAAAGCAATGAATGCAAAGCTGTGTTTTCACAAGTACCTACTGGAATTTGAGAATAGGTATTGGGATGTTAGTAACTTCCCCTGCACCCTAAAATAAATGTGTTCTAACACCTGCACTTTATTTATCTATTTAATAGAGTCAAACATTTACCTGACAATCCACAAAGGTGCTCCCTTTACTGGCACCAGATCAGGTGCACGAGTTGGGCACTGATCTTCATGACAACAAATTTGTATATTTGGCAACTGAGAAAACTCTGGAAAATTAAGGTCAATTTACTCCCTTCTTTTACTCCTAGGTACTTTAAAAAGCATAAAGAGTAAATAATGACAAGTACAATAAATGGCTCCTGTTTTTTTTCAACGATTAAAAAAACACAAAACAGAACCACCATTAAAATGTTTTTTCAGTTATTTCAATTAATTAATTATGACAAGACTCATATTTATTAAATATACACTTCAAATGTACTTTAATCTGTCAGCTCTGCTGTCACAACTGCTGTACAAATCTGCTATACAATGTATTTTTTACTTAGGGTAGAAAAAAATCTTTTAAAAAATGAAATAATTTTAAAAAAAAAATATTTAAAAAAATAGGTGCTTTCCTCTCAAAGGCTTTTTGCCTTTCCCTTAGTCTTACCTTCACAAATTCAACTTGGCCACCATGAAAAATTATCTTGTTGCTACCATTAACCATCTGTTGCCTTTTCCTCTGTTATGCTCTAAGCTTCCTGTGAAGCAGTTTATCGATTAGGTTAATTAAGAAAATCCTAGTTTCATCCTATTCTGAACAGATTTATTTTTGTTGTTGGAGGTGAGCAAGTTTTTTTCACCATAGTGTGCTTTGAAAAATTTTGCTGAACACTTCAGTATAGTTCTGAAGTAACTCGAATTTAGACGTCACTTCTGCATGAAATAAAGGAGAATCGACATTAGAAACTACATCTACTTAATAAGTTCCTTGCTAATGGGCAGGATAATCAAGAATAGTAATTCTATTCTCATTCTAATTTACAGGTCATAGAGAAAACTAATGTATAGCATACTAGTAACTCCTTCTTTTCTTAATGTCCTTGACTTATCTAACAAAAATTTCAGAAAAGTTTATTTAAATACTTCAGCTTCTTTTTTTTAAAAAGATCTTTGGTGAATTTAGTAAAGATTTCCAGATACACTTTGATAAATGAAACCAGATGCTAAATAGCAATGTGGGAATATAATTTTATATGATGCTAGCAAAGAGGGATGAAGGGGAGGGGGAGAAGAGTTATGCTATGCATGCTTCATGCTGTGACTCTGGAGAATAATTATTCTGAAAACCCTGATGAGTAGATTAGTGCTATAAAATTTCATTAGACAATACACTCAGTATTGTACAGAAAACTGGAAGGAACTGAATGAACAAGCAAGAAATAAGAACAAGATAAAATGCAAATAAAAGAAAAAGCTGATCTTTATTAGTACTAAAGAGCTCCATTGGTCCTAGAGACTTAATTCATAGCCCCACAAGCCCTTAAGATGAAAACAGATTTCAGAGGAAACATTTAAAGAAGGACATACAGCCTCAAGGGCTTTGGGAAAAGAAAGGAAACTATCAACAATATGGACAATTAATTGTCTTTTCAGGCTCTTGCCCCAGGTTTAACTTTGTTTGTGGGAAAGGAAGAGAAGATAAATTCCACATAAAGCAAGGAAAGCCTTTCACATTTTGGTACTGACAAAATGGTAATTCAGCCCAACCTTGAAACTAAATCATGCCCTCCATACAGTACCTCACAACTTGTTCTTCTGGGAACTGAATTATAGATCATTAGTCAACTTCCCCTTTTTGAAGCTCTTAAGTTTTTCCATCCTTACTCCAGCTGAGTAGCATCTTGATCAGATGATAACAGAAAATTCTGCATTATGAGAAAGTTATAGAACTTCTAAACCAGTTTGCTATGACATCCAGTATGTGCATTATGTGCATGGTCTTCCCTTGCTGCTCAGATAATCTATCCTTATCTTTCCTTAAGCTGAATGCTATTTCCAATTTTTCTACTTTTTCCTTCTCATGTTTTTTTTCCCCCAGGCCTTGAAGATTAGGGACAAGTCTCAAGATACAATCTAAATCTTTTTGAGTAGGAATTTCTAAAATCTGTACAAATGTATAGTGTTCTAGAATTTTTGTCTAGGCCTTAATACTGATTTACATGGTCTCATTCCTGTGATTTATTCTCATATTTATCCATTCTCACACTTACAGTTTCGAAGAATATAGACTTCAATCCTGGGGGAGATTCTCCTCAGGAATGCACAGCAGCACAACGACCATTTTTCTGAAAGTATTAATTCTGGGTGCTGTAAAACCTGTTTTAAATTGCCATATCTAACTTTCAGTATTAACAGTGGTAGAACAAAATAAAGAAACAAACAAATACCTAACTTTGCACTAGGTTTGTTTTTTTTTTACTTTTTATATAATGTAAAGTTTTTACAAAATGTAAATGGAAGCTCCCTCGTGAACTTTCAGCTTCAGTATCTTCAAAAGCAACTAATTTCTAGTTGAAAAGTACTTCTTTACTTGCATGAACAATTCCTTCTTTTGAAGATTAAAATGGTAATTGCTATTCTTATTACATGACACATTTTGGATTAGCACAATATTTCATATATAACAGTTTTTAATCCAAATTTTTCAGCAACAGGTTTCTTTATATGCCTTTTATTAACTGACACTAAAAGAAATATGCATCCCTTCTGAAAGTTATCTGGGAAGTGATATCATTGTGCTAGGCATTGATGAGATCACACCTATAATAGCAAGGACAAAAACATAAGAAAGATTAATTGTAGTATGATCAGCAGAGAAAGCAAACTCTCCTAAAAAGATTTTAAAAGTTTGACTGGTTTAGATTACCATAATTATGGCCAAAATGGGACAGAGATAGAGAGATAGATAGATAGATAGATAGATAGACAGACAGACAGATAGATAGATAGCAGCTATAAAGCTGCAACAGGTTAACTGGTGGGACAATTTCAGATAAGCCACAGTTTGCACAGAATAAACAGGTTTAAAATATCCACAGAGTAAATTTAGGCAGGACACAGAATATTCTTGATTGCTAGAAGAACAATTTCCCAGTAAAAGGAGAAAAAATGTAACTGTTAACAATAAATGGAAGAGTAATATGAATATTGTAGCAGCAATATGACTAGACTCCATGATGGAGTAAGTCACCTCTAAACATCTATTTATTTTATTTTAGAAAGAATGTTTTGTAGCTTTCATTAAAGAGAGTGATTAATTTTCACCAAAATTGCTGCTTAGCAATTTTGGTGAAAATTAATTTTAATTTAGGAAATTTTACTTTCTAGCAATCTGCTTTCCACTAGAAATACGATTTTTTAAAACTTCAAATTATTAACATAAACAAAATGAAAATTCGTGTTTCAAACTTGGTCAATACCTAGAATAATGAATGGCCTGAGAAATGCTTCCAATGCAAAAATTACCCAAGTTTTGGGTTTGAAATTTGTATGAAGCACAAAATAGCACAAGCACTTTAATGTCTTCTCCTCTCAAGCAACTGTCTAAGTGCTCAGACCTCAAACTACATGTTTTAGTAAGAAAGCCTATTAAAGATCTTGTGGATGTAATATGCAAAATACAGTATAAGTAAGGCAGTTGCAAGAACTAACGCAAGTATCAAAAATTTGTCTTTATGTTCCCCTGTTTTCAAACACAGAAGCTCAATTTTCTACTGAAAGCATTGATACAGGGTTTTGTTTAACAGGGCAGAAGAGCTCAATTTTCAGCAGAAACACATTTTTTAACGCTAGGTATTTTGCTAAGAGCATTCTTCAGGAACATGAAGCAGAATTGCATACTGTATCCAAGATGGAAATCTAACACTAAATCAAACCTGAGATTAATAGTTAATTCTTCTATAATTTATTGTTTCCTGTCCACTGAATAATCCTTTATTATCAACAAAATGTATTCCTTTTTTTAGTTAGCAAGCTTCAAAATAATTAACAAACACATAATCCTTGTCTCTGTATCTCCTTGGTGTTTTCAAAACTGCTCAAGGACCTTATTAGTCACAGAAAGGATTTGGGCTTCTCTAATCTGGCATTTCTCTTTGTTCATCCAAAGGCTATTTCCATTCATTGTTACCTTTCCTTTCTCAAACATATTTGCGACTTTTCATTCTGCCTTTCATACACTAAACACTCCAATAAAACTGTCAATATTCACTCAAATGAACCTTGAGTTTAGCTACTTCAGCTAGCTAATATTTATTGCTTTGTACAGCAATTTACTGTTAAATTTTAAAACTAATTACTAGTATTTTTAACAAATATGCATTTTGTCAAGTTTTCCTTAGAACAGTTGCCAACAAAACTATTCTTATACAAATAAATATTTTTATTCAAAATATTCTCTATGCCAACCAACTATTATCCCCAGCTATGAAACAACATTTGCACCTTGCAGGATGTTTCCATTAAAATTTTATAACTCTGTGAATCCTTGTTTCCCTCTTCCTTGGAAAGCGACAGTTAATTCCTTTATTTAAATCTTACTCTGACAAGTAAGATTAAAAGGTTTTTAAAAAACCTAAATTCTGGACTGCTCTTTTTTAAATACCACCATTTGAGTAATGTGACCAACTGGACAGACTTCCAATTTTTTTTAGTGAATTTTGCATCTTGCTATTACTTCAGTACTTTGAAAGAGCACAATTTTCAATTCAACCTACAGGAAAAAACAGGCAGCAAAAACCCTGTAAAGGAGACTTCACTAGAGCACATTCATTCATTCATTAATAAAAAAGACGTATTTTATTTATGGAAAAGTTTCTTCTTCCCCTGCAGCATTTCTATACTTCACTGATGATTCCAAAACTGTCAGCTCAGTTGACATGAAATTATAAACACAAACTGTTTCAAAGTTTGTACCACTATATATTCAAATTTCATAAACAATGCGAACACCAAAATCCATCTGCTTTGACTTTGTAACACCAAGAATTTCACTAGTATATTGATATATAACACACTAACTTACAATCTATACCATAAACCCTGTAGCTTAGGGTACTGGTAAATATCTGAACTCTCACCTCTGTTTATTCTATTCATCTCTGGTAATAGGATATCATATTGCATTTCCTCGTTTGATTTGGGTTCACTGTGAGAACTCAATTAAAAAATTCAAAATCTGCCATGTTGTTAGAGCTCTGATTGCCCCCAGCCTAAACCAGAAATGAAACAAGAAACACACTTAACTTGTGACACCAGCGCAATGTTCTAAGCATCAAAGTTAATTTTCTTTCCAAATCAAACCATGTCCAGTGGCCAATGCGTCACAGCACTCCTTTAAGCCAGCAGAATTCCAAAATTACAGTTTCTGACACATAAACAAGTTCAGTTAATGCCATGTGTTTCAATACCTGCAGCTGATGTGAGATTGCGATGACTCTGCAGAATGTGACAAGGTAAGAAATTTAAAAAAACCAAAACCAACCATTTTATTCTTCCCTAAATGAAAGAGATCCAGAAAGGCTGATATTTTTTGTTGTTTTTTAAGAGAATTTTGGCTACCCATCTGCAGCACTGGAACTGGCTCTGCTGATACACACGGCCTTGTCATGGTGCAGATTGCAATGCAGGACACGAAGATTTGTCCATTAGTGCATTATCTCCTCTCTATGCTCAGCATTCTGCTTATCTTATCAACCAAATGCCATGGTGCCACCAGTGATTCATTCAGGCTTGATTTACAATACAGAAAAGAGTATCTAAAATTCCCATTCAATTTGGTAACGACATTGAAAGCTTTAACGCAAATCCACACATTCAGGGCAAAGCCTCAGCTTGGATGATGTGAAATGCTCATCATTGGTTTATTTTATTTCACTACTGAACTGAACCCTGTGATTGTGGGCATGGCTAGACAGCCACGAAATTGTAATGAAGCCATTGGAATACTGGAAATACACAAAGTAATAGAAAGAGCCTGATGATACACTCATGCTCCTGGTGAATGGTGCTACCAGTGCTCACAGTGAGTCCTATGCAGCCTGCTGTCAGAAGGCTGGAACATGACCTGAAAACTCTTGAGATGTACCTTTAAATCAATTTCTGTTTAAGAAAAAACCAAAAATCTAGTGACCCTGTTACAGTCCAAGCATGCTTACAGCTACTAAAGTAAGAACATTAATTTTAAAAGTTAATTTTTATTTCCTTAGTAAGTGAATCTTTATCTTTTCCTACATTTTGTTTCTTTGTTTGTTTTTGGTAAAAGGTTTTGTTTACCTTCATGCAAAACCACAACTTTTCTTTTTCAAAACCATCTTTTTTTTCCAAAATGTACTTAAATCACTCTGCACTTAAATTCCTGTGTTGGCTGAGCTTTAAAAAGCAGGATATAATATGGCAAAATTATCTCTTATTTTCATGGATAAATTTGGGAATTTGGGATAGACGATCTTGCTGGTGTCATGGGAGAATTGCAAATTTCCCACTAGATGTAAGCAGTGTAAAATTTGTATCTTAGCTTATTTTTCACTACTGGAGTAGTGGAAAAGAGAAGCAATGTATACACAAATAGTTTATTTAGGGTGTTATTTTTAAACCACTGAAAGTATTACATTAACTTCAAGTACTTGATCATATGGCAGGATGCAGCATTACTTATAATTCAGTGTTGACATTTTAACATACACAAACAACACAGCATATGTTCATATTTAGGAATCTATCAGGAACTTAATGTCCTTTTTTTAGCTCACTAAATTACTGGAATTAATAGGTTTTTTATAATCTAATACCTTACTGCATACCTAAAAGAAGAAGTGTTAGGGTTAACAAGAACATTGACATCTAAACTTGGAAGTTATGAAACCTAGCACACATAGTAAGCATACAAGAGAACAAGAAATTAGTACATAAGTATAAAATTATTGAAAAACATATTTTTAAAAAAAAAATTAAGCATTTATATATATATATATATATATGCATTTATACATCCTAGTGCCCGTGTGACCGAGAAATGTGCAAAAAAGCACATTTAACATTCCTCCTGATCTATGAAGTCCCAAGCTATTCTGAAAACAGGTTGAATGTTTCAAAAGTACTTGAACACTCAGTGACAAAACCCAAGCATCTCATTGCTGTTATTCCACTTAAAACCCTTAGTTTTAAATATTCTGAGGCTGCTGTTAAAAAACACCAAAATAATATTCACAGAACTAATGGAAAGCATAAATAAAATATATTCTTTTAAGTGCAAGTATACTAATTAAAGGACTCCACAAGTAAGAAGAAGCAGAAAAAAACAACTTAAGACATGGAATCCTAGAGAAACTCTTCCCTGTAATATTGTATTAATTAAAAAAATCATGCCTCTGAATAAGGAATAATTAAGTTTAAAAAGTATGTAAACTAAACATGTCACCTGCAGCCCTCTATTTCAGAAGCAGTCTGACAATACTCTGCTGCTTTCACATACAGCCTGCATTCAGTCCTTTCTTCCTACACAGCTGCACATCATGATCTCCACCCTTTCAGCTTTTCATCACATTAAAATCACATCAGAAATGTTAATTATTGTTTTCCAGTGAGAGAGCTTTCAATGACAGCACGTGACTCCAGTAAAGCTTTCGAATATAAAGTCTTTTCCATGTTTGCATGGTAAATCACCTGTTTGCCTAAATCATGAAGGCAAATGAAAGACTACTTCCCATATAAATATGCAAGCTATAAAAATAACTACTTTGAAATGAAATTAAGACTAAGATCACACTTTGGGAGGTTAAATTCCTGGCAAGTGTTACTGTTCAGAGGTATTGCAGAGGGTCTCCATAAATTATTCTGTCCCATACCAAAATAAAAATTTGACTTTTAGCTAAGTGCAATGCCAAAGAACCTAGTCCTCTGTAAGCAATATACTGTGCTGAGGCATCTCAAAGTCAGGTTATTGATACAGTATTTGATGTGAGGCACATCAATTACTTTTGAAACACATGGCTATTCTGCCCTGATGAATTTACAGATACAAGAAGACAGGAATCAGTCTTTCAGTGATGCTTTTTGTACAAACATATCATAGAAGAACTGTCTTCAAAAAGAACAATGAACCTTTTAATTTCACCTTTGATTATGCCTGGTGTGAGAAACTCTACTGCCAAAGAACTAACCTGGGAACAAAATTATAAATTTAACTTCTTCCTGCATGTGCTCAGAGAAAGGTTTACAAGAAGTGATAATAAAGGACAACCTATTCCTCCAGAGATTTTGCCTGAATTCCAAGAACCTTTCTGCCTAAGCATTTTCAAAAACCAAAGAGTCTTGGTTAAATTTAAATCCAAAGTCATCCCCCAAACACATTCAGTACCTCCATACTGAAAAAAAAATAAAATAAATAAATGAATTAATTAAAAAAAAAAAAGGGGGGGAAAGCTGCTGCTCTTTTACCCCTTGCAAAGAATGGTGGAAGTGACACAAGTGCAGCCTCTATGAAGATGAAGGTTGGACACACATGCCTGGGAGGGAATCCTGGATGAGCATTTTGACTGCTCATCATGTCCTCGCCTCCCATTCCTGAGGTGAGCAGGCAGGGCACCAAGGCTGCAGAGAACAGTGGGACCTGCTGAGATGGAGCAGTTAATGCCACCTCCTACTCTTCCACTCAACTGGATTTTCAGCACCCATGAATTTGCTGACATTGCATCCTGCTCTGGTTATTTCAGAACCCACTGCAAGGAAATCTGAAACTGGGAGTAGCACTCTGCTTGAAATATTTTTGAGGGTATTTCACATTCTTTCCAAAAAAACACAGGTGTTTCAAAGATCCTGAGTTGAATTTCTTTAATTTTGACAAAGGGGTAGAAGGCATAATTTTGGAGATAGTATCAGTAAGTGACAATGATTTTTTCCTTTGAAAAATTTACACAGTAGCCTCAAAATTGTACAGAAACAGCAAATACATCCTAGGCCTCAGGGACCCTTGAAATTTTTTAATATGGCCTCTGAAAGAGGCATAAAAGACGCTTTCTAAATCCATGTAAGATTTGACAATTTATTTCAATATGCAGCTCGGTAGGAGCCCAGGGATTTCATCAACAATAACAAGCAGTAGTTCTTCACATAATCCAGTAATCAAATCAGGAATTCTGCCAGAGAAATTGCTACATTTTGAAATTTAATGTTCTGTAGATATTAAAAGGAATGCAACTGGTGAAATTAATGAAAGCAAATACTTTTATCATGGGCTGTTAAATGTCCTACATTATCTCCTCTTCAGTTTTGGGAAGCATGTCACAGAAATATTGAGATTTTCTAAAGACATCAGTTGCTTTTGAAGGAGAAAAGTCCATCTTTTTTAGGTGGAGAGAGATTTCACATTTAAATTTCATTATTGCTTTCTCATTGTTCAAAACTTGGAAAAAACAGAACAATACACAACAATTCCAATAGCAGCACAATATTTTAGGAGCACAGTGAATAATACCAACCTCTGCCATACTGAAGCATCTTTTAATACCAAAATGCAATGTGTGCCTTATTTTGTCTCATACTCAGCCTCATATAAAGATATTACGCTTGTAGCTATAGCAAGAAGTAAACTTAATATGAATTACAAACATATTTGTATGCTACTTCATATTTTATACTCTGACATGTTTATTTGAAAGCTCCATGCACTACTCAGTATAACAACAGGTAAAATAATGTCATTGCTGTCCAGGAATTGAGTGATGAATGGTGATGTTTCATGATTTGTATCTTCAAAGCAAGGCACCTGAAAAAGCTAAATTAAAAACTACACAAGAATAAAATCTGCTAGAAAAAAAGAAATCTTAACAACAGAGGAGCAATCTGTTTTGCAGACCTACATTTTTTTTGCTCCTTGCAGTTCTCTAAAATACTGATTAAGCCCAGGTTGGCTTATTCCACAAGATCTGACAAGATCACAGCTCAGGGCAGCATGAAAGGTTAATTTCCTTTGTTAATGTGCTCATTGCTTCTGCATGGAGTGAGATAAACGGAACAGGGAAAAGGAATTTCAATAAAAATTTAGAAAAAGATAAAAGTACTTCCAGCAAGTCCAAATATATTTATTTAGCTTTTCTCATCCCTCAGTTCATCTGCACATATGGATTTTAAAGACACACTTTAAACAAAACATGGCCAAGGGATATTGCTATGAACATGTTTACATACCTTATCCATTGAAAAAGATGCCCTTCTACTACAGCACTAAAATGAACATTTGGTTAGATTTCTCATCTTAGCTCACCAAATATTAATATGCTTTTCATTCTGCAACCAAGAGGAACACTCAGATAAGGAAGTGCTGGGTGCTTTATCAAAATCAGTCATGTATCTTTAATTACTGAGCCTTCTACAGTGGATTTTCAGGCATACCAGTTTTGCCCATATCTATTCTAATCTGAAAATTAGACAAGATTTTTTCAAATCAGAACAGAAATATTTCAAATTTTTAGTACTTAAGCTCTGATTGAAAGTGAGATGCATTTAAAAATGTATTCATCTTAAAAACATTGTATCTGGGACTACAAATAAATTGAAAAATTATACGCAGTTGATAAAATGAAAGGTAAAATAGTAGAAAATTGTGTTCAAAATATTCCCTTCTTCCCTTTCCCCCAAAAAATATCTGTGCTGTCCATTACTGAGGCTTTGAAATTTGGAAACCAAATCCTGCAATAATTCCCTCCTAACTGAAAAGACCTTTAGACAGGGGAAGACAGATGTACACACCTGAGATTCGGTGGGAAATGATGGGATGAGGAATGATGGGAAATCAGGAAGGGCCATGTAGCATACTGTGAATGGGATTTTCAAGTTCAAAATGTTTGAAAGCTTTTAGTTTTTACTATTTGAAATAAGAACTTGGAACAATTCTGAAAACTTAAACCTAGACTTGAAATAATTTTTTCTAAAATTTTTCTAAGCAAAGGAACTCAACAATTACTTGATTTCTATTCTAAAATAAATTTATTTCTTACAAGACATAGCAAAATCCATGGTTTTGTTCAAAATGTGAGCTTTACAGAACACAGTACAAAAAAATACATTTCCAAAAAAAAGCATCTCCATGAATGTCAAAAACAGCATCATTACTGTGGTAAGTTTCATCACAAAAATCTCTTGACAGCACAGGTTTTAGTGAAGATTATAAAGCAGTTTCAACTACACTGTTTCCATTAATATAACAATCTCAGGACAACCAAATCCAGAGGCAGTGACTGGAAGGCTATTATAGAAAACTAATAAGCTTTCTTGAGCAGACATGTTATTCACAGACATCCTGCTGAATCTAATTTTTTTTTATATTGTTTTAAAGATAACCTACAGGTCAAATGCATGGGAATACATTAAATTTTCACTCTCATCTTTCTAAATAATGTATTTAAAAGGCTGTCATTTCTAAGTCTTGGGTCTTGGGCTTCATTTAGTATTGGGTCTGAAGGGAAAAGGAGTGAACATGTAAACCCACTGGTTTTCAGTTTCACATATATAATTCTTGTCACATGCCCCCTTTAGAAAAAAACCAGTAAAATGTATTTTCTCTCCTCATTCTTTCTCATGGCTCAGAAAACTTAGCAGTAATTGAATTATCATGTCTGATATGGAAATATTCGTCCTTTCCCAAAGTATTTACAAATTTAACATTATGGAAAAAATAATGCAAATGTTATGATTTCTTGTTTTATGTAAATAATTATGACAGTAATAACAACAGTAATACTAGCAGTAGTAATATCCTTGAAGCAGCTTGAGATGGCTAATGGAATAATGTAAACAGCCAATAAATCGTGAAGCAGTTACATTTCTTGGTATCCGTAATCAGTCCAAGGCAAATTAAAGGTTTATGAAATAACTAAAACCAGCAACTGCAAAACTTTACATCATTCCTGTGTGCCACAAGTTATTGATTCTCGTTTTTCTCATGTCATGTTTTTGTTTTTATCATTTTTTAGATTCCAAGGAGTGTGAGCATTAAGCCTGAGACTGTGGTAGTGTGCAGAAAGCCCTAAAAGTGGTGCTCAGCTTGTTTGAACAGGGATATCTACACCAGCACTGACAATTCTGTAGTAATACTGATCTCAGTTTGCAGGTGAGCTGTTCAAGCTATTTGGAAAAAAAAAATAAAATGCTGTGAATCAAAGTAGACACTCTGCTACCTGCAGGGAAAACCAGAAGCTACTAAGCTGCCCTGGAGGACTGTCTTGCTCTGTTTTTAGCAATACTGAGTTGAAAGAAATACATTTTGTTTATTATTTTACACAAAGCCACAATAAGAGTTTATCCAATGGAGTCTACTCTATTTATCTTTGGTTTTAAAGTGTATCTAATAAAGTAATGTAGAAAAATACTCGAAGGGTGCATTACTTAATTTAATTCAAGTAAATACATTATGTTTATAAGAGAAGTTCTAACAGTTAAGTTTAAAATTATATTTACTTTACCAATTTACTTTATTGCTGCAAGTCTGCAAGCATGTCAGAATGCTTTTTAATATTCTATGCAGGAGGAAATCTGTATTAAAGCAAAATAAAAACTTGCAATCAGAAAAATTCATATACTAGGTTAGTGACCTCTCAATTTAAAACAAAAAGCAGACAGGTCAGGTCTCATCCAACCCACTGCGTTGTTTCTAGTGTGAAAAAGTCACTAGAGAACTTGGTCTGATCTCCTGTGAGCTAACAGAAAACAAAATTCTCAGATATTCTTCCACCTTTATACCTCTTTTGGTAAAGAAAGAGTTTAGCCATACCATGCAATTAAAAAAAAAGAAAAACAGAACACTAAACCTCCAGGCAATGGCCCCTAGAAACAAAATTCCTAATGATATGATCTCTAGATGACAAAAAATAAAAAGGTTTGAAAAATAAAATAGGCTCTTTCCTCGTAGTGAAATTTTTTTGGTTGTTGTTTAATTAAAGTACATGCTGTGCATGAATATGTAAGTATGCACAGATCCTAATCTGACTGACTTTTATGTGGCAAATTGCCTCCCAAAAATAAATGCATAGATAGCCAGACCATATTGAATTTTCTCATGTACAAAACCAAGTTGCTTTCAGTTATTTATTTTTACCTGCAAGAAACCAATTGCTTTAACAACCACTTTGAATTGAGAATAAATATACAAAATTGTTACAGTAATTGCACATCTTATGCATCTGAGTTGACAAGCAGCACATTTTCCATGTCAGGCACCGACTGACCAGAGCATTAACTAATGTTATTGGAACCCACGTTGTTCAAAACCTATCTCTTTGCAAATGGTTCTTCAGACTCTAAACACTGAGTTGAAAACTCTTTCATATCTGAACTCACTAAAAAAACTCATATAAAAAGATGTTTTCTTTTTTTCTGTTAAAGAAGAGACCCTGCTTTCAAGACGATACTGTAGCTAGAATTTTTTGATTCAACCCTGTAAATGCAGATGTATTACGTGAAAACTTTTTGTCTGTGTTAAACAAAAAGCTTTTAGGTCACTTACAGCACTAAAGCAGTTTTAATATTCCACTTTGCAGAATTCTTTGTATTTTGATCTCTTTTTGAATCCAAAAACCTTTTGGAAAAAGGTTTCCAAAAAGCACATTTACATTAATTATGTAATACTCTACGTTCTCTACGTCTATTTTGAGAAATAAACGTGATCAACATTCAAGATCAAGCAGGAAAAATGAATGTTCCAATGACTAAAGTACAGCAAGATGCCTGTTTGTGATTCCTGTCAATGATGGTGCACACAGAAGCGCTGTTTCCTTAGAACAGACCTTCAAAAACAACAGATTAGTTATAGATGTCTCAACAATTTTTTACACTGTATTTTAAACATACTCACATGCCAAAAGGGTAGGCACCTCCAGAACATTTAAACTACACTTAGCTGGAAGTGTCAACACAGTGAATATTCAGCTAATTGATATTTCTGACTACAGAAGCCACTGTGAATCTGGTGTGATAGAGCATTTGGAATAAAACAAACTTTCTTTCGAGAACAAGTGAAGTCAGAGTTGTACAAGACACTTATCAAAGTGGAATTGACATCTGTATTTATACAGTGTTCACTTTTTTCCCCTTTTTTCCTCACTCCATTTTCCCTCTACTTTACATAACAGTATTAATAACAGTATAAAATTCCTGAGTCACCCTCTCATTATTTAAAAAAATTGCACTGTAGGACCTTGATATCAGTAACATCAACTCTGAGATGCATCACGTCAGATATCCTAAACAAATAATCTCTATTGGTTCCCTGAAAATCAGACCATTGTTACTGAAATCCCAAAACACTGACTTAAAACCAAAATTTATCTTCACACATTTGAAAAGACCCCTTTTGATTACAGACCAGGATTTTCAGATAGGGAGCACCATTAGATATTTAAAGTACTGGGACATCAGCACTTCCTTAAAAATTGAACTGGCTACTCACAAGATGAGACCTTCAGCAATTTATAATCTCAGTTCTAAATAAAATGGCCTTAACCCACAACAGCAACAAAACTGAAGGGAAATCATACTTAGTCTACATAAAATACTCAACCTATCCCATACTACTGTAGTTCAACACACACAATTATTGATGTTTTGACAATTTAGTAATTATTCATGCAATTATAATTTAAATTTATTAATTGACTAGCTCATTTTTCTGTATTTTATTTTTATCAGCTGTAATTAACATTTCATAAGAACTAATGTTTATAGATTACAAAGATTACATGAAGCAATTAACACATTCTGGAATATTATTACCCAGAGAAAACAAACATCAAACACGATTCAATAAACACAAGTTTCCATAATACAAGAATTAATTCAATCATTTTGGCATCAAATAGGTAAAATGTTATATATATAATATATATACAGTTCTGATGCACCCCATTACCAACAGAGCACCTTGGGAGCTCTCAGAAGCACCTGCACTGCTGCTGTTGTCTTCCTCTACCGTGAGCTCGTAATTAGATGGAGCAGCACCAACGCACCTCTGCTCAATGACCTCATTGCCATGAATTTCACTGCACATAAGTTTATTCTGCTTGCCTCCACACCTACACAAGGCAGAGCCTCTACTCAAGAGCTTCTCTATGAAATACAAGAAGTAACAGGTCCTCAGGTTTGGAAGTTTTTCTTTTATTTGCTTGCCTGGGGGTTTCTTTGTCCAGGGAGAACACGAGTTCAAATTATGGCCTCTACAGCAAATGAGCTTTAGCTACATCCACTTTTTCCCCCACAATACACCTTTACCTCTTATTTACTTATGTCCCTTACATATTTCTTCCAATGGTTATACTAAAAACACCAATTATTGACTGACTGACACTAAAGATAGCCCTACAACAGATTCTTCTCTAGGAACCCAAGATAATGTGAGGAGCCAAATAATATCCAGGAAGAATAAAATGGCATGGCATGGAATTAATACAATCTTCTATGTCTTTCAATTTTATTTTTTTCTCTCAGTAGCTGTTCCTTCAAATTTCTGACCTTTTTCTTTTGTTGTTTCTTTAACACAGGAAACAAAGGGAGGCAAAAGTTCTATAAACTACCAAATTAATTTATGTGGAAGGAATAAAAATTTGTAGAAAAATGACATAAAAACTAAAAAATTACATTAAAAGAAAAATGAAAATCTGTCATTTTCAATTCAAATATTTTATAGCAAACTACATTTTCAAAAAATAAATTTTAATGGGGGTTTTAAAATTAATTAATTTAAAATTAAGTTAATTAAATTTTAATTTAATTTATAATTAAATTAAAACAATTACATTTATTTTAAATTTTTAATTATTTTTAATTTAATTTTAAATTTAATTTAAATTTTAAATTAAGTTTAATTTTAATTAATAATTAAGTTTAGAATCCTAATCTTAAAACAAACCAATCCAAAGTCTTTCCGGGACCACTGTATAGTAAATCCTGGTAAATATCAAAGAAGAATAGCTCAAACTGACAGGAAAGGTAGTTGTTTTGGGAAACTTTCCATTTTGGCAGTGTTAGGTTTATGGTTGAATTAGATGACCTTTTAGGACTTTACCAACCTAAATGATTCTATAACTCTAAATTTAAAAAAATCCAACATAGGTGTAGGATGAAAATCTTTCTTCTCTCTCATGGCAAAGAAAATTCAGTTTAGCAATAAAACTCAAAATACATTTATTATCACATTTACGTACTGCCAGAATGAGGTATTTACAGCCTGAATAATAAAAGTGTAGAATACACATATGAACAAATCCTACTGCAGTTTGAAACATGATTCTTTTACATGAAATAAATACTAAATCTAAGAACAAACACTTCTCAAAATTTACCTGCATCATTTATTCATAAGTAGAAAATAAATGGAAAACAAGACATCCTCTTTGTAATATCAATACATCTATGAACTCAATTTTTTGTCATGCTTTTCATCTTTTTCTGTCAGATAATGATTATGCTGTATGTCATAAAATTTTGCTTCTCCAAAACAACAGAAAAGATAAAACTGTCATAAGAAAAGAAAAAAAAAAAATCACTTTTTTTCTTCCCATCCATCATGAAAGAGAACTAGTGTTTAACATTTGGGTATAAAAAAATACCCAAAATAAAAAAGTACAGCTGGTGTAGCTCTCTCTTCTTACTGTACTGTGGGCTTTTTAAAATACCTTACAAAAACCAATACCTCAATTATATAAATTGCAGCCTACAGGGTTAATAAGTAAATATTGTCAGTGTCAATGCAGATTGAAAAAGAAACAAAAATTGAAATATTGAGCACAGAAATAGAAAACTGACACTTCATCAGAAAAAACAGATCTTCAGGTTCAAAGAATGAATTCCAAACACTTCTATTTAAACAATGATTAGTTATTAGAGAAATCACAGACAACTGATCTAGTACAGAAGTTGTACCTTTCATACCACTGATTTATTCTAAAAAATTAGGGCAAGAAAAGTTAGGGTGTATTTTCTTTAGAAGGAGGGAAAAAACCTAGAAGCACAGAACATCAGAGACGAATCAAAGATGAAAAAAGCTAACAAAAATATCATAGCAAATGTTTCCATTTCCATTCCAAATTTCAAGGAACACAGACATGGGACTTCTGTAACCCCCCAGCACAAAATCACACAGCAGCCTAAGACATGCTGCTGGCAAGATTATGCTCTTCACCTTCAGTTTAAATTTCCCCTTCTTAACCTTATCCTATTACTCCCATCTCATACTTCATGAAAAGGCCAGGGGCAGGGAATAACAGATTAACCCCAGAGATAATTAGCCGAACAAGGTCACAAGCAGTTTTCTTTCTCAGTCAGCAGAGTCAACACAAGTGATTACGGTCAGCATCCCCACACAGCCATCTTTGACCATGTACCCATTTTAAAGAAATTGATAGGACTGCCATTCCTAAGAGAAAGATTTGAACACATCTGAGATTGCAGCAGGGTGCCTGGTTCAACCAGTTGTCTCCATCTCCTGTGGAACAAACACTGCACTGCAGCCTGTCTGTTGATTAATCTTGAGAAAAAAACTAGGTCTTCTGCTATATTTTATCCTCCTTCCTTGTATTAATTATCCTAAGTTATTAACTCATTCCACTATCAGCCAGGATAAGTCTAACACCTTTGTCTCTAGAGAACTGAAGCACCTTACTATTTTAAGTGAAACTTCCTCTCAAGTGTTCATTAGTTCATATTAATGAGGCTGAAATAACATAGTAGAAAATACTTTCACAAAGTTATATGGAAGTTACATACAACACAGGATGTATGTAAAGACAGTGCTTTAACCTATACAATAATTATGATTCCTTTTCTGCTCCCACACTTTCTGTTGCCGTTTTTTGTTTAAAGGGAACACCACAATTCCAGCTGCAATGACAAGTATATTCATTAACACTGACAATACAAAACAGAGACAGTAGATGATTTCAGAGACTTCCCAAACTGTATTTTTGGAAGAATCTGCTTATAAAGGTTATACTTTATTTGAAAGTCTGATATCTCCCCAGACCCTATTCCACCTCAGCTCTCCACCAAAATCACATGAAAAGGGAAATCATACATGCTGCAGATTTCCAGAGGCCCTACTAATCTTCTGTGCTACCGACACCTCTATGAGATAAAAGGAAGAAGGCTGGAGAGCTGCGAGGAGGACTCAAGCTGCCTCTATAGCCAGGCTAGGTGCTCAGATGACAGCCCTGCTATGTGCAGGCTCATTATCTGCAGGAAAGCCAGCCCACAGCCTGGGTGGAACACAGTGCAGAACATGTGCTGATGTGGATCCACAACACCTGGGCACAGCACTGCAGTGGGAGCACAGCTGCAGAGATGTGCTGCACTGTGTAGCCTTCTAGGACACAAAACCAACGCCAAATCAATTGTAGTGTTGGGTAAGCTTTTACTGAGGACAGCAAAGCAGAAGAATACATTAGGGATTCATCTAGGGAGGTACACAGCTCCCTGCAGCTTTGCTGCTTTCTCCTTCTTCCGCCCCTGTCTGTAACAAAACTCATGTACTAATATGAATGCAGGAAATGGCTTCTAGGTGTGCACGTAAAACCCTGTTTTCCTCTTAAGAATATATTTCGGAATGTATTTTGCAGTAATCATTACTTCGCAAACCACTTCAGAATGAAAATGAGTCCTCTTGCAGAAACTGCACAAATTTACATGATTAACTAAAATCTAAACTAGCAGGATTGAAATATATATATACTACACAAACTTACATGCACATTATTCACATATTTGCAAGCATGCAAATGGTATCAGTATAGACTATTTAAACAAATTATGCATACATATTTCTGCTTACTGCACTGAGTTATACAAACTGCAATAGTCAGCACACTAGAGAGCTTATCTTAAACTGTTTCTGGATCTTGTAGTTCTAGTAGTATTGGACAGCAAAATACCATACAAATACTAGGGAGCCTCAGGAATGAGAATATAAATAAACTTGCAATTTAACTTAAACATTTAGTATTACCTTGAGATTTCGAACAAGATAAAGTTGCATTATCATATTCTACCACTAGCTTTTTTCCTTTTTTATTTTTTCATTTTTTTTTAACATGATATGCTTTCATAGTTTTCCTTGCTGGTTACTCTGGCAATAAATGAATGAGCAGAGACATTTCTTTGATGCTTCCCATCATCCTGACCTCCCCACTACAGTGTACGTGTTCATTTAATGATGGAACTGAAGGCTTCACTGAGCTAGAATGAGAATAACTCATTTCACCTTATAAAAAAAACTTAGGTTAATTACTTGGCCCCATCTGATTTTCTCATTTTCAAGAACTCATTTGCCAGATAGAAACTAAATGGTGATCTGGCAATTCCCTCTTGTTTCAGTATCTGTAACCCTATTTCACATAACCTGGAGTTCTACATACTTTAAACTAAATATAAAAGTTTTATGAATGCATGAAAAATTGCTAGAAAAATAATTTCTTGAACTTTCAGTCAAAAGTTATGTGAACATCTATAATGTAGTCAGACATAGGCCTTGTCTTCAAAACTAAAAAAAATTAGTAGGTGTTTAAGTCTATCTTGAAATGATGCTCCTTTTCCCTAAGTGAAAGATTTATGAGAGCTTCAATTATACAAAAAGGAAACAAATTACGAATAATTTATATTAAATGGATTTGAACCAATCTTGTCAGCATATGTTACTGTGAGACACAAGATGCATGAAATGTTCTGGGGAAAATAAAGGATTGAATACAACCTATTCATACAGTTACATGGACATTTAACACATTTTATGTCAATGTCTTATAGCAACTTTATCTAGGGAAAAACATTTTATTGCAAATTTCACTGATTATAAATGCAGAATCATAACAGCTAAAAAAATGAAATATAATTTGAGTTAAAAAGCTAAGTAAAACATGACTATAATAACAATAATAATATTAATAATGATAATGACAATATTAAAATCTTATTGCCTTATTGAATCCAGCATTCAGATAAGCTTTTCTTTTTTTCTTTTATATTTAAGTTATTTTTATGCATACAGATTCCAAGTACAATTAATTTTCTATGTAGCCTCAATTTTTGGTTAGAAAAAGCAAAATGAAAATTCTTTAAGCGTGGACTGTCATTTTAAGCCTGCCATAGGGGAAGTCTAACTGAAATCACTGGTCAAATATGTAAAAACTTGACTGCATCTTTCTCGCTCTTAAATAATTGACACTGGGGGAGAGTTACCCAAAAGCTTTGGACTGCATCTACCCTGCTCTAATTGTTTATGCATGCACAGAAAAGGAACACAAATGAACTCTTAGCAACTTTACATCCTTATTAACACATTCATGGTGAGAACGTAGAAGGTGATGGTAACCAAGGTTACGACTGCTAATTGGCTTTAAATATAAAGAAAATCAACAAGATTGGCCTGGGGTGGCATGGCTCCTGAGGCCACTGACAGCTTAGGCTGATCCTGTAAATTGTAAAGCAATACATCGTTAAAACAATTGCCCTGCTGGGCAGCGTGCTGCATTGTGCAGAAGGATGTGGAACACCCACAGTACAAGGAGCAGCTTTCATAACTTTAACATGGACAGATACTTAGGGAAATCATGCAATTAATTAGACTGGTGAACAATTCTGCACCTTTTCAAAATTCCATTTCTCTGTATAATCTCTCTGTTCCATAGTTTTACTCACAGATACACACTGTTTGGCTATTACATTAACGTTACTACTATATTTTTAAAACTGGTGTCTATCGAGACTTTTGTTTGGTATGGTATTGTGGATTTCCTAGCTGGTTCTGCAGCCTCATTCATGAAATCTACTCAACAGTTAAACAAATAAGATGATAATTCAGAAGAAACCAACTCCATATTCTTAGATAATTACTCTTTTCTCACATCTAGTTTTTGAGTTTTATATTACCTGGCTTTCTTGTAACATATTAAAATACAGATCCTAAACATCCCATCACTTTCTGTCAGACTAACAGTTCAAGGCTTGCAGTATTAAAGGAAACCTAGATGTACCCTATTTCACAGGATTTTCATCAAGGAATTACATTACCTTGATGAATATCAGGCAGCCACACACTTCAAACTCAGATGAAGAAATCTTGCTTGTTCTGAAATTGTTTGGGTGTTTAGATAAAGATCCCAGATTTAAAGAATGGTTAGGGTTAGTTGGGACCTTTAAAGACCATCCAGTGATAAATCATTCTTACACTATTACAACTCTCACATAGTTAACATAACTTTTTAACATAAATCCCAGCTACTCGCTGCATCATCACTGGAGGAAAACCTGTACTTGTTTTGGCTGGAATAGAGTTAAATTTCATTATCGTAGCTGGCACGGGGCTATGTTTCCAACTTTTGCTGGAAATAGTGATCATAACTCAGGGTTGTTTCACTTTTTTGCTAAGCAAGCCTCACATCAAGAACTTTTCTGCTCCTCACCCCACCTCACCATCGAGGAGACTGAGGGGGCACAAGGAGTTGGGAGGGGACATAGCAAGGAGGGACAATCCCAGCTGACCAAAGGGACACATCGTGTTCTGTGGTGTCATGCTCAGCATATAAATCTCAAAGGAGGAGGAGGAGGAGGAAGCAGAAATATTCAGAGTGGCATTTTTCTTCCCAAGTAACCATTACTCAGGATGGAGCCTGGCTTTCCTGGGGATGGCAGAACACCTGACTGCCCATGGGAAGCAGTGGATAAATTCCTTACTTTGCCTTCATGAGTGGCTTTTGCCTTGCCAATTAAACTGCCTTTATCTCAACCCATGATTTTTCTCACATTTCCCCTCTGCTTCTCTTCCCCCTGCCACTGATGGAGTGAGAAAGCAGTCATAGGGGGCCGAGCTGTCTGTCAGGGTGAACAGCAAAAAACCTCAAACCCTCTCACTTTTCCCTGTTTGTTTAATTGTATTTTGGATGACCATCAACTATTATTAGCTTGCTTGGTCAAAAATCAGATGCGGCAACATGGGATCTACCATGCTATTTAAAGGTCAATCAGATAATTCATGATCATATTTTATGCTCTCTTGGAGAAAGAAGATGGCATCATTTGGTCACATAAAGAGAAACCCTTCCTTAGAGCTAAATTTGAGAGCTCGATTATTTGCCACGACTTCTACATGTCATTTGCATGTTGGAACACAAATTATCTATTTACTCACTTGACTATACTTCCACATATATTCACCTATAATTCTGGTTGGGAATACAACAGGGAAAAGTGGTTTATACTAATGACTACATTTCAGCACTACATGCTGCTCTTGTGCCATTAGCTTCGTGCATTTCACATGATGTACTGGATTAAGGACCAGTCCATGCCCTAGGCAGAAGAGGCTGCAAATAACAATTGGAAACATAGATTATAATAATGCTCAGGTTTTGAGTTAGGACCCAGAGAAATACTAGATGCTCTGCAAAGACAGTCAGACACTGAACTGCTTCTAGGCAAACTGCTTAATCAATGTTAATACATATTTACATATTCCCATCAAAATCATTTGAACTCACCACATATACATATGCTTATAGAATCACAGTATAAATAGATACTGTCAGCACAGACTGATTAATGAAGAAATAATTTTAAATTTCTTATTTTCAATTATATCCATTATCTTCTCAGAAGACAAAAACTCTGCAAATACTATTGCATATAATTATGAGCTTTCAAGATCTAGATTGTTTTCAAGTAAAGAAAAAACCATTACTATTCTTTCCCCAATTCCAGAAAATATCAGAGAAAGGGAAAAATGAAAAATATAGGAATTTGCATATTGCCTGATGAATAGAAAATGATAGAAGAGCATCAATAATTTGAATGTATGCAGTCCTCATGTATTAGAGGTCAACATAATCTAGAGGTTTGGTGTCAAAACTAAAATAGCAGCTACAAAAAAGTATCAATAAAGTGATTCTAAATCTACTCAGCATGAAAAATGTGCTACTGGACAGGCAATAGTGTTGGAAAATTGTTAGGAACAGAAAGTTTGATCCGGAATATGCTGCAAAACTGGTCATTCCTGTTCAAACTGGAGCAGGAATAGACAAGACCTTTTAAGATACTCCTGGGAACATGGAAACTATGACGAAAAGGGGAAGTTGTATTACAAGTCTCTCAAAATACGATGAACATTACAAAGGATGAATCTTCAACATTTAGAAACAATGTATATAGAAACAAACTGATAATAAATTTAGCTTGATAAAGAGATGAAGCTATCAGAGAAGCAAAGTCAATTCCAGGTTTATGTTCCACTACACCAAGTTAATGGACTATATGAAATTATTTTCAGTATTAAAAAAGGTTACTCACTATGAATCTAAAACTATCAATACACATCCCCAAATCCAATAAACTCCTATGTTAAACAATCTTTTTGAAAACATATTATGGCTCCTTTGATGACAGAATGATTCAAAAGTTTCAAAGTTTTGCTTATAAACAAGAAGCTAGAGGACCACCTAAAACTGAATGCAAAGGTTTTAATCTTCAAATAAAGTAGACTAAGGTGATAAAGCTTGAAGATATTATTATAATTAAGTTGACAACAATAACAGAAAAATGTTTCCAAGAATCCTTAGTTGAGTTCTGCTAAAATATTTCAAAATTTATTCAATTTCAAATAAATTGATTTAATATTTTATTTCAATGAAGCTAATCTTAACATCTTAACATCAAATAAAATGGTGCAACTGATTTTATTAAAGTCTTTAAATACGTTCCATGTTTTCATGAACTTAATTATTCTGTATTTTTTCCTCCACTGCTGTTCTGTATTCCATTTACTTGCTTAATGAAAAAAGCAATTTCTTAATGGTCATAACCTGCTTTCTGCTCCTTAAGCTTCCTTCTGTTTTTCACAGAGAAAAATTTATTTCCATAAAAATGGACTGGGAAGCTTGCCACATGAGGAAAGGCTGAGAGAACTGGGTTTGTTCAGCCTCAAGGCTGAAAGGAAAGCTTAGGGGAGACATCATAATCATGTTCCAGTATTTCAAGGGCGGCTACAAAGAAGATGAAGACTCCTTTTTACAAGGAGTTAGAAGGAAAAGACAAGAAATAATGGGTACAACTTGGGAACAGTTTGGGCACACTGATTAGACACAAGAGGAAAACACTTTGCAATGAGAACAATGAGGCACTGAAATAACCTCTGAAGGGAAGGTGCTGGATGGATGCTGCTCAAAATTTTAACGGCTGAGCAGGACAGTGTGCTGTGCCATCTTCTCTATATGGTGCTTATGCCAAGAAAGGTTGGACCAGATGATCCTTGAGATTCCTTCCATCCTGGTATTCTACGATTCTGTGAAAAATCAATGAGAGTTGCTTGCAATTTTCAGATCATTTTCCTTCAGGAAAGTGGCATTATGAAATGCCCACTCTGGGGTTTAGGTTTAAATAGGAAGTATTTTTTAATGCCTTAGCTGAAGTTCTGAGATAAAGAAGACATTCTGCTGAATCAGAAGTGTACACAAAAGGATATGGCAGAGGTAAAAAAAAACGAGGCAGTCTACATTCCACTTTGCTTCCTTCCAAACCCAGACTTGCCACCTACAGAATAAGGAAGCAAAGAGCTGTGTCTTCATGACACAGACTCACATGGGCACAAGACTCACCAAATAAACCCATACTAAGGGAATCAGGTCCACAGTGGAGCTGCAATGCACTGAAAAATGAAATTTAATTCAGAAAAAAGACGCTTGAATAGCTCATCAGAAGTGGCTTTGTACACTTAGAACAAATAATCTGCTATATTCTTTATTTTCTGCTGTTTCATTATTTTTCAGTTTCCAGTGCTAAAGTCTGTATCTTCACTCAAGATCAGCCAAAAAATTTTTCAATATTGAAAAGGCAACGACTACTAAGCAAAACCAAAACTGATGTCAAACAAAATTTCAGATTAAAAATGTTCACAAGTGAAATAAGGATTTTCAGTCAACATCCTGCAAATTGGAAAGACGTTGCCAGCAACAGCTTATACTGAATATGATTTTCTTCACATGTGAGGGATAGAAAAAGTCACGGTTGAGAGAGTGGGAAGCAAAAGAAAATGAAAAGGAAAGCTTGGCAGGCCTCAAGAGACATTGTTTTATTTCCTGTTGTGAAGATTGTTCTACAGCCAAGCACCATATTAAATGACACACAGTATCTTTCCCAGTAGTTTATTTCTCTGGCTTTCTTACATGCTTCATCAACTAAGCAGCAGTCCACATGCAAACTTATTTTTGAACCAGTTTTAATATTAATAGGGTTAAAAGATGCTAAGTCTCTGGATCCACCAGTTCTGAACTGTATTTCCAGTTCATCATTTCTAAATCCCATCTGGTAGATTGGAATGCTTATCTCATGAATATCAAACCAAATTATATGTTGAATAGCAGTCAAGCAGAAATCAAAATATGCAAATTTCCACATATCTCAATTCCTTAATAGCTACCTCCTATTACTGTTAATAGCTAAATAATAAAAGCATTTAAATAAAATTTAAAAATAAAATAGCAATAGTAATTAAATGTGAGGATAATATACTTGACATCTTTTTTCATAGCAGCATTGATTTTTAATTTCCTTCTATTTCTCTGAAAGTACAGTATTCTAGATGAAAATGAGCTATAACAATACTCTAGGATATATATAATGAACTATAAAATTTGCAGCTTTTAATGCTGCCTTTTTGTGTTCTCTTCTGTGGCAGAAACTTACATTGTATATTATTTACCACTGAACAAGATAATCTTGCCACATTAAGTAGGGGCTTTATTTCAGCAAAACTTCAACAGCTTTCAAGCAGACCACTGCCCCTTCACTCGGACTACCACATTTCCTCAGTGGTTAGGAACAATTATTCACCTTTTAGCTTAAATGTCATCCTTAAATGTCCATGTTTCAATAACTGCAGGGCAGTATTTCCTGATCACTCATGTTTCTTAAGATAGGGAAATACAGTGCCTATTTAACACTCATTAATGAAATTGGAGCAGGCATATTGAACTGGATATGTTTCAAATATTCAGTCTTGCTGTAGCCTGAAAATGTCAGTTGAATTAAAACAAGCAGACAAGTAGATAATTTTTGCTCTTAGAGATGGGGCAGTTGGAAGCCTTTACATACAAGTACCAGTTCTTACTCACCTGGCCAGGTCTACTGATGTAAGTGGCTTTATTTCAATGAACAAAAACTGTGGGATTAAAATTCTTATCAATGAGTAACTTTATTCAGTTTCATATGATATATTTTAATTCCACCACATAAACTGTCAACTTTACATTGCCTGAACATCTACTACCAGCTTTGCATGCAGAAACTCAACCATCTCTTGCAATAGCATGTTTAATATATGAAGATCATTTTAAAATCCAGCTGTCTAACACAAGTTTAGACACATGATACTTTGTTCCTGTTACAGGCAGGAACAAAGAGCAAATGAGGTGCCTTTAGACAATGTCCAGCTGTATTCATCAGGGACCAGATGCCATTTTTGCACTGATTATGATCACAAGGAATATAAGTGATCCATATTCGGTCATCTCCTCCTTGAAGACTTTATCATTCACAAAGCATCAACACTGATTTATAGACACAGCATGCAAGTCAGAATGAACCATGCATAGCATAAAAGACAAAAGAAGCAAACTGAAAGAGTAAACAGATGTTACATCAAAGGGTTTCACACATGGAGGAAATGCAAGCAATGGTAAACAATATGATTTTAAAAATAAATTTAACACCTCTCAAGTTCATCTGAGCATGCCACCGTCACGAAATGCAACTTTTCACTCACCAAAGTAGAGTTATGTGAAGCATCACCTGAGACCTCGGGTGTTCTTGTGCTGTTTGGAAGTCTGTGAGGGTTACGAGCTATCGCTTGGCACCAGCCCAACATTTTCTCCTTCCACTTATCCCTTCTCAATTTCTGAAATTCTGAAAATAATTTAGATTCCCTGAAACATTGACGCTTTGAATTCATTGTGGGCATGTCTCTGGATGCATGCCTTTAAAAACAGCTTTTTAAGTTATATCTGAACAAGCTAATTAACGTATTTTTAAAAGAACACATTTTTCTGAAGTATTCCAAAGTGCTGAACCATAAAGGTTAAAAAAGAGTCATGCACTTTTAGCTCACCTTACATGCATTAATACTATTTTAGTGTCAGCAAATACAGTGCCTTCTCTCCATGTTAAATCTTCCTCAAGTTGTAACTTCCAATTTAAAAAGTTATTTTAAAGGGATTTTATTACAGAATACCTCTGAGACTAGCACCATCCCAAAAACTATATGACATTTGGATACAAACCCCCACAATTCACTGAAACAAGCAGGAATAGCCCTAAAGCAGTAGCACATCCTAAATACAAATGAAGTGTGAAAACACACAAACCTGTATGTACCCATGCCCAGACACTGCAGAATACCTGGCTCATCTTGAAGGGCTATGTTAGGATGTGTTGTAAATAGCAAAAACTAATGCAGGCACAGCAGAAATAAATGCTGTGTGCCAACTGAAAATTACCCTTGAATTTACTTTTAGTTTGTAATAACAAAATACCTTTTAATAACACTACCACATTCTGGAAATGCAGCACTAGTACAGCATGCTACTAAGTGTAAGAAACCTTCATAAGTACGTTTAAAATTTCACAATCTGGTTTTTTTCCCAACCCAAGTTGGCAATGGAGGTACTCAGTGCAAAACTTTGCTAATTAATTACAAAAAACAACTTTGAACAATTTTATTCTTAACATCTGAAGCAATTTCTACTCTGGTTGTTTGTTAACATATTGTAATTTAAAAATGTGTTCTTCTGTAGAATCATGAAACATAAAAAACAGAAAGATTAACCTAGCAGATTGAGTGCCTAGTACTCCAAATAAGGTTAACACTAGACTGAATAAAACTGGAATATAAATACAATAATGCTAAAGACCTCCCATGGCACTATGCAGCATCATTGAGTATTATGCACTTGTAACTTACATTTGTTTTTTCTGCAATACATCTCCATGCAGGACACAAATTATGTATATATTTACAGCAGATTTCATCCATCCAGGTTCTGAGTCTGACAAACTACAACCCCTTCCCAAACAATGACAGCTCTACCATTTCCACACTTAACCGTTAATATATAGTTTTCAAAGTACAAAATGCACAAAGCTGTATTCCCCACACAATCTCATGGAACTGATAGGAATAAGTGGAAATTAGCTTCATTGCACTGGAGATGATCAGGTGAGACAACTGATTAATTGATTTTTATAATTTTTTTGTCTCTTGAAATCTTAACATGAGATACAAAATCATGCTCAGTAAGTGCTCAATCAATCCTTTTTATACTGCCTGTACCTGTGAAGACAAGAAATAATCTGAATATAGGTACAGTCCTATTCTGGTCTTCTTGGCATGCAGAACCCTTTGGAAGATTCCCAACTCTTCTTTTTTTGCCCTGAGCAATCAAAATGACTGCCATTGTCCAGATCATAACTTAAAGAAGGACTTTGCTCTTGCTCATACACCTGAAGAACCACCACAAATAAATTTCCTGAAAACAATCTTAATTCATCATCTCTAGATTTGTTAAAAAATAGAAGAATTACTTCATTCATATTTTTTAATGTGAGAAAATCTTAACTTACGATTTAGCCAAGCGAAGTGACACACAATTCTTGCTCATCTTATACAATATCAATGCTAAAAAAGGGGTGGTTAAGGGTGTTAAGGATGATGTATTAAAAATCAGCCAGTTGTATGAAATAAATGCATCCTATCTCTAAAAAATGTTCACAAATCTAGCAAGTGAAAAGAATTTATATGCTTAATTCAGAAGCATAATCAGATTCAGGTAACAAAGGTTATGCTTTTTCAGTCCTTATCAAAATCTAACTGCTATCACAGAACAGCAGGAAATTGAACACAAAACACACTGTTCTTTATCTAAGTTTTGTTCTCTGTATTCAAAGATCCCCAACAGCAATCAAAGTGATGGTATTTGTCCAGCTGCATGATTTGGCAGACCATCAAAATACTCCAGGAGCAGAACTACAGGAATACTGAAATACAAATAGCCTTCAATGCTGAGCTCTGCTAAGATAAATATAGTCACTATTATTCATTATGTACCGCTTGTCTGAGTCTTACCAAGCTGTGACTTCTAATCAATTATTCTAATTTGAATAAAACCACAAACTGATGGGTTGGATGCAATAGAAATCTCTGACAGCTTCTGCTATTTCTGTGTCACAAGTAAGCCATTGGCTTTTCTTAACCAGCCTGCTGTGATTCACAAGGACAATTCAGTGTAGCTGTAAGCATAACAACATAATGACACTAAAACTTCATACAAATAAGAAGCTCAACCTCAGGTTTTAAAATTACTTCTGTACTAAAAGAAATAAATAAATTTGTATTAGAATATATGTGACTGTGTCAACAGCTGTAAAATCATAGTAATATCTCAATGCTGTGGTGGTTCACCAGTGGTTCTTTCAAGTCAGGGAGAAAAAAATTAATTTCCACATACAAATGTGGTAATTACCTGTAAAATTTTGTATCATCAGAAGTGCTGACTACCTTCTGCCCCTCCAAACAGAGGACTAATTTTTTGAGTCCAAAACTGAATTAAAATAGCATGAAAGACCATCAAGCTAGAGAAGTGTTATCTTCCTGACTGATACCTGCAGCAACCAACTAAAGTACCTATATAATACCTAGTAAAATACCTAGTTCTAGCCTCATTAAAAACAATGCAGAGACCAACAGAAAACAAGGACATATGCCCAAAAATTAGGTTGACAGCTAGAATGATGGCACCAATCAAGACCATAATGGTACCAGCTTTCTTGTATAGCTACTGGCTATACACAGTCAAACACCTCTGCATTAAGTGTATTTAAGACTCTGAATTCAAACATGCCATGTTTATTAATGACTGTTTTCAGAAGTGCTTCTAGGGCACTACTGGAAGAGTAAACCAAATTATGCACATCTAAATGCCTTTCTCTACCTGTAAAGACAAAATAGAGCTGTCACTTAACTTAGCTATGCAGCTCTTTCAAAACATCATTACAGAATCAGCACCCCTCTCTAGAGTATTAGACATTATATTATAACCAAGTTTTCTAGAATTTATAGTTTAAGTTTGCCAACTGTCAACTATGGCATATTCTTAAATTAATACCTATATTATCTAATCAATTTTCAGAAATTACTTTGATGGTCCTGTACCATAATTAACCATGTAATTATTTCCGACTAAATCCAGCCTTTGTTGATTTGTTCTTTTCTCTTATACTGCTAATATGTATTTTAAGTTGTCCTTAGTCCTCTAAGACTTTGATTCTTTTTTCTCACAACTAAGGATGCAAATTTAACTTATTAATTCAGACAATTCAATCACTGAAAATAAATACATTTAAGATGACTGGTAAAAAAATTATTGCACCTAATATTGCTTTGTTTAACCACTCCACAACTACTATGCCCAAAACATGTCAAGAAAGATCTAAAAATTTTCAAAGAAAATAGTCTTTTGGGCTACTAACAACTTAAAATTTGTGGGCATGCTTGCCCTCATAGTCATACTTGTTTGGGTTTTTTTTCCCTGCACAAGGAAGAGTATCTCTTTTGTAAACCAGAAAGCAACTTTAAATCACTCAAGGCTCTTTAGAAAAATTCCAACAGGGTTTTATCCCCATGGTAAATTTTTAGCATTGTAATGATGCCATTTTCCGTTTGTGAAGACTTGAAGAAGAAAATGCTGAGAAATGTATATCAATGGCAACTGATTTAATGTTTAAAGGACCCCCAGCTTTTATACATTTATATACTGTATAAACATCTGTATTTGCTGATGCAGTTTTTGAACTATTTTCATAAGCAACCTCTATTCCATCCTCGAATATTGCTTTGCTTTCTAAGTGGTTCTTGCTGTTAATATCACAGCTACTCTTCAAGGGAATGCTTTGCTCATCCAAGGTTAAATATCTCTGTTGAATTTTCCTCAAAAAGCAATGCAACTGTATGTGCTACGGGTGAGCAATGAAAGGGTGCCTACCCCCTCCCTCAGGACCTCTCCATGTCAATTCCAGATGCATCAGAATCCCAAGTAGAAAGGACAACAGCCTTGATACGAACATGGAGTTGAGAACAAGAACTAAGTACGTGTTTTTCAATTTGTGAGTTTGCATATATTTAGCCATACGTGATGGCCAAGCAGCGTAAATCAAAGCTTCAATCAACAATAAAGACATGACTGGTAAGTGCACCTGATAAAACATACCCAGCGCTTGGCAGATGGAAACTCTTCAGGGAAGATACAGAAATAGCAGAAAATGTTAGAAATGAAAAAATGAAGCTAAAGCATTAACTACCTCATGAAGTTATGAGGTGCATTTATGCATGCAATTATCCAAATGAACAGGGCACAGATAAGTCTTTAATGGACTTTGTTCCACTTATGCAAAATTAAAAGTTATTTCTTAATGTTTCTTCCCATTCTTATGTGATTTATTTACAGAAGAAGAAAGGTATATTATGCTGTAAAATCAAATCCACTTTGAGTCAGGCAGAGCTCACTATTGAAATACAATAAGAAGACAGACAGAATTAACTTTTTTTTAAAAGCTCAATAAAGGCTAAATACCCAAAAGACATTATTTAACCATTTAACACCACTGTATCAAAGGATAGACAATTAATACTGACGTTAAGTTAACTTCTCAGAACGAAGAGAAAATCATTGAAATACCAGAAGTATACACACCAAGATGTGCTTAAGACCATGCATGGTCCAACAGAAGAATTATCTCTCCTTTGTCAGAGAAGTATTTTTAACAGAAGTTTTTCTGTCAAATACAAAGTTTTGGGCAGTCATAAATCATCTTCTGCTGACAACCCTAAACACAGAAAGCTCTTGCTTGTGAGCAGTTCAGCTACTGCTCCTGTGAGAGGTCAATCATATAGAACCCACACAAACAGTGGTAATCACTGCTGGAAAGAAGGGCTTATCCTCTTGCTTAGATATCATTGCTCTTTGTAACACAATCTGTAACAATTCCAGCACAGGACAGGCCACTGCTATTTTATCTTTTCTGGTCTCTTCAATTTTTCTTACCTCACTTCAGATAGTTTTCAAAATCTCTTTTAGAGTCAGTAGCCATCGTTAGCATTAGTCATTTGCCCTCATATTTTAGCATGTAATTGTATAAAACATAACTTTGAATTGGTTTTTGGCTGCAAGTAGCTAATGCTTATTTTTAATAATCAGTGTTTGCAAGAAATTTACTCCTGATGAGAGTAACCTAATTGCAGCCTCCCAGTACCTGAAGGGAGCCTACAAGAAAAACGGAGAGGGCTTTTTTACACGTACATGTCGTTACAGGACAAAGGGGAATATCTTCCAATGGAACAAGACTAGGCTTAAATTAGACATTAAGAGGAATTCTTTACTGTGAGGGTGGTGAGGTACTGGAATAGGTTTCCCAGATAAGATGCAGATGTCCCATCCCTGGAAGTTTTCAAGGCCAGGTTGGATGGGGCTCTGAGCAACCTGGTCTAATGGAAAGTGTCCTTGACCATGGCAGATGGGTTGGATCTGGATGATCTTCTAGGTTCCTTCCAACCCAAATCATTCTGTGATTAGTGAGAATTATAGCTATATATTCACCAATATGAATCCATAAGTATTCTGCAACCAATCAAGATCATTAAATATTAATGATATTAAATATCATTGAATGCTAGTTGGTAGAAAATTCAGGGTCACCTCTGGAAACTGAGGTACAGCTTTTTTTCTTCTAAAACGAAAGACCTGAATTCCAATTAGTTAGAAGGTGAAATTTGATATTCTGTTGGAAGATATTTAGAACACTTACTGCTGTTAAGTTGCATGCATTATAATAAAGAAAATTCTGCTAAATATTTTGAAGAAGACTTTTGCTGTCATCAAGGGTATACCACCTAATGAGTTGACAGAAGAGCCAAATGTGTAACGAAAACTTGTGACAGATTTACCAAGGAGAAGATTTGGAATCCTTCCTAATAAAGATTAAATAAGCCCATTAAATAGCTGTTCACCACTGAACTAATTGAAACATGCTATTGCAAGTACCTCTATTTCATACTGCCCTCCTCTAGTGGAAATTGTGATCATGACTTATGATGTGACTTATGATCTGACCTCTGCTAGTAGAAAGACATGACAGATGGCCTATTCAGGGTTTTTCAGGATAAAGGGATTTAAGTTATAAATAATTACTGGCCTACTGGCCTAATGCTGAAGTTACTGGTAACAGCTTAAATAACTAGTCCCTTACATAAGTAAAGATTACGTTAACCTAAAAGCTAATAATTATGTGAATAAGCATTTGAATAATATGACTTTGATAACTTTTGACCAAAATTTCCAGAAAACAAATACAAAAGTAGGACTTAGAAGTGAACACATGGCAACAGAAGTATGACTCAAATATCTGATTTTTTTTTTAATGGGGTTATCATCAGACAATAATAATGGTGGCATAATTATTGTAAGCAATTATTCTTTTTTCTCTGGTTGTTGTCAAAAATAACTTGGAGAAATTGAGAAGGAGGAAAAAAAAGTTGAAAGATTATGTAGTCCTTCTAGTTTTTATGTTTGTAGTTGGGAAATAAATAGAAAAGTTTTGTTGAATAGATAATAAATCTGAAGAGGTGCAAGAAGATTGGATTAATATCAGTATGCCCCTCTAAACTTAAATTAATGGAATTCTTAGAAGTGTCTTCCAATAGCTTCAAATTAAGCCTGAACCTAATTTATTACAATGCCAGACTGTAATGGTTTACTAATTATTGTCCATAGAGAAAATTGGGGTTTGCTTCTTTATGAAATGAAAGCAATGCAGTACATGCAGTTAAAACCACAATTCACATGGCTGTCAGCAAGCTAAGATTCACACAGACCATATGCATGTCACAGTTCTAATATGCCATTCCTCACAAGCCATTTTTAAAAAATTAAAGATGTAGTATTTATTGTGTTTGCTAATTAAAGTTTAAAAGACACAGCATCAGTTTCTTCTACTTAAAAATAACACTAAGCACACACTGTAAATATCCACCCTCTTGCAAGTCTTTCCAAAGAACCTCAAAGGCAGATGACATTGGCAAGAGTACACTGACAAAATATAAAATTATAAAACTGAAATCTTGAGTGTACAGCAGAAAACAAACACAATGCTCAATGGCACAGCATTGCTCCCTTTAGTGATTGGGTGAGCACAAAAATATCTAACTCTGCAGTGGCTCAGGCAGCTGGGTCTCATCCTGAAGGTTTCATCTCTACCTCTGAAAACCCTCCTCTGCCTTTACTACCACTCGTACTGCTTTCTACTAGGCTATCCTGAACCCTGGTGCTGAAACTGAGACAGCAGCATGCAGCACAGCATGCATGGAGAGATGCCTGTGCAGGTGCAGAACATGATCTGGCACAGCTATGCAACACCCATTAGTGCAGTCCCATACAAATGTCCTGTTCCCAAACCTGTTTAGCTGCTGTACTGAGGAGCAGCTCCATGGCTAAGCCATAAGCCTTACCCTTGTGACAGTTTTCAATTATTTATTTTCAATTATTTCAATCAATCTACAGCTAGGGCGTAACAGAGACAAGCCTTAGCTTCCCCAAGATACCTTACACCACTGACCACAATGCAGCTGCAACACAGTCCAGACACGGATTGAGGGCAACCTCAGCAAGTTTGTCAACACCACCAAGGTGTGTAGTTCTGTCAACACAGTGGAGGGAAGGGATGCCATCCAGAGGGACCTTGTCAGGCTTGAGGCAGGCCTCTGCAAACCTCATGTTCAACAAGGCAAAGTGCAAGGTCCTGCACCTGTGTTGGGACAATCCCAAGCGAAAACACAGGCTGAGCAGAGAATGGATTGAGAGAAGCCCTAGAGAAAAGGAACTGGGGATTCTTGGTGGACAAAAAGCTCAACACAACCTGGTAAATGCACTGGCAGCACAGAAAGGAATCACATCCTGGGCTGCATCCAGATCAGCATGGTCAGCAGGCCAAGGGAGGGGATTCTGCCCCTCTGCTCTGCCCTTGTGAGACCCACCTGGAGGGCTGCATCCAGCTCAGGGGCTCCAAGGCAGGAAAGATTAGAACAAGGTAAGTTGATCATAGGGCTGGAGCACCTCTCCTATGAAGACAGGCTCAGAGTTGGGGCTGCTCAGCCTGGAGAATCCTCAAAGGAGATCTTGGAGCAACCTTCCAGTACCTAATGGGGGCCTACAAGAGAGTTGGAGAGGGACTTTTTAATAAAACATCTACTGATATGACAAAGGGTTATGGCCTTAGACTGAAGGAGGATAAATTTACATTAGATATTAGAAAAAAATTATCTGCTGCGGGGATGGTGAGGCACTGGAACCAGACATCTAGCGAAGTTGTGATGCCCTATCCCTGGCCAGCTTGGATGAGGCAATGAGTAATCTGGTCCAGAGCAAGATTTCCAGGCTCTGGCAAGGAGGCTGGAACTAGGGGATCTTTAAGGTCTCTTCCAACCCAAAGCATTCTGGGATTCTGTGACCTGTACTAAACGCCTCCTCAAGGGTAACCATGCTTTTAAATCAACAAGAGCTGGAATCAAAGCCTTCCACATAGCATAGCCTTCCAGCCCTAACATAATTCACTGACACAGAAACTGTCTTATGCATAAGTACTTGCCCTGGCTGGCTGTTTTTTCAGCTTTTCTTTTTCCCCCAATGCACTCTTATTCTCCCTGTTTCCTAAAACTTTCTCTCTTTTCATTTACCAGCTCTGCCTTCTTCTGCCTTTGGTACTAATCAATCAATTGGTACTAATCAATGTATACTTTTTGTTTAAATCACTAAAATATGCAGCATTTCTCCAATATTAAATAGTTTCATGAGCTGGTACATAGACTATACCTTCTATCTTTGGCTTCTCAGCTCTTAGAAGTTCAAATTTTATTCATTTAGACATTTAGATGTCTTACGCTGAATTCAGACATTTTTATTTCTTTAAGGTTCTATTAAGGTTTGTATTATTTTGACACTTAGTTCTTTATTATACCATTTATTTTCATGTATGTGTATGTCTCTAATCACAGTATTTTTACACGAATCTTTCTCATTTGAAATAAACGAGCAGGTAATCTTACATTCTAGTGCTTGTTTTTTTTATTATCTTCAGAAAAATAAGTAAACTAGAAATATTTTTGGAAGAGTTAATAAATAAAAATTTCACCAATAAAATTCTGGCAAGATATTAGAACCAACACACTTATAAAATTAAGCAAGCATTTAGAAAAGCACATCTACAAAATCATACAACTTGAACAAATAATTTTTACTACATTATCACAGGATTTACAATTTTGAAACAGATGCCATTCTACAAGGCTCAACAAGCTAGCTGGAGGTTCCCAAAGCAATTCCATTCTCTTCCTCAAATGCATGAGTGGATTGAAAACACACACTTAGCAAGCACTAGCTCAGTGGATAAGATTTTATTAAGGACCCTTTTTCTATATATAGTTCCACAGAAAATAAGCATGCTCCAGGAAACACAAAATAATGGAAAACAAGAGATGAATGCAAAAGCACATTGTAGGTAGTTGGCCTGTATTCAACTTTAACACTTAATTAGAAAGCTAAGCAGAGAAAAACAAACTTTGAAAGTAAAAACTGTATTTAACTGCAGGCCAGCCACCCACAAAACCAGGGAGAATTTCAAGAAGTTCTTAAGGGGAAAAGAAACATACTAGTGAAAATAATTGCATACAGGCTATTGTTGTTGCTACTGAAGTACTCATTTTAAGGGACTCCAAGCACAAAAGGAAGAGCCCAGCTTCCCTCTCAGCTTAGGCAATATCTGGGATATAGCAAATCCAGCTGTGGCCCCTGATGACTGGGTGGAAGTCGGTGAGAAGAAACAAAAGATAAACAGCAAAGTGGAAACAAGATACTGAAACAGTGGGGTCAGACACACTCATCTGTGATGTGAAAACTGGAAAAATGAAATGTGCACTGAGCATGCAATAAAGCAAAGCACCTAGGAATGTTATAGCCCAACATGGTGGAGGACAGTCTTGTTAATCTCACGTGCATGCTGAAGCTATGTCACATTTTGTAGCATCAGAATGTCCCCAGATCACCAGGGGAGATGCACTGGCATGTTTACAATGACAATCCATTTCTCTGTGCCAACACAAAGCACTATGATATGATGTGGTCAGGATGGGGCAGACTAATCTCAGACACAAAATATATTGATTCCCTGCAAAAGCATTTACTTAAGTCTTTACTGACAACCCATGGGACTCCAGTATGCACAGAGAATTACCAGTTGTTGTTAATACAAACATTATGCATTTTTTTTATGCCTTATGTTTCCTGCACTGTAACAAAAAACACATTTTTACAAAAAATATGATCTTAGCTGATGTCTAAGATCTTAACATCAAGTAAAACATATAAAATTTTCAATTTTTTGCTTCTCTTTAAAAATAGCATTTAAATGTAAGTTCCATCATAAGACAGAAAGAAATATGTCTCTCTTTTATCATCTATGTAAAATTTCATCCCAGTAAGGTTTTTTTTTCCCAGCAAATAAAAGCCCACAGCTGCAATATAGAAGGAAGGTGCCAGCTCAAAACTGCTTTCCAGCAGAGCAGAAGATTTACTGTGGAAGAACTTCCACAGAGTTTTACAGAAAGAACCTTACAGTCCTTAAATTTATAAGAGTATCAAAGAAGTCCTGGAACAGAAACAATACTGGGAATGAAAACATTTTGCTTCATGTAAGCTTGGTACAGCTATGAAGAGGAGTGGTATCAAAAGTGTGAAAACTATGCATTCTTTTCTCATTTGCCACTGAAGTGCTCCCATGCTGGAGTTCTAGAATGCATACTTTTCATATTCAGAGATTGGTAAAACCAAACCAAGACCGCCTGGTAGGTGACAAGCAAGGTACTAGGTCCTTATTTCCAGCAACTGTGCCCTGCTGACTTTTTTTGCCATTCTTGTAGTTTGTGACTGCTTAGGTAAAAACAGTAGTTCTTGGAGAGAAATCTATTAGGATCTTTTAGAAGTTTCTGAGCAGTAATACATTGTTATCACTAAAAACCTGTCCAGTAGATTTTGCACTAATCATATCACAGAATCAGCTGAGTTGGAAGGGATGCACAAGGATCATTGAGTCCAACTCCCAGCCCTGCACAGAAGCATCCCAAATACACACCATATGCCTGAAAATATTGTCCAAACACTTCTTGAACTTTATATCAAGAATTGCTAAACTACATAATTGTAACAAAATAATTATGATAAAAACATTGCATTAATGAATCATCACAGACATACTGTCATCACAGATCTAAATTTCAGACATACACAAATCTGATGATAGTATATCTAAATATTTATGTTTCAAAATCTAGTTGTTCACAAGTTTATTGATATTAAGATATCAATAAATTCAGCTTACTGTTTGTTTTATAATGGGGAATCTCAGGTTAACTGAAGATTGCTTTCACTTTGAACATTTGAAATAGTTTTGCTTGACACTACTGCTTGGTAATAGCGAGGCATAACTACATACACAATGAACAAAAGCTACAAGTAAATTCTAAGTTATTCTGGCTACTGCATCATAGGGTTTTGACCAGTCAGAACTCACAAAGAGATGAAACCTGGCCTTGACTCTTTGGCTTCGCACAAGTGAAGGCTGCCTAAGCAATTCGTGCTGTCAGTACCTTTAGAAAAAACAGCATTAACTCTCTTCAGAATAATTAAACCAGGCACCTTCAGAATGAGCTAAATCTAAAATTAAACAGATAACCATAAGGTAATAGGAAAATATGGCCAGAATACTAATAAGGTAAATCCTGCTTCTTCAACCCCTTATAGTTCTTGGTGGAAAGTCAACAGTATAATGAACAAAGAATAGAAATTACTATTTACCTGGACTCTCAAAGAACTTTAGGTCATACCTTCCTGAAAAAGATATTTAAGTAAGTAATCATAGGCATTATGCAAAGTTCTGTGTCAGACAAAAATGTGTGTCAGCTGACCAACAGTAGGTCAAAACAGGAATATATGAGCTATTCCTGTTGTGAAGAGGTCTTCAAGGTTTTACACTGGGGTTTTCCTATTTTGAACATTTGGGATTCTTGCTGAAGTTGACAAAGCAAATAATAAGTGAAGAAAACCACCAAAATTATAACAGGTTATTATACATGAACTATAACTTCATTCCTAGTCATAGGATCATATTCTGCATGCTCCTTCATACAAAGTGGAAAATAATCACTTCACAGAGAGCAGAAAAAAACGCCATTATATGAAACCATGTTTACTATATTGTACAGGTCCTTCAAAAGATGAATTTTGATTTCCTCACAGGTTTTAGTATGGCATTAATTAGCACTCAGAAAACCCTCCTTTACACATGTCTCTCACCATACAAATTACCCGTGCCTCTGACACAGTCACAGAGTTGGTGACGGAGACAGCCTGGCTCCAAACACTTACTCTGCTGACATAGGATAGGACTGCAGAGATGGGTTCAAGGCCTGGAAGCAGTTTAGGTGTGAAAAGGTTGTTAGCTAACACCATATACAAGCTGACTTCTGAAAAGCCACAGGAGCACTGCTCTTCTCAGGAGGCACAGCCTGCAAAGGCCTGTTAGCAAAGCCACAGCAAGAACACATGAAGACAGCTGGGGCTGCACTGCACCTGAGCAAAACGTATCTGAAACTTTAGGCACCAGAAGATTTTTGTGAAAGCATGCCCACACATCCCTGTATCTGTGTTTTTATTCCAATGAAAAACTGATTGCTTCCTGTCTAAGTTAGCATACATTAGTTTTAGAACTTCTCAGAAATCATTTAGGTGACAGATCAGAATTAAGGTTCTCTTATTGTTCTGATTCTTGTGAAATACAGGTGCCTACCTGTTTCCATTCCTGTACACCTTTTAAAGGAAAATGCTCCTAATAATTACTTCTTCACGATTTATGCAATGAGCAACCTTTACTGGGACTGGATGGAATGAGAATTAGGAACGAAAATTTCCTCCCTGAAGTATTCTCCCTCTTTGGCTCTTTTACTGGAAAAAATATATTGACATTTATTCTTTTATGACTTTTTCATTAATGTTAAGCACTCATTTTAAACTTGTGACAACTATAAACTTAATTTGCGAGGTCTTTCACAGATACATGGCTTTGTTTTTCACCTCTTCAACACATGGTGTTTTATATTATAAGGAAGGAGAATAAAACCTGCCTCACAATAACATTCATATTCTTCCAACCCTACCACAACCAGAGGCTAAAGCAGTGCTTTACATGATTTACAGATCTTAAGGGGGCTGACAGAACTGGAATTTTATGTGCCAACAGTTTTGCCCTTGCCAATGAACAGTGCGTCATTAAAAGATGTGACCCAACTTGTCGGGAATCCTCCATTCACCAGTAAAAATTAAAAGTTTTGTGGCTTTTAGGTCCTGTTAATCCCTAATTCTAGGTGGAAAACTTGGTGACAACCCGTAATATTATGTATCTCCCTCAGTTATCTAGTTGCACTAGATCCCTGAATTTTAACTGGCTTTGTTGTCGCTGAACAGTTTTGCACAGCACATATGGGCTTAATTATTTACGTATTTCTAAGAGTATGGAAAAAACAGAAATCTCATATTTCTATTATCTACTTCTATTATTTTCTAATTAAGCAAAAATAAATTATTTGTTTCAAGAACTGACTCAATGAAATCTGTCATTCCCTGAATTTCAAGTATTGCATGAGTAGGGCATTTGACTGATAAACCCATGGGAACACAGCTGGTGATTTTACAGCAACTTTTGAAGGCAATGAAAAGTGTAAACTTCATCACCTTTACCACATCCTACAATTTATATTTCACAGAGAAGACAAACATCTGTTCCAGAAATTTAAAAAAAGGAAAGGAAAAAATCCCCACACTAAAGTTCATCAAGATATTTCTCAATTTATCAGGAGAAATGATGCCAGCAACAAACCTGAATAGTCTCTAGCATCAAGAACTTTTAAAGACAAGCAATATCCAGTAATTTTTAAGACAGTTTAGTGTTCTGAAGCCAAAAAAATTCACACAAAAGATTCAAAGAAACACTATTTTCCAAGACAATACATCCATGGTTTAATTTTTTTTGGTAGTGATCAAATAATACCGTATGTTATAACATTCTGAGAGCATCACTTTACCATAAGCAGATTAATAAGTCCATAGAAATGTACCTTCTGTCATTACACTCAATTTCTGCTCATATAAAAAAAATATTTTCAATCACTGAATCTTTTTAGGGGGAAATGATTGCATTGATAATTTTGTGTGAGTTTGCACTTCTACTAGTGTTTTAGCCATGAATGGGTCAACTTGATGGACTGTCATTTGACATACCTTTATTTCAAACATCAAAAATAGATAATGCTGATTTTTAGAAGTTGCTTGGTCTCTCTACCATTATGGCAATCGAGAGCTCACTGCCTCATTTAGATGACATTTAGAGAATCAAGAATTTTAACAAAATAAATAATTGCACGTATGCAACGTATGTTAAAGGACTGGAAGGAACTTGTGTCACAAGGGGACACTAAACTTCTTGCCTGATCATACTTTTGAGCAAACAATTTGATATTCTATCTGCTATAACCACAAGACTCAGCAAGTTGTTTGCCTTGGTAAGCCTCTCTTTATAAAAGAACTGGAAACAAATACACAGTAGAAGGCCTAACAGTCTATTAGAAGAATCATCAGTCTTATGTGTTGAGATGTTGCATGGCAGTCACAGAATTGTTTAGGTTGGAAAACATCTGAGATCATTAAGTCCAGCCATTAACTCAGCACTGTCAAGTCCACCACTAAATCACATCCCCAAGCACCACATCTACATGTCCAAACTTGAAATACCTCTAGGGATGGTGTAACCCCTTTGTTGGGCAGCCTGTTCCCGTGCTTGATTAGCCTCTCAATAAAGTTTTTCCTAATATCCAATCTAAACCACCCCTGGAGCAACTTGAGGCAATTTCCCCTGCTTCTGTCACATGTTACTTGGGAGAAGAGACTGACCTTCACCTCATTACACTTCTTTCCAGGCTACCCCTAAACCTCCTTTTTCCAGGCTAAACAACCCCAGCTGCCTCAGCAGCTCATCAGGAGACTTGTGCTCCAGATCCTTCACCAGCTCCATTGCCCTTCTCTGGATTCTCCAGCCCCTCAATGTGTTTCCTGTAGTGAGGGGCCCAGAACTGGACACAGGACACAAGGAATGACCACTGATCCTGCTGGCCACACTATTGCTGATACAAAGCCTCTGAAACATGAAAGATCAGAAATCAACAAACAACCTAAAATATAACACCTCTTGTGGGATAATTCAGGGAGTGTCATAACAAAATTATTAGTAAAGCTGCGACTAAGAAAGCATTTAATTGTAAATGTCTCTCTTTTTTAAGGTAGTGCTGGTTTTTTTGAAACACATAGCTTTTGAGCTGATACTCGGTAACTACCCATCACTCTCCTGAAATCCTTTAACTCAAGTTTTAAACCCTTAAAATAATAAAATACAATTTTTTGGGGTATATTTTTTTTAATAAATTCAAAACCAGTGGAGGGAGGGTGAGATTCTGCAGTAAAGCACATCTTTGGTTGAGGACAAACTTAGATTAGAAATGAAGAACAAGTTGAAATCTGGCCTGAAAAATAAATACTTTGCCAACAGGCCCAGCTGTAAGACTGAGGAACGGTCAGGAATAGCATATATGATCAGACCTACTTCTCCCTTTTGCATAAGCTATGTCCTTCCTTACAGTCATAACCATGTCCACAAATACTTTAGGAAGGAAGAAGGAACCAAGTCTCCTGAGTGGGCACAGCACAATGACAAAGGGAAAAAAGATGTAACATTTTGATTGTGCAAGATGTTGGTGCCCAGTGACAAATAACAGTCTGAAGTAAGAAAAAATAACTGGGGCTAAAGAGAACCCCGATTCCTGGGCATATTTAGCAATAGTATACTCATTTCTGTAAGGCAAATTTATCAATCAATGGCAAAAAATCAGCCAATCACAAAAGGACTTTAGTATTTCTGGGATTTCCAGATGGATAAAATGTTACCAAACATTTTGCAAGAAATGGAGTAATATTAAACTGAGGAGGGAAGCTACAAAACTTGTTCAAAAATGTAGAGGTGTGTGCTTTTTCACTTAGTGTTCAATTTAGTGGATGCCTTCCATGGTGTTTCTCTATCACTCTGTACACAGGATTTATTTCCTATTTTCTCAGCAGTAGATGAAGACAGCTGAAAATAGGATCTGTAACACACTCACAACTTTCAATCTGGTTTCAAATTTGGCATGCTGACAGCAGCAAGCCAATCCCATAGTGAAAGTGACTTTTTAAAAATCTCATAATTCCTCTCCTTGAGATAGTTCACTACTAAAAGCACTCAGATGGCAAGTTGCTTGTTAAATATCACAAAATAAACACAGTACAAAGTTCAGTTATACTGCAATTTGTTTCTGATTAGAGGCAATAAAAATGGTGCTGCAGGTTCAGCACTTCTTTTTCAGTGTTGGCTATGAAGTGTTGAATATTACATAAATTTTCCAAATGCAGATGTTGACAAATCAGCCTAGGCTTTGAAAAGAAACTCCTATCATTTCATGCCTTATCCAAAAATACACAGCACATTGCAGAATGCTCTCCCTTCATATCTTTGCAACTCCGCTCTTTTCCCCACAGACAAAGATGTTTGGAATTTAATAAAGAAATATTAATTGCACACTAAAACCAGGATGCAGTCCATTTCTTTCCACCATCTCCTGTTTTGACCATGCAATTAAAAGTAATTGGACATGAATAAAAATTAAGTAACTTGGGTGTAAGTGCAAAACTTAGTCCAATTAAACAACACATGGGGCTGAAATGAGAGATTTGTGAAATAACAATAAATGATTGTGTGATACTTGATTGCATGATGGGTAATAGGTAAGGGTGAAGTAAAGTACAGACTGGAAAACCTATTAATGCAGTCATCTCTATACATGTAGGAACAACTGTAGGTGAGCTCTGCAGCTGACTTGCCCACCTGTAAAGTTGTTCCTATCCATACTGGCCTCATAAGAAAAACTAAGCAATTGGCTGAGAGGCACAGCAAGTACTGTAAACTGTTTTACTTAAGTGAGAGAACTGCAGCACCATAGCTATGTAAAGTAAAATTTGCACATATTTCTGCAGGTTGTTTTCTGTGTTCTCTGTTTACAACAGGATAACTCTACGCTGCTTTCACACAATGATGAATGTCAATGGGGGGAATTAAAGATGACCAAAAAAAAGGTAAAATTATCACCATCGCAACTGCTATATAGCTTATTCATTCAAACAAAAAGCAAAACCTATGGCTGCAAATAAATTCTTGAAAAAGTTATTCAAAAATTATTTGGATCATGTTAGCCTGTCACATAATATTTTCTTCCTCTTCTCCAGAAATCACACAATGAAAGTCTAAGAGAATTGGGATTGTCCAGCCTGGCAAAAAGGAGGCTCCAGGGTGACCTAACTGCAGCCTTCCAGTGCCTGAAGGGGGTCTACAGAAGAGGTTATCTACAGTGACAGGACAAGGGGGAATGAAAATGAGTGGGTTTAGATTACGTATTAGGAAGAAACTCTCTGCTGTGAGGATAGTGAGGCACTGGAACAGGCTGCCCAGAGAAGTTGAGGACTCCCCATCCCTGGGGTGTTCAAGGCCAGGTTGGATGGGACCCTGAGCAATCTGGTCTAGTGGAAGGTGTCCCTGCCTATGGCAGGGGGGTTGGAACAAGATGATCTTCATGGTCCCTTCCAACCCAGGCCATTCTGTGAGTCTATGCTTATTCTTATTATCTTACCATTATTGAAAACTACCAAAAGTAATACTTAAATTGCCTAACATATTTGACAACTCCATTCTTCCTGCCCTTTATAAAACTCGAAACCCTCAAAAAAACTGGTGAAGGATTTACTTCCTTAAGATCACATCCTATATTGTTTCTGATTTTTTTTTTCAATATGTTTTAAAAGCAAAGCAGATACTGAAACCAAGGGAAGCAATGTTCACATAAAATCTTTGTAGCACTGTACCAAATGTTTTATTTGGAAGGTCTTCTGAGAGCTTCAACTATACACACAGAAAAACAAAGTATTATATTCTGAAGCATTAAATACAGTAGCTCCAAACACAGAAAACTTGATCCACTAGTATCTGGATATCTGCTTTGAAAAAAGGACATGTTTTCTTATAAAGCAACAACTTGGAACTCAATGCATAATCCAGGGGTTTGTCAAACAGAAGGTCCCACAGACCTTAGACTGAAATTAGACTAACTGAAAATATATGTAATCCCCTTTAAGGATTATTTTTGTTGACTTGTATAATCTTCAGTTAACTCTTGCACAATTCTGTATATCTAAAGAGGACAGCACTTTTTATAAAGTTAGTGACATGAAACAATTCCCCTGTCATTTCTAGTCCCACCACCACCTGTTGCTATCACTAGGATATGTCTATACCATGACCTATCAGAGAAGTTCAGAAAGCAAGACGGTTATAAAAGTTCAGTCCAACTCTGCAAGAATCTGCCTACTTCCCAAATAAGCACACACAATCTGTAACGAATGCAAAGCTAAAGATTACCATAGTAAAATCAAGATCTTGGATTTCAGCCCTTCTCCCCAGAAGGATCCATGAAGTTGTAAATGCAAAAGTTGTAAAGGCATTAATATTAACCATTTACCTTGTGCCAATCCAGACTGCTTAAAATAACTTCAGCTCACACAGAGCTCAGTAGGGGAGCAAACCTTCTCTAAACTGAGTAACTACTGGAAGTACCCATCACAGAAGTCTGCATGTCCAACAATTGCTTTCCAAATAATTACCCGAAGGTGGAGTGGAATTAGCAAAATATGTCCACAACAAATGTAGCTTTTTTTTGTTAATGCTTGTTTATTTTTGTTACTGTAGTTGTGGAACTTGTTGTTTCAAATTTTTAAATTGAAACTGATTTTATTAGTCAGCCCTCATCAGATCAACACAATTCAACCTAATAGCCTCTTTATGACTGTTTTGGCCATTGGCCATATCAGTAAGTGTATACCTTACAGGAAAATAGTCCATCTCAAACACATACAAGAAACAAAGAATTTCTAAACCTTAATGCCTTTTTTTTTTTTTTTTTTTTTTTTTTTTTTTTAATTTCAGTGTTGGGTAGTGGTTCTTATACTTTTATTTTATACAAGAAATTTTATTCATTATTCGAATATGGAAAAAAAACAAAACTCAAGACAAAAAAAAAGCTAAAAAAAAGCAAACTGAAACAGAAGCAGAAGCTTCTAAATAGGTTATATCCTAGCAAGAAAGCTGAAACAAAGGGAGCCAGCACTTGCAAAGTTTGTCAGACCACTAAAACTGGCAGTATTCAACCAAAGAGAAATAAAAATAGAAGAAAAATCTTCCACTGAGTCACTGAAAGGTATTTCAAGAAGCTCACACATTTCTGACAGTGTTTCTCTGTGCATGGGGGCATGGAGAAAATGTTTTCCTTTTTAAAACAACCAGTAAGAGCTGTACTCACAGGATTCAATGAGTGGTTTCTTGAATCCTAAAACCTAATGGGCTCTTGTACTAATATGTTTACATCAATAACAATATTTATACCATTACAATGGTAACATCACGCAGAAATTTTACAATTAGCATGGAACTTGACACATTCAGGGCAACACCCAGACATTATCAGGTTTTGCACAGCAGTTCACCTTCCTTCACCAGCGAAAAAAAGCATACAAAAGCAGGAATCTCCTCCTACTGCTGATTCCTACCATCAAATCAGCCAGGTATCATCAGTTGCACAATCCTCTTCCAAGGAATGGAGAAACACTCAGCTGTTCACAATCACCTTTGTCTTTCTTTTAGAACAAACCCAAAGCCAAGCTTGCTGGAAAACTAAAAATGCCCATAAATAAGCTGTATCAAAAAGAGGACAAAAAAGAAAACCATATCTCCAGGAACAGTGATATCTCTTCTGGGCCTTTGAGAAAGAAAAGGCAACACTGGAAATCTGCATATCTCCTATGGTTTACCAGTAGCCTTACTGTGAGATGGTATTAAAACATATATTATGTAAGTACACTAATGGGGATAAGAGGGTTGCCTAACCTCCCAAGATAATTATATCTAATCTAGTTTCTTGGAAATATACTACCACAGACCAATTAGAGTAGGTTCTCGCTGGTTTTCCTGCTTATAAAAAAAAAATCCCTTCAATATACAATCCACATTCTTAACTACTTCTTCAACAAAGAGGCAAATGTATTTCAGAGTAACCTAGAAATGGAGAACTTAATATACTTTTAAGCATTACTCCTTCCCTAATTATTCACTTTGTTCACACCTTCTGGTTGTTAAATTCTAGCAAACATGAAGAGAAGTATATCTCGAGCACTGTTAGGCTTGGAACACTTGTCTGCTAAATTCAGTTCATTACTTTCTAAAAAGGGAAAGAAAACACAACTACAAGTCATGCCCTTACATAATAATAGGAGCCTCTCCAAATAACTATCACTATAGCAAAACCTCAGATTTTGAAAGGGATTTACTACCTAAATGCCTGTCACAGAATTTAAAGGTGTTTTGGCACCAAAATATTTGGCTCATTTGAGTTTAACCCTCATCAGTTCCTGAAAATTAGGTGCAGTGACTTAACTTAGCAGTGCACATTCAAATTACACCCTTTCATCTTCACTACTGCAGGTCCTATTTACTCCTCTTATTTTTGGGTTATTGTATTACCTTAACTTGGGTCTACAGTTTGAGACCAGATCACATTCTGGATATAAGGTGGCAAAATAACTGTCACAACTCTGGCCCAAACTTCTGATTTACCAAGTGTGGACTTTAGTTATCCTGGTGAGGCTGCAGAAGCTGTGTTCTGTATTGGTTGGGCGAGCATTTTTGTTTTCTGTTGCTTCATTCCATGTTGACTCCATGTTCACACCATCATAAACAGCCATACACTTCATTTTGAGCAGGAAAAATGAGCTGCTTTCACGGGTACATTAGAAGCAACAATGAATAATGAGTACAATCCCACGAAGGATGAAACATGGGAAAAAGTAAACTTCATAAGCAGGAATGCTCAAGGCACAATAACAGAGCTGTTAACAAAAATCTGTCATACTTGCTATATTTAATATAACAGTAACATAGCAATTGCTATGTTTTAATTAGTATTTACTCAAGATGGGATATTAGTGAGAAAAGAAATTACTGGGTATTAAAATTACCATCTCAAAATGAAACTAACTAAACCCAAACAGCAGCAACAACTAAAATTATGAAATGTTTTTTTCCTGATTTCTGCTGATTGCTTACACTGATACTTCAGGAATTACTGAAGATTCCCTTCACCTGCTTCACTAAAATCATGCTTTGATCAGCAGGGGAATGAGGGTGTATTTGCTGCCACTGATTCCCAAAGATGTTGATCAATAAACTTTATGTGTAGGGGAAAAGAAAGGAACCTTGTAAATTGTCTAAGGATTCACCATTTTTCAAAAGAGCTAATTACAATACACCTCTTTTAAAAATTATTTTGGAACAGGACTTCAACCTTTAGTGAAGAATCATGATATCCTTGAACTTGAAACCATTACTTTCCTCAGCTGAAAGAAACTATTTTAACAAACAGTCAACTTGTATGGTTTTAATCCTTTAAATTAAGACAGCAAGTAACTAAGTGAATGTTTTAGTAGTAACATGGCCCGACTTACATCTTGAAGCAAAAGAGCATTTGAATTTTTAATAGAAAATAAAAATCCTTATAAAGAACAGGTACAAGCAACAAATTCACTAAGCCACTGCCTAGTATAAAGACTATGGATTGTCCTCATATAAATACACATTCACATGTAAGAAGAAATAACAGATCTTTCTAAAATTAAGATATATATAATTGTCAAATTGGCCTGCAGTAACAGATCCATGTTCCCTAAATCATTCTTTTATTGTTGTTGCACTGCTTTTTCCCTCATTCTTCATTAATTTCCTCTATGTTTCTGAGCTAGACATGATTTATATTTACCTTTGTTTCACTGTAGTTATGAAAAGTGATTATGAAAAAGGAAAATGTTTGTAGGATCAACATTATCATATTTGTTACTGAATATCTGGAAAAAGGACTCAAGGTTATCTCAGAAACTATATTCTTTGTGCAGAAATCTAGGATGAGCAGAAAGTTTATTACTGTCTAGTTTAAAGACTTAAAACTTTATAGAGAGCTACTAGTTTTGTATTTAATAAATAATATTCGAAGGCACTCAAAATTACCAAAACTGTATCCTGTCTCCATTTATTGCAATTCTGATTCATGATACGGAACTGCTGCAAGGATTACAATATTACATTCCTAGTGCAAGACAATAAAAATGTGTATCAACCTCTCAAAGGTGTCTTGGTTTATTAGAGCTGTAAATTTTGCTGGTTTACCTGTCCAACTATATTTTTAATGTTCACCCTTAAATGGCATCATGGTCTTTTGTATTTTGGAAGCAGATGATGTTGGAAGTCTTCAAATAACAAATTGTGGAGAGCAACACAGGAGTTTTACAACTAGTGATACTGAAACAAATTTAAATCTCATACAGTATTTCCAAGTGACTACCCAAGAATGTAAAATACTGTACACTTTTGTGTAAAATAATAGGGTGTCTGTTGAAGCAAAAACAAAACCTGTGCAATGATCTGCACACTTGGAATTTTAATGGGCTTGATTTACTACATCTTCATCTGATTTTACTAAAGGAAAAAAAAAATACATAAATGTCTATAACACCAAATATTAGCTGGCTTTTAGCCTTCTGCTACAGCCTCTTCTAACAGGAGAAAGGAGAGCAAGGATAGGGCAATCACATACAACTTATGCCAGTTCAATATCTTTTATATCTCACAGATGATGGATGTTTGAAGTACCAACCCTCAAAATTCAATTAAACTAACGTTCTTGTGTTATTTGGTCAGACAATAGTTCAATTCTTAAACTACTTTGTGTTAGAGAGCAGCATTAAACTGTTTCATTAGCCAAAACAGAAAATGAATGGCCTCACTGCAGAAACAAAAGCTGTGAAACTACAGTTGGGTATCAGAGCACTTGGAGTGAGAGACCTATGTCAAGAAACTTATGCAAATAACATCTATCCATAACCCAGTCACAGGTAGATGGGTGTTGCTTTACTAACCAGTAATATATACTTCACACAGTAAATATCACCATTTTGACTTAACAGTACTATCTGCCCCATCAGACCAGCCAATACACTGAAATTGAACCAGGAACTGAAGAGACAAACTTTTAAAGACAGACCAAATTTTGGTATATGACTTACTACAACTTAATGGAGGGGAGTAAAGGGATAGCACTTAAATTACTCAGCAATTTGTAGCTCATGCAACAATTTAAATAACAGTATTATTTTAACAGCTGTCAGTCACTACATGTCAAACACAATTTATTCCAGTGTTAAATTATGGCAAAAAAGACAACTACAAAATTTGAATGTTTGACAAAAGAATCAAAAAGACAAATAATGTCAGAAGTCACAGGAATCATACTGAAAAAAAAGTAAAGAAAATAACACCTGGAGCTGTTTACTATGTAAATTCATCTTGCCTATTTCCTATTTAGGAAACTTGAAACCACAAGAAAAATCAACTTACAATTTCAATTAATGAAATTAATCAGAATTAATTTCAGAATTAATTTTTTTGCCACTGTATAATGAAACTAAAAAAATAAAATTAAAAGTTTAGCCATACTTAGAGTGTATTCTTAAGGTATTCTGAAAAGTGCTTTTTTGAATTAATATTTTCAGAGAAGAAAAAAAAATAACTTTTATTGTAGTAATTTTTTCTTGTTGTTTTTGCAGGTTTACTTAGCAAATACTATCAATAAAAGGTAAGCAAAGACTAGGAACTTCAATAATGTTTTCATTTTAAATCTTTAACATGATCAAAGCAAGGGACATACCTGTACCATCTCAATCTTTTTAACTGAGAGACAGCACAGAGCACTTGGGCTAAAAAGTTGAAGTTCAACAAGACTTTTAGCAAGAAAAAACACCTCCATAATGAAAAGTGTTGACCATTTACCATGAATACTGCCAATTTGTTATCTTAGCAAGTTTCCTGAAAAAATATTTGTACATATACATGTATATGAGTGTGTCATGGGATGAAGCTTACCTGAAGGCATCACTCAGATAAAAAAGGGTCTGAACCATAGGTATGCCCATCAATTACATAACAATGTGAAAAACAAATATAATTGTCCCTGATAACACATGTAATTGGCATGGGGAAGGCTGACCCAAATTTGATGACAAACAACTATATTGTTTCTCAGCTATCAAAGGAAAGAAAGCAGTCAACCAAATTTATGTTGTTTTAATGTCTTCCCTGTGAGAGGCTAGGGAGTCGCAGTAACCCAGGAAACACCCACAAATTGCCCTCGGATGCATGGGAAAAAATCAGAGATTAACTGGGGGCCATGCAGCAATTGGCATCTTAACCTGAGCACCCATGTCAGGAAACAATAAAAAGCGGAGAAAGGTGCCTGTCACTGAGAAGCCCTCTGTGGGTGCCACAAACCATGCAGAAGGCTGAGCCTGATGTGGAACAGCAACTCAAAAAAGCCAGCTGCAAGCCAGGACTGAGCACAGGGACCAACCCTTTGGAGCAGCTGCCCTTTGTGCCCAGCCTGTGGTGCCACTCAGCCAGAGGGGCAGGAGACTCGGCCAGTGTGTGCATCCTTACAGTACCTATTTCATACAAAAGAAATCTTACAACAGAAATTGTTGTCAACCCAATCTACCATTCTCGCTTGCAATTTATTTTATATTTTTTTACCAAAAAAATTTTATCATATTTCTATGCCATGCTACACTCCTGTTCTTGCAGGTACCAACCTATATTTCCCTGGGAAAAATATTTTTTTCTCCTCTGGAAGGTTCTATTTTATGTGGAGAACTTGGCCACATTAAATCCACAATAGTATTGGTAAGAAATGACAACTGAATTTGTACTCTGGGGGACCTCGAAATGAAATAACACGTACTTCAAAATTCACTCAGGTTAAATACATTTTTCCATCCCCACATTTTAAATATATTACTGAGAGGAAGGACCTACTGGACCATCAAATATTACAATAATATGTTTCTTTATTAAATTTAAATAATGTGTTTCTTATTTAAAATTGTGCAAATTCAAACGTATCTGACACTGATTAAGTGGTATTTAGCATTAACTGAAAATTCTGCAAACACCCAATGCTGTAATATAACTCTGTATTTAACACCTACTCCAAATCTGAAAGCTAAGAACACAATAAGTATCATTAGGCTTCATTTCTAAATGTCATATCTAATGTCAGGAAGAGAGGTATTGACTTTATGCAGCCATGGACAGTACTTAAGGAGAATGCACAGAAATTAATTATTGATGTTGAGATATATTTGAAAACAATTTCCCACTCATCAATTCCACATACACTAGGTAAAAATAATACAGATATTCTAAATGCTTGATCACGAGCTTCAATATCTTTTTCTGTTTGAAATGGGAGTTTTCAATCTATCTTTAATTATTTAACGAGTTATTGCTTCATCTTTTATGCATAATTTCAGTCTTTCTTCAAGAAAGTTTCCTATTAAAACAAACAAACCCCAAAAAAAGTTTAAATGTAATTACAGAAATAGCTTCAGATGTCCTTTATACCAGGGAAAAGTAATTATATTAGAGAACTACTATATTCTCTGACGCATGCCAGACTTCTGCACACAGAAGTCAAGACTCTGGAGACCTGCAGGCACATACACCTGACATCTTCCAGTTGCAGACTGTTGCTCTCCAACAGCCATGAAAGTTGTACAAATTCACAGTAATAACAGGATCAGTGTGGCTAGCTTTGTCAAGAGGCACATTTTACCAGCTGCTCAGCTCTGTGAAGTGGGGATTTTTTGATAGCTTTCTTCCTTTGAACCTTTAGTTCTTACACAGAAAAAAAAACACCACAAAAAAAAAAACACACACACACACAAAAAAAAAACTAAAAACAAACAAAAAAAAACCCAAAACCAAAAAAACCCACAAAATAATATCTGGCATTTCTGCTGCACAGTTCTTTACAGCCCATGCAGTTATTTCCTTTTGTTTAAGATAAATTTTATGGAGCATCTACTCAGTGCACAAAGTGTTTAGAATTGATTTTGCTAGTGACACGCTCTGCTGTTTTTATATCCACAACTTCACATGCATGACAAATAATTGCTATTCAGACACGGATTTTCAGGGGCAGAAGTGAAGACCAATGTCTTATAATGTGTTTTTGGTGGTCCTAACATTATATCAAATGTAACTGACTTTATGAGGACACCTGCTAAAGGTTCCCTGTTGCTTTGTGCATAAAATAGATGTGTTCTTTACCTGAAACTGCCACCCTTCCTCCACGTTTTCCAAAAACAGCTCTTTTCATCAAAAAAGGAGTAAATCTGGGCAAGTCTTTGCCCTAGGTTCAGGTTTTTCAAAACTTGATTCTCTGTCTGTCACAAGTAAATACTTCTCATGATTATCTTAAAGGTGCTTTTAGCCCAAATCTGATGGCCTCAATTTGTTACAATTTTAGAGAAATTATAGGTAGCTGCATGAGGCATAAAAAATCCCCTTTGGAACTGCCATGAAAAACAACACTCTAAAAATTGCTGGAAGAGACAGAAAAACAATCCATACACTGGCATAGAATCTCTGGCATAGAACAGATTTAACATTCCTTATAGAGCTAATTTTTTTAACCAAAATGACTCCTACATTCAGTACTCAATAAGCAGAAATAATCTAGCCCATTAGATAAACAAAAGTACCAATGATGTAAACAGCTAAATCCCATTATGAAAAAAAAAATCAAAACCAAAAACCAAACCACCCAAAACAAACAACCCCAAACACCACACACCACCCAAAAAAAAATCTTTGTTTAAAAAATGGCTAATTATTCAGACAATATATTGAACACAGCTTCAGCAGCCAACATATAGTACAAAAGACAGCACAATTAACAACTGAGAAGCCCTCAACACAATGACCAACATGCAATGCAAATAATGAAAGAAAACATACAGATGAATAGTGATAAAAGTTGATTTTTCTTCTTCATCATGGGAAGGACAGTAAGTGAACCTGTTTCTACAAACTACATCTGAAGTGGTAGTTCACCATTAAATATTTAAGCAGCAATTCAGGCAGAGTCAAGACCAAAGAAATACAGTTTAGTTTTTCTCTCATTAAACTGAAGTAGCATAAAATTGGGAATAGGTATTTGCACTGCAGACATAACTCAGACATGCTATCATGTCTTATAATGCCACTTAAACTTATGTGACACATAATATTACATTATTATTTTCAGTGTCACCAAAATTTTCATTATCAATAATGTAAGCAGACATAAAACCTATTTTGCAGTCAAAATGTTTGATTTCAAGGCTAGGTCTACTTTGACAAATTACTTGATAGAAGAGCTAGGACATCAGCAGGGTTTGCCTGTTTTTATTTTGAACAGAGTAATACCACACAAGGAGTAGAGGTATAGATTTGAATCTTAAACATTCCACCCCTCTGATTCTACTCAGTGCCAAACACTCTCCTGCCAGAAAGTGAATGGCAAACAGAATATGCTTCTGCACACCAGAAAGTATCAAGTTTTAATGTAGGGCTTCCAAAGGAAAAAACAAACAACAAAACAGACATCACATTGAAGAGCTTAGTTTAACATCAGTCAGACACGCTTCACCTGCACTCATCTGTACATTAAGTTACCCTACAGAAACATCTATATGAACTGGAGTAATCATTTTAGCAAAAAAAACATTATATGAATCAACAACCCAATCATCACATGTTTAAATTTTCCCCTAATTCAGGATCAATTGAGTTCAGCAAGATGTTGGAGGTTAACCATTTTCTTCAGAACAGACACAAAAGTGACACCTCAAAGTCACTTTTAAAAAAAGTGACAAAGTTTAAAAGGGCAGGTCAGTCACTTGTGTTATGGCAGCACTGTGAAGGGTAGCAGCAGAACAGCTATTCCCAGTCATGCCATAATCTGTTTAAGCTTAGCTGTTTGGCCATAAAGGTTACATTAGCTTCAGAGATAGAACTGATTCTGTCATATTTCTCCTAAAACACCTGGACAGCAGCAATACAAAAGCAGAGAGTTCTACATTAAGATTTTAAATTAACTTAAAATCTTCTGTCCAGGCTAGCTGGTGACAGATGCTAAAACCAGGAAACCTCTGGAAATAAAAAAAGCAATGCACATTCTTAGAGTCATATTATTAAGCAAGATTGATAACACAATCTGTGAAAATATGCAAAACTTATTCTCAGTGGTTTGACTTTTTCTTTGTTTTGAAGTTTTGAAATGTTTTGAAGCAGGCAATTCTGAATTATGATCTTTCAGCCCACCATCTTTTTAAAAGGTGATTCTTTTTAACTCCTTGCATATTTGGTTTGACAGCACTATCATGACCTACCAAGTGTTTTATGTTATCAGAAATACAGACTGTGAACCTGATTGGAATACCAGAATCTTGAAATAACTGATGAAAATGTTAAACTGCCCTTCTACCTATCTGCCAAAGACACAGAAGAGCAGTAACATGATTTATGAACATATAAATCACAGAAAATAAAGACGGTATTGCTGAATAAAAAAAATTCCCCAAACACTGAAACATTTAAAAGACATCAAACTCTACTATTTGTCTTCCAGGTTTTTTAAATTCATGATTTTAGTTCTTATGTGTTAATATTCAGAAATTTTGAATGGACACTGAAACAAGTAGTCCAAATTCTCAACCATACTCAACACATGCACAAGAGTTAAGTGACTAACATTTTCATTTTAAAGGAAGCTTAAAATGGCAAAAGCCATGTAGTGTCCAGATAAGAAATAAGTTGATCCAAACTGTACCATATGCACACAACTTTCACGATTATGTGGGAACAGTAAAAGCATAAGGGCTTATTGTTTCCATGGAAACTTTTTACCTACAGGATCCACCCACAGGAAACAACACAACACATCCACATCCCTTTGAAAAAGGACTTCACTGGGGGATTTCATAATGTTCTGTGAAAGCAGAAGGAGCAGGGCCACACTTAACTTCAGAGGAGAAAAATGAAAGCACAGAAAATTACATCTGGAATTAGAACCAAAGTCAGAGCACTGCAAGGTGTCCATCAAATTGCAAAAGAACAGCATTCATAGATGATAGAGAGAGCAGGAAGAAATACAGCAGAAAAACTTCCATCAAAAATAACACAATTTTCATGCATTAAATGGCTATTCATGGATCCTGTGAAGAGGACAGCAAAGCAGCATTCAGTACTCTCACTGTGGCTCAGGAGGGCCAAACCACACCACCTGCAGACAGGGGCTACAGTGGGCTCTCTCACTAATGAGACTTGAAACAGATTTCAGGCACAGCATGTGGATAGGCAGAGCTCACAGCAGCGCTGCCCTGCGCATGCTGTGACCTCCTTTCCTCACTGGAGGAGACTGCAGCAGCATTAGAGGGTCTTAACAGGCATTCCTGTCTCTGCCCATCTGTAACAGTGAGACAGCACTGTCACACGGTTCAGGAAAACCAATTCACATTCCCACCTGTGTCTGAGCTCTTGTATTCAGAGCAAAAGTCTAGGAGTGGCTAGAAAATTGCAGATGCAGTGTCCTCCCAGGCACGCAGCGTTCACAGCTACCAAACTGACCCCTCTCTGGGCCATGTACACTGCCTGACCACAGCACCCTAGCTGCACCCAGAGTGTGGCACAGCAGACCCACACATCCTGGTGCCTACTCACCAGCACTGCAGGGTTCACTGCCAAAAGAGCAAACACCTGCTTCAGCAACACAGTGCACTGCTTTCACAAGGTTTGGCCAGTTAACTGTTTGGTAATGTCCTGCCTACCACTGGAGAAGTCAAGTGATCAGAAGAATTTTGTTTTCCTCTCAAATAAAGCATCTGAAGTAAATGGAAGGAAAAGCTAAATACAGCTAAAACTTAGAAATACTGACATGGCATTGCTGTCTGACTCCTACCCTCACTTCATTTTGTTCTTGCTCTGAATACTTGACATTTATATCCTACACTGAATTGAAGGTTTCTGATTTCTTGCCCAAAGCACAGGGAGTACTAAGAGGGTGAAGTGTTTGCTGCATCTTTATCCCTCTCAAAACAACAAAGCCATTGCAACTGGCTACTGCAGTAATGGTAGAGTACAGGGTGGAAAAGCCTCCCTTTAAGCATCTGCAAGCACGATATTTTAAGAGAAATGACAAGCGTGGGGGTTTTCTATTTGGGCTGCCACTAGACAACAAATCTCTCTAATAAGACAAGCATTTCTTTAAAATCAATAAGACATCACTGTAACTACTTTAAACTGTTTCAGCATGATGGTACTGTAAAATACAGCTGTAATCTCAAATATATCTAGTGAGCAAACTAGAAGGGTTTCCTTAGAATCACATGTCAGGGGGTTAAGACATACACCTAATCAGTCAAGGAGAGAGTTTTCTTGTTATTGACACTAAAATTATTCAACCTTTTATATTCACATAATCCTATGACTACACAGCTAGATACACATGGCTAGTAACCGAGATAAATGAAGGTATAAACATGCCAACAACTGAAAAATTTCATTCCACAACATGGATAGTCCTAAGAAACATATTCTGAACAAGGAAATGCATCCACTGTCTACACATTCTCTTCCTGCTGCCACAATTTTAAAAGGCAGCACTGATAGTGAAATGAAGTCCTGAATCTCAAGCATTCAAAGTCTAGGAGAAGAGCTGAAAGATCCACTGTTACTTCAAAGTAGGCTGACAGCCACCCTCCATCTTCCTATTAAAATCAAATCATTCCACTCTGGAATGTAAAACAGCTGATGTTTGTATTCCCATTACAAGTAAGGTTACACTGTCAAATTACACTCGCCAATACAAAACCTTGCATTTTTATTGAAAATAAAAACAAAACCACAAACAAACAAACAAAAAATCAACACAAAAAAAAATAACATTACAAATGTACATATTGTAATTGTTTCCAGACACAAGAAAAGCCTCTGCAGCAGAAGGAAGGCCAGGGGCTGTGAAAGACCCTGGGTGATCTCTGTTGTAGAACAATGCCTTCATCTCTAAGTACAGAATTCAGCAGATCTGCAATAACCACTTCATTTTAAAGGACAAGAATCAAGAAGCCTCATGCAATTTGAGTAGTTTACACATGTGCACACTGCAGAAACTAGAACTGCACTTCTAATATGCCTATGACAATTCTCTGAAGCTGGAACCTTCCAAAGCTGGTGATCTGAGCTGAAAGTCTTGTCTCCACTAGACAGAAAATAATCTTTCACTTTCATGGCAAGACTGAGGAGCATTCACAGTGTCTTTGAGAAAGACCCTTAAGTTGGGCAGGTGTTCTCTGCCTTAGGAAAAAAAAAAAAAGTCATACCAAACTCAGCATTATTTTGTTCATGGTTATGAAGAACTAAATATTACTGTCAATAATAAAAATTTTAGTATTAATAGTAATAATTTTATAGAATTCGAGATGCCTGAATACACAGGATTTAAAAATTTCTTGTTCAGATAGCTAGATTCAGACAAAACTGGAGAAACCTATCAGGCTAGCATCAGTTTTGCAAAGTTGGCAGTATATTCAAGCAATCTGAGCCTTTACTATATTGTCTCTTAACTAATCAAACAGTTGCCAGCAACCAGATTTCAACGCCTGAGAGTTGTCTTGAAACAGAACAGGATATGGTGGGATAGATGTGGAAGCTCTTTCTAAAAATGCTGACTAGATACAAAAATACATCTTTAAAATGCGTCTTGGGACACAGGCTTTGCTGATGATAAACTTCTGCCTTCAGTAACTTGTATTTGAACTTTATTTGTAACATGCCAACCCCCCAGAAGAAAAGCATCTCCACCAGGGCAAACAGCTCACAGAACACTGTTCATAATGGAAATCAGTGTGAAAGGTACCTAGAGTAAATTGTGGTTTTCAGCTTCCTGAACTGCATCCAGCTCCTGGTACCAAATTCAGCTACCAGGTTTAGGCACTACAACACATACAACACAACTGTCTCAGCTACAGACATTGCTTCAAGATAATTCAGGACACAAGTAAGTCATGAAACTAAAGCAGAGAAGCTTACAGCTGAAGACAAGAAAAACAACCATCAATTAAAGATGGAAAACTTTTGCGTTTGTGGTTTTGGTTTGTTGGGGTTTTCCATTTATTTTTAAAAAACACCATTGAGCAAGAAAATTCTACAATTAATTTTAATATGGAAACTCTTCCTCTGGAAAACTTCAGATAAATTTTAAAGAGAAATCCAAATTAAATGAAATCTGAAGCCTAATATTTTAAACTCGGAGGCATTATAGAGTAGGAGAGGAAAACTACACACAAAAGCCCAATTCAATTCACTGGAGCTGGGAATTCCAGAGATAAAAGGAATTATAAAAGCTTTCTTCATGAGACTTGTAGTCAGACTTCAGCAGCAACAAAAGACATGTGCCAGAAGACTGTAAGCACTGGCAACAGACATAAAGAGGCAGAAGGCTACTGAGATATGGAATTCTGAGCTTCAAATCCATTATCAATGAAAAGACCAGTTTCAAAATCAATACTGGTGTTGGATGCTTAGTCAATACACGTCAAATTGGAGAAATATGCTTTTATGGACTTTTCATAACAAGCCTGACCAAAAAAAATTACCATGCAGCCAGTAGCCTTTGCATAATCTTATCAGGAAAAGCAGCCTATAAAGAATTGCATTATCCCAAAGCATGCTAAGAAAAGCACAGCAAGAAATCTCTTATTTTCTTGCTTGGAGCACAGTAATGTTTTTATTCACAGAAATATAAAAAAAAGAAACAATGTTTCAAAATTATTATAACAAACCCAGCATGTTAACATTTCCCATTTCTGTCACTGTCATGAAATTGCTTGTCATAAGCATCACATAGCAGACCAAAATAATAATAGTTCCCAAACAGGGACCAGAAGAATTACTGATAAAGAACTTAATTTTCTAAAACATCTTAGAGATAACTAAGCATGCCACAGGCTAATTTATGGGTGTGCTTTGGGAGCACTTCAACCATTGATCACAGGAGCAATCTATCACCACAAAAATCCAGACAAATTTCACTAGGAAGTGTCTTAAACTGCACATGCAGTTGGATTTCCATGCAAACATAGCATTCAAGTCCAAACAATGGTCATGTCAAAAAAAGAAGAAATACCATATAATATTGATGATAAAAAGGATTAGAGATTTTGTCATAGTTGTGTGTGACATCGTGTTCAACATGAGCTTTACATTAAGAAAAACTATGAAGGGAAAGCAAGAAAGAGTAATCTGATTCATATGCCAAATCTTCTCCTCCCCATTCTCCCACCCCCACATCTCTTGCTGAATAAAAAATCATACCTCTTAAAAAGACTGTAATTACATGACTCTTCACAGGCAGCTGTTGTTGAAAAAAAAAACCCTAACCCTTTCCGTAGAAAAAAAAAAAATCCCAGTGTATTTTAGGTTATAAATGACCATATCTATTTATCTGTTAAGTTATACCCAAGAAATTTTTAGAATGTGAGATAATTAGCCACAAAACCAAAACCATCCATCTGGCTTATGAATTATTTCACCAATAACCTGCAATTCTAAGACTTTTATTCCTTGCATTGCATGCCTTAAGCCATTTTATTAGCACTGGTATAACTTAAATTGTCACATATTAGGAGTTACAGTATTTTCAACCTTTGATAAAGTGAACAAAGCCACTAACAAATTAACTACACTAAACATTATGTAAAAGCAAAAACTAAACCAAACCCAAACAAAACACATACACACAACCCCAAAAACAAAACAACCAGACAAAAAACCCCACAAGAAAACCCAATACATTGACTTAAGGTTGTAAGGCAATAAAACAACATGTAAAGCCTTTACCTTGTTTCCTTAATTACAGGCATGTTTCAAGTATCAAATATCTCTGTATATTCACAACTGCCATGAAAATAACTTAACAGAAATGTAAAAGCACTTTCTTTGTATCATATAAGGAAGTAAAAATATTTAATCTATCATTACATCTAGTTAAAATTAAGTATATACCAAGTGAGATGACATAGAGAAATATAAAACAATTCATTGCCATCAATAACATTTAGCTGCTGCTTCCTCTTTTAAAAAACAAGTCAATTCCTCCTAAACGACTTATGAGCTTTAAGGCAAACATTAGCAGTTACTCTAGTCTGGTGCTTAAAATAAACATTAGCAGCCACTCAAAAGTGCCATTCACAAGACCCCTTAGGTTTTAGTCTCAATTGTGATTTGAAGACCTCCTTACAAAAATAATGCATGCTCTACACAAGAAATGAGCATACATAATTTCGAGCACATACTACTTTCTTTTTTTCTTTAAGGTACAAACTGTACAGAGAAACCACCAAGTTCAAATGTGATTTACTATACTCCTTCATAAATGCCAAATATTTCCTAGATGACATTTTAACCCTCCAAAGTTACAGGTCTCATTCTGTCTTACTGCTTTTGAGAAGGCAGAATATGAAAAAGAACTGCTGAAGAATAGAGAAGCCCGAAGTTTCCTTCACAGCCTAGAACTGTGCAGGATGCAGAACTAAATTTCCTGCCAATGTACACACAGTGGAGTGAGGATTCCTCCGTGCAATTTATTGCATTCTGTGAAGTTCTGGGAAAGGAAACTAAGAGTCTTCATCACCCCTGCCAGAATATTAAGACCAGAGAAACACAGTAGGCATGAGAAGAAAACCATTTACCAGTTATGAGCACAGAATCAAAACTAAAAATAAAGCAACAATAACATGGCTAATTTGTTACTTGTGAAATACAGAATATTAAATTTTGTATCATCTTTAGGATATTGGGTTCGGTTTTGGGGCAACAGAGTAAGACTCATCACTGTAACAAGCAAGTTATACTAGCATATTAATGTGTCCAAAAACCATATTACAAAGGTTATTTGGTTAGGGTTCTTTTCTTTTAATCAAAGGTTTGCAAAGTAACCAAATCAAGATTGACTGATGTCTGCTTTGTTCATTAAGGTTATCTTCTACTCTGAAACTTTTTTACCTTCAGGAACAAGTTAAGTTTTCCTGTACCATGTACTGAAAACTGTTTAAGCTGAAAAGGTGAAGTATCTATACATTTAGTTTGGCATCAAGGAGTGTCTTCTCTACCACATAATCACAATCTTTGGCTTTTAAAAACTTGCTCCTACCACTCTAAGTATACAACATTCAAGTCTGGCTTTCCACACTAGCCATAGCAGTTTATTCAATGACCCTTGCAAACCCTTGGTTAGTGTTTTTGCTGACCTTCACTCATTTGCCCTGTCCAGTTTTCTCACTGGATGAAATTATCTGTCTGTACTTAACTTCCTTTAGAATAATAATTCATGCCCATACAATAGCCACTGTAAACTGAGGCTACTTTATGAACTTCACAGTGTATGTTCATGAGCAAATAACAAGATTATGAGCCAGAGTAGGCATTTCATCAGCCATGTTCTTGAGGAATCATATACATTTCTTTAACTACTTTGATTACAGCAGAAAAAAAATCAACCAGAAGTTCAAGGCAACTGTTGAAATATTATATACATATAAAATGGGGGTTATATATTATTATGCCATTAGTCCCAAGGCACTGAAGTCTATGTATTAAAAAAACTAAATTTGGAGTCCTGATGGCATAATTTCATCTTTAGGTTACTGACTTAATTAACTTTTAACAACAGTTCTATTAGTAAACTCTTCTGAAATAGACACCCAAGGTTTTTCTGTCACAGACACCCAATTCCACACTTCTCTATAAACTTATGATATTTCTCAAATACTGAAGAAAGCTGAATTCATTACTTAATGAAAACAAACAAACAAACAAAAAAAGCACATGTCATGTTGTGAATGCACTTTATACTTTAGTCTCCATTTCTGCAACCAGCTTTTCCAACTGCATTAATAAAAGAGTAAGAAAGATGGCTCATACACTTAAATGTTTGGGGCAAAACTAGTAGCATTAATGACTGGTAAACTCTCCTAAAATCAGTGAAACAAACTAGCAGAAGTTTCACATGGAAATGTAATGTACAGCTGCTGCAATAGATTGTTTAACAACTAAGCATCTTCACTTCTCCATTATGGAAAAAACCTACTTTATCTTCAGGCTACACTCAAAGAGGCTCTATAGCTAAATTTGATGTAAACTCCATTGTTAGCTACAACTTCTGCTAATTATTGAGGCAAATGAAGGAAATAGTGCTGGAATAGCCTGCGCTAAGGTTTTTATTCCCACAAAGAACACCATAAACACTCCTTGTAGCCATTGTTATCACACCTCTACTCCCAATATTGGACAGAGGTCCACTATGGGCACTTGGGGCTCAAAAGTGGTACTGCACTCACCATCCTTAGTGATAGACCAGGCAACCACCTATGAGTGTGTACAGACACATATTAAAACTTTCAGTTACAGCATGTGTACGAGCATCTAAAAATCACAGGAAAGCATTACAGAATGAGTCGCATCACTAAGAACCTCAGTTGTGTATGACTAAGGCAGATTTACAAATTCACCATGAACTTAGAAACAGTTCACTGCATCCAGCTCTGCAGTTAGACAGAAGATGAACTCTTCTTCATAAATTTTATTGCTCTTGTATGAACATAACATGAAACTCTTTAGCAATAACAGGATTTGGCATACAATCCTGACAGCTGTTATCCCTAGCAACTGGAAGGCCTTTCAGAAATTTCCTTTTTTCATGTCTTCCTCAACCTCAACCAGCTTGATGCTCACAACTAGAAGTCCATTTAACTACTTTATTTAGCTTTCACCTCAAGAAGCCTGCTAATGGAAATGCAGAGGAAACAGGTACTTGCAGAAACAATATCAGAACACCATGAGCCCAGAAGACCCTCACCAACACAAACACTGAGTAGGCAGGGGAGTCTCCCTTTGTGAGAACCACACTGTACAGGGCTAGACCACCATCTACATAAGCCTGAGCAATCTCTGTCTAGACAATAAAAAGGCTGGTTCTCTATTCCCAACTTACATCCACGTAACAAACCTGAACATCATCATAATTTAAATACGTAGATATTATGGGAAAAAGTCTTTACTGCTCGGGCTACTACCTCCATCAATAACACTAGGGAGTTCTTACACTGTATAAATTCCAGCCATAAGCCTTATAGGATAAGCAGAAATTGGAGCAGGATGATTAGAGTCTGACCAGCAGAGAGCGGTTTGGCAAATACATTTCAATGAGTACCATGTACTTTAAGTTTGGTTGGGAGTTTTGTAGGGTTGGTGCTTTGTACTTTTTGTATTAAGTTTAGAAGAGAACTTCAATGAACTTAGTTATCCTTGTCATTTTGCTCTTTCCTGATATATAACTTCCACAACATTCAAGAAGAAATTGTTCTCTGAGACAATGGAGTCTTGATGAAATGATGTAACCCAGTGCTCACAGGAGAAAAAAAACAAACCAAAAAACAGAAAAGTGTGCAAGATGATTCTAACAACTCAGAATCTCCACACTTCCTCCAGCCCTCTAAATTAAGTCTCACATTTATCTGACTCCTGTGTGAATACGGCATGTATTCTTCAGTTAACTCTAATGATCAAATTAAAACAAGAATGCCAGAGAACAATTCTAGCCAGGTAATTGGCTTAGTATTTCTGTGTTTCACACCTTGAGCCTTAATACAAAGAACCTTTTCACCTGAACCTTCACCTTTAACCAATTAATGGAAGAATAAAACTAAATCAAAATTTTCCATTTCAGGACAGAAATCCCAAAATATTATGACTCTTATGACTGTGCTACCAGTTAACAACTGGAGACTACTTCCAGGGAAGGATGCTACTTACACCAAAGTGCTCAAACGAAAAACAGAATAATCACTTTCAGTGAACTTGTCATAGCCAAATATTGAGCAAAAATATTATCTTAAATTTAAAAATTAATAAAAACCCAAACAATACTTTTCCACAGTCACACAGACCTGTTATGAATATCAACCATCTGTTGAACTTAACAATTTCCTGAAAACTATGTCACACAATCCACAAGAAGAAAGACTTCTTTGAGGGATGCAGTTTGTCACAGTCTCTCAGATGATACTTAAAAGACATCATGTTTGTTTTCCCAATAGTTCCTTGGTTTCCATACAGCAAGAGGAAAAGAAAAGCACAGAGACAAGAAATATGTCTGTAAAAAGCAGATGTCTATGTTACATACATTTATGGCTAAATCTACCAACAAACTACTTATGTTTTAGGTTTGCAAGGGATGCTTTGCTTTTTATTTTGGTCTTGCACAATACATGTTTAATCTATACATAGCAAAAGAGATTCCTAAAGGTAAAAATACCATTAAAATTGCACAATTATCTGTACTTATTTTTTTGTACTAACCATTCATGTAATATGAACCTACAGTTTCTTCTTAACCGGGAGACAACAGGATACGGTATTTACTGATGAAACAACACTTCTGTATGTTTGTGAATCAAAGAAAGTCCAAGAGATAAAAAACCGAACACTGATGCCTTTTAAATGGTAAAAAGACTAAGTCATAGAGCTTATGCCTATAGCACACGCACATTAGAAAGACAGGCTTTAGTACAGTAATTTTATTGGTTTTAAACAAAGAGGAGTTTCAGCTAAAACTACTTTTCCATCCAACCTATTGTAAAGAAACTGCTACTTGACAGCTTACGAGGAACAACGAGTGCCGATACTAGCATGCTGCACTCATTCCAATGAAAATGTTAAAGCTCCCGATACAGCTTGTAACTTCCCCGTTATTTATGTTACTTTTGAGGCAGGCTGGCGGTGTGTGTAAGGCAGAGGCTCTGCTAGCACAGCATCCCCCGCAGTGTGGTACAGCTGCACCCCTGAGCGCTGCGCAGCGCTCCAGCAGCGCCGCATCCCGCTCGGCAGCCAAAGCCAGCGCCTGGCAAAGGCACCCTGGCCCAGCAAACCGGGACCTTCCTCTTACCTCCGCCTCCTTGCTCTTCTCTTTCTTTGTGCCCATTGAACTTCTCCCATTGCTGGCAGTCTCCCGCGCTGGAACTACAGAAATCTGCTGGAGTGGCATTTTTACAGAGCTGCAGGTTGCCAGTACCTGTTTGGATGCCTTATATCTTCACTCCCCCCGAGTAGCCCACCTGTAAAATTGTTCATATCCTCTCTTTGCCAAGCTCAGCTCTAAATAAAAAGGGGAAAATATTATTTGAGAAACGGTGTAGCCAGGGTCTTCCATCAAAAGAAGAAGAAAAAAAAAAAAAATCAACAAAGCAGAGCAAATTGCAAACACGAGCGAGACACGGCAAACAAAGAAGTAAAGCACAACAATCCAGGGAGTTTCACATGCTCGGAGTGATGAGTTGCTGCAAGTCTGTGTCCCTGGAGCACCCCGCCATACACTATCCCCCAAGAGCACTGTGGGAGACAATTCAATTTCTGAGTTACCTAATAACTGTCATGGAAACCAAGGAAACCCAGGTCTCACAGGCCCTTATTAGCAGTCGCTTCCCGCTAAAGGCACAGGCTCCCACATTTGCAGCAGCTGCCACTTGTGCTTTTGTTTGCCATCCGATTCCCCAGGAGCGCACCGGGCACCCCCAGAGCCCGCCCCGTGCTCGCTAGGTACAGCAGCAGAAGGCTGAAAAGCTTAGTGTCCTATTTTGGAGCCAAAATCTCCTCCTTTAAAAGCACCGGCGAGCTTGCCGTGTCCTTCATGCGTCTACAGTAATCTGCTTAGGTCAAAGGATCTGCCTTGAAGTGAGGAGTAGCGGGGAGCAAACGAGGTGTAAAAAAAGGGAGACAAGACTGGGAGGGATTGCAAATGTGCCTTTCTGAGGTTGATAGTAAAAAGTTAACCCTTTGCTTCTCTCCTCTCCTCCCGAGACTTCCCCTGAAGCCGGCTGAGCCGGAGGCTGCTGCGCCTCTCCAGCAGCCGCACACGCTCCGGGAATGTCACTTAGGGGAGCTTCAGTGCAGCAAAACCCCCAGGAAAACCGGTCCAGCATTCCCCCTCCCCTTCAAACGCCAAACAACACAAGAAAGTCCCAGGTGGTGAATTATGGATGTGAAGGAAGGCCTATCATTTATCCTTCTCCAAGACATTTATTATCTTTGATAAGTATTAGGAATTCCAGTAAAACTGATTCTGATTAAAAACAGTAAAGAAATTATTAGATCAGAAGTTAAATTCTTAGCTGTATAAATAACACAGGAAGGAAAGAAAAAAAGAAAAATCCCACACCAAGTACCACCAATATTTTAATATGCTGTCAATTAAAGAAAAAAAAAATATTACCCAAACCCTGAAATACATCATCTTTATTTCCAGTTGTACAGGGTGGCACTTAGAATTCTGACAAGAAATAATAGCATTATAAACAGCCTGGATTCTCTTGCAAAGCCAGTTGGGAGGATTTAAAATACTGTTGATTCACTTCTCCACTACTTTAGTTACTATTTCTCAGCCTGAATTAATAGAGCTTACAAGGGACTAGCTTGAGATGAATTGAGATCTGGTTCAGGTTGCCATCCTGGTTTTACGTCACTGATTTAAACTAAGGTATATTGATAGGCTGGAACAGAAGAGTTTATAAATGCATTAACAAAGAAACGATCTGTGCTAGGAGATCAGAGATGCTGCAAGACACATGTGTGTATATGTGCACATTTTTATATTTATATAAATATATTCTATATATCCATAGTCATGGAACAAATCTGCAAAAAAATAAAATTAATTCCATTGGCATTTACACAGTTCCTTTTACACATTTTAAATTATATTTCACATGCTAATTTAATTCAATTTTTAATTTCCAACATTCCAAAATCAGTTTCAATGTAAGTTTAAATGATTTGCAATGTACACAGGGAAATTGTCTTGAATTTTGAATACAAATAAAGGCAAAAAAGACAAGCTCCAGCTCTACCAAGACAGTGGCAAATCAAAAATTTATTCCAGAAATATTCAAAGACAAGAAATGTCATATACCAGGCTGGTAAAGTTTAACTGTTAATCTTAAACTTGATTATAATGTAAAGGAAATTCCTTTTTAGTTCAATAGAATGTTTTAAAGCTACAGAAAAACTCTTTTCCTTCCTCTGAGGCCCAACCAGATTAAGAATTCCTAAACCTGAACTCTGCTTTGTCATGATAATCACTCACCTCTTTTATAAAAATATTGATAGAAAAGTAGAGGATTTGTGGTATTTAAATGGAACCTTCCTGTAAATGTGCTTTCATGTCTAGTTAAGCTTTAAAAAGTCAACCTACCTTTTGATACTGTGCCAATAATTCTGCATTTGAAATAATATGAACTTGAGATTTAAGTCAGATTTCTGGGATAACCAGTAATCACTTTAATCCCATCTATGTCTGTTTTAGCCAGAATAAAGACCTTACAGGGTGTGATGTGCTTAGTTTTTTTTTAAATGATGCGGGGCCCCTTTTTCCCCCCATAGTGTACCTGTAACATCAGTGTGTATCCAACAAAACACCCTAGTTCCAAACAAGAGCTATCTTTTAGCATTAGATAGGTCCATGCTTGCATTCTGCTTAACTATTTTACTAATTACATTTCTTCACCATGTGGAGTCTTCAAATTAATGTGCAATTGCCTTCTCTGTACATATGGTGAACATGGCTCTTCTCAGTCTAAGTGCTAAAACAAGTGGCAAAACAATCAAGCCTCATGCTGCTATACCTAGAAATATAGAGATCACCACTGCTCCACGGCAAGGAAGCTGCTGGAAAATACAGGACACATCCAGATGCACATTGTAAAAGTCAATGGCAGATGCATGGTTGGGATAATTTTTCATTAAAATTTAGTTTTCCGTCTCTGCTTCTTCAGGTTTACTGTGATAGAATTACAGAACTTTTGCGAAGGTGTTAGTACACCTGTGATCTCTGTGATCTCAGAACATCAGAGCACATCTTAAAGAAACAACAAAATGATTGATTTCAATTTACAATGCGTTTTTAGCTCCCAGAGTCCCAAAGTTGTAAACAAAGTGATTTTATATATACACACACAACCCACCTTGTTAGAAAGTGTATTTACTCTCACTCACCCTCCATGGTGAACAGGCTGTGGTGTTCTATTTAAAGAATGCTAATTTTGGCAAACGTACCACCCAAAGAGTCGTGATTTCAGAGCCATCCCTCACCTGAAGGACAGTGTGACAGCTGCTTGGTGAAGTATGAAGCTGCTGTGCAAAGCAGCATGATAGGGTTTCAGTCTCGAGAGGATAACAATAACAAAAGAGAACTGGTCACCTGGAGCAGGTGAAAATGACATTGGCAGAGAAAAGAAGTATGTGTTGGGTGTGCATTAGTAATTGATTTACATTAATATAATTCACAGTTTTTGAAGTAAGTAATTACAAGAAAAGAGAAGTACCACCCTTCCCTCCTCTTGCTTATTGCTTGAAACCCTACTAATCCCAGCTCGGGATAAGGCAAGGAATCCAACTTTATTTTCAGCCACCCAACACATTCCCCTTGGTACATACTTTATGAAGAGTACCAGTCAGATCTTGGAGACCATGAAAGAAACTAGGACAAAAGAAATCATTTCCCAGTGTCTCACAATGTGTATCTATCTACTCCCTAGCTGTGGACTACCCTGAGTTTCTGCTCTCACCTGCAACACATTAAATCTTTTCATCTATTCCCTCCACACATGGCTCTGAGGGTACAGTGTCCTCTCTCACACTCAGGACACACACATTCCCTGCACAAAACTTCCCTAGAGGCACTTCCATAAGAACGTGACAGCGAAAAGGGATCAGAATTATAACCCTACATACACACACACACAATGTTTTTACTTTAATTTAGGAAGGAGCACGTCATCTTCTCAGCATACCCATTTGCATGAGACTTCTGCTTTGAACTATGAAGACAATCTGATCAGCTATGGTTAATGGTTCAACCATGGTGATGCAAGTTCCAATGAGAGAATCAAAGACAGCAAGACAATTCTTTTGTAACACAATTGCAAGGAAACTATGTACTAGTGTACTGGCAGTTCACTGGCAGCTTATATAGAATAGCTCTTATATAAGTTAATAGCTCTGCCATCGCTTACAAAAAAATTTGTACAAGACTCTTGAATTGAAAAAAGCATAATAAGTTTACCTGCATAAATAGCACTATCAGAAACAGGTAATTCTAGCTCTTTTTTACTCATATAAAATAATCTTTAGATAATATGTACTGCAGCTTTTATATGATCTTTCAGACAAAAGCTATACTTAAGTTAAAAATAAAAATAAAAATCACTGTGGACATAAAACACTTTCAAACTGGTTGTTTTGACTCCACATTATTTGCCAAAAAGACACATTGGCTACAAATACACAATATACAAGAAGGTATAGACATATATATAGTCCTATAGTCCTGAGATTTAGGAATTACTTTAATTTTCCTCAAAATTAAGTTACAAACACTGTACATGCTATGACCCTTTACTACCTAACAAGGATTGCGTCTCTTGTAATCACAACTTAGGTGCAGAGACAAAAGTCTGAACTCTATAGCAGCTGTGGAAGCAGACAGACACTAGTGCTACGTCATGATCAACTGGGATGAGTGCAGTCACTTTATCTAGCAGAAGCTCCTAACACCGAAATTAAAAGTGCAACTAGCAGTAGCCTAATGCAGACCAAAAAGGACTGTTGTACACCAACCCCTTGGGCTTCCACAGCATCCTGAAGCTGACACTAGAACCAAATGAAATTTTCAGATAAATGAAAAATTCCTTTAGATTTTCTCCCAAGCCTTAAGCCTACAGGACCACAAAGTTAGTCATGGAATTAGGGCAGATATGAAAGACATCTTTAGCCAAACACAAATATTCCAAAGCAGTAGATTCCAGATGGAAATGGGAAAACCTGTTCTCTGCTATGTGAACAAATATATCCTAAATACTGTTCTGCACTGTGGGCTGGCTTCAAATGGAGGAGCATCAGGAATGCAAGTTTTCAGCAGAATTCATCTTCAAGTAAGTCTTTAGCAGAGGCAAAATTTAAGAGTTATTTTAAAAACTTGAATAGAATTTGCATTCTTCACAAATAAGAATAAATGGCTGTGAGATATCATATTAGAAGCTGCTTTTTAAATTCCATATGAAGCTGGTATAGATTTGAATGCAGCCATCATGTTACTAGATCCTCAGGGAGGTTTTGGCGGCTTTTTTCCTTGCCTCTTTCAGCTTTGCAATTGACTGAACTGCTGAGAAGTAGCACATAATGTAATATGGTGCATTAGTGCAATAAAGGTGTATTAAATGTATTAAGGAAGCAATCAACTGAAAATTTCAAACTAATGTCTTTGGATATTTTTCTATGTTGCCATTCAAAGATATTGTACATTATTACACATAATTTCATCAACAGCATTACTAAGCACAGGTAATCTTGCCCTCCACTGAGAGACTAACAGAAGTCAGTGGGAACACAGAGGAATCTATTTGCCACTTGTATATTCTGTGCCGATATACTACCTAAGTAGAAAATTTCTAGAACACCTGAAAATCCAAGGTCACAGGATGGTACAAGTCAAAAAGCAAGTTAAAAATCAAAAAGTAATAGCTGAGACTGAATTAAAATATGACTGGTACCTCAAATAAAAGTTTATCTAGCCAAAACTTAGACCGATGAAAGTGAGATATAAAATGACAGTGGTGATAAATCAGATAAAATGTTGCCCTCAGCTATTAAAACCAATTATCTTCATTATCTCCCAGAAAAGAAAATTAAAACCAACTGATTTTCTCTGCCAACACAAAGACCTTCACAGATGCCTCCAGTGTAGTGTTTGCACTAAGTTTACTTTATTTAAATTAAACCAAGCATACTACTTCCTCATCACACTACAGCATCCCCATGAAATAGGGAACAAGGGAAGACTTGTAAAGTTCTAAAAACTGCCAGTAACTTGAACAGCTCATTTAGAATTTTTGTTTAAATGTAACTAAAACTTATAAAAACTGTCAGAAAAAGTAAATTATCAACTTTTAGGCAGAATGGGCAGACTACATATTTAGCCAGTTTACACTAAGAAAGAACTGAAATTATGCTGTTAAAGTGTCCACTGAAGAAATTATTTCTACTACAGTGAAACTTAGCTGCTCAGTACACAGACAGAACTCCTACTAAGTTTATTCTAATTTGCAAAACCCAACCTGTGTGTCTGCCCACAAGTAGTACTAAGAGGTCCTATTACCTCTGTAGTTCAGGTTTGAGAAACATCTACATTCATAATGAACTCTCAAGCACCCCTCTGCTTACAAATGTTGCTGACCTTCAGCAATGTAAAGACAGTATCACTTCAGAACAATATATATTTATATATTTATAATATATTAAATTATGTTCCTGCATTTGTAGTGGTGGAATTAATCTGAATGCCATGCTGCCTAGCTGCTCACTTCCACCAGCACACACAATTTTAATGGTGTTGTCCATTTTCCTCTCCAGAGTAAAAGGTAAATAAAGACATTGCCATAATACAAAGTATTATCTCCCACTTCCAAACGACATACATGAAAAAGGTGTTTAAACAGCTCTTTAACATGAAGTGGCTGACAGTCTTTATAACAGAAGCATCTAAATTTAGAAAGCAGTGGAATCCACCTGATTAGTTTTGGGTTAAATGCTGCAAACCTGAATCCATTAATCTCAAAGAGTTCCAGCGCTGCTTCATAAGAATGGGCTCAAGTTCTTGGCCAACTTTCAAAGCTGTCAGTCAGCACAGGAGCACAATCCTGGAAGACTTGGACAATCTTCTAGATGAGAGCATGACAAACAGGATGAAGTTCAATACTACAAGTAACCCAGTTACGGTACTGGTAGAACAGGAAAAAGAAATTGGGCAGCAGCCAGGAGCACAGACTGATTTAAGGATCAGTCTGGATCAGTGTATTCCTTTATGAAAGGATGACTGGAAAATGCTTGTTCTCATCAGCTGCAAAAATGTGAACAGTCCCAGGGTGCACCAACTAAGTTATTTCCAATTCTTCTAAGTCCTGAATAAAGCACACCAGTAATTTCCTCAAATGCTAGACTTTTTTTTTTCCTAATACTCTGATCACCAACATCAAAGAGATTCTGAACTTGAACACAGTAGGAAACTGTTCTAAAAAACTTGCATAAAAGAAAATTATTTGCTAACCCACCTGCTTCTGTTACTAACCAAATACAATTATACTTGGAAGACCAAGATTGTTTATTTTTAATGCAGATATTCAGGTACACAGTATTATGCTACAGACTGTGTTCTCAATTGTTATTTGATGAAGAAAAAAAGATGAAAAATTTGTGATCAAAAAACAACAGGTCCATTTCTGTGAATATAGAAAGTCTACAGACTTTCAATTTAGAGATTTGCCATGCTTTCTAAGCATTATTTGTTTTGTGAATCTCAGCTGCTAGAATGTTTAAGGAAGATGAAAAAATATAAGACATAATTTAAACATACAAATGAATATTCATTCAGACCACTTTTTTAAAGATTTCTTTTTTCAACTTCCTACAGGTGTCCATAGTTCATTATACTCTATTTTTCCCTTTCACATGGCTATCTGATCACCTTATAAACACTGCTATTTCCCCCTCCTAATCTCATCTGCTGTGACCCCTTTCTCCTTCTCCAAGCAAAATTTTATCTTTGTCTAAATACTCATATTCCAAAAACTGTAAATTTTCTAACTCTTGAATATTTTATTTAAATAATAATAATATTTTATTTAAAGCAGTAACCTGCTTTACTGATAATAACTAAATAGAAGAAAAATCTTCTATATTGAACAAATTTTTAACCTTATGTCCAATTTTCATATTATTTGTATTCAAAACTTCTCCCACTGCTTCAGAGCAAGGAGAGGTCAATGCCAGTATGGTAAGGATTCCATTAAATTGCAACAGTATGGAATTAGAAAGTATCTGTAGAAACTACCATACGGAGGGGGAAAATTTGTTTTAAATTTACTGGTGGTTTTGACCCAGAAGTTCCCCTGGCTACTTAATTTTAAAAAGACTACAAAAAGTGAGATTATGCTTCTCTTTAATGCTATGAAATAGCTTAAATGAATTCTGATACCAAGATTCATTTTAACTCATATTGTAGTTCATCTACAGGATTAACCCACTTTAAAACCACAGCTTTCACATTCTTGAACCATTTTCTTTACAGTATCACAGACTAGGTCAGGTTGGAAGGGATCAGAGTGGGCCATCTGATCCAGCCTCCCTGCTCAAGCAGGGTCATCCCAGAGCACACAACACAGGATTGTGTCCAGACAGTTCTTGAGTATCTCCAGTGAGGAAGACTCCACAGCCTCTCTGGGCAACCTGTTCCAGTGCTCACTCACCCACACAGTAAGGGAGTTCTTCCTCATGTTCAGGTGGAACCTCCTGTGCATCAGTTCCTGCCTCTTGCCTCTTGTCCTATTGCTCTGCACCACTGAGCAGAGCCTGGCTCCATCCTCTTGTCACCCTTCCTTCAGATACTGACAGACATTGGTGAGTTCCCCTCTCAGTTGTCTCTTTTTGAGGCTGAACAGGCCCAGTTCCCTCAGCCTGTCCTCGTAGGAGAGATGCTCCAGTCCCTTCATCATCTTTGTTGATTTACCTCTAGTGAATCCATGCTGACTACTCCTGACCACCTCCTTGTCCTCCAAGTGGGTACAGACAGCCACTCCCAGGATGAGTCCTTCCATCAGGTTACCAGAGTCTGAGATGGGGCTCACCGGACAGTGGTTCCTTGAATCCTCCTTCTTGCCCTCTTGGAAGACTGGGGTGACATTTGTTTTCTTCTAGGCCTCAAGCACCCCTCCTCATCACCAAGACCTTTCAAAGAAGATGAAGAGCAGTCTGGCTATGCTGTCCAGTTCTCTCAGCACTCACGGATGCATACCATCAGGGCTCATGGACTTGTGGATGTCAAGTCTTCACCACCAGGTGTTCTCTAACCCAATCCTCCTTGACTAAGGGAAAATCTTTCTTACAACATCGCTATATCATGGTCTCCTGAGTCAGAGATTCCTGAGGGCTGGTCTTGCCAGTGAAGACCCGTGGAAGGGTGGCATTCTGTAACTCGGCCTTCTCTGTGTCCTCTTACCAGGGTCCCCCCTCCATTTAGTAACAGGCCCACATTACTCTTATTTTTCCTTTTATTATTGGTGTATTTGAAGAAGCCTTTTCTTACTTTCCCTTGGCCAGCTTTAATTTCAGATGGGCCTTGACCTTCCTTGTCTCATTTCTACTTTGACAACCTCTCTGCATCCAGTCAAGCAGCCTGACCCTGCTTCCAACAGGCTTGAGCACTGTCAGGAGTTATTCATCCACACAGATCTCCTGCCACCTATGCCAAATTTCTGGCTCACTGGAATGCATCATTCTTGAGCCCAGAGGAAGTGATCCTTGAATATCAACCAACTCTGTTGGACTCTTCCTCCCTGCAGGGCCTGCTCCCATGGGGTTCTTCCAAGAATATCCCTTAAGAGGCCAAAATTTGGTCTCCTGAAGCCCATGTCTGTAATCTTACTTGCTACCCTGCCTCCTCCTTGCTGATACTAAACTCCACAATTTCATAGTCAAGATCCAAATATTTTGGTTTAATATCCAAATATTTCCTAATTTTAACAATAAGCACTATTGTAAGTGGGTGACAGGACTAAACTACTGCCATCCATCTACTGTGTACTTTTGACTTAGAAGGAAGTAATTTGGTTGTATTTGCTTACTTTGTTACCCAGAAGCTCTTTATTTACTTTGCTAACGAACTGAACCTCCTGTGAATTTAAATGTTTTTGTTTCATTCTGTAAGGAAATTATTGATGTTTTTCAATTAAAGTGTAAGCCCAGAAGGAACTGATGCCTGACTGATACCTGGGGTCAGCAGCCTTGTTTGCTTGAGTAAACAAAGATGAAGAACAGAACCTCAATGTAAATGAGCCACCAGAGGGAGCTCATCCAGCCTGCTGAGTATAATAGAACTATATTGACATTGGCAAAAGTTAATTAAACATTTTTACAGGGGTCACTGACTGAGTTCAAAACAAAGCACATTCCCTGGCTGAAACTCTACATGCCTGAGAAACTAATGAAATCAAAAAAAGTTATTTCTTTAACAAACATGGAATGCTTTTTCTGATTAAATAAAGATAATTAAATTTAGAAATCTGTGATACAGCATTCTTCTGAACAAGCACAAGACTTTTCTTCATCCCTCTTAATTTTCTCCAGATAACAAGAATTTCAAAGTCTTATTAAACCACAAGACAAAAAAAAATGGTATTAACTTTGTAATTTAAATTTGTGGAAGCATACCAAAACCAGAGTCACATAAGTAATATAAAGATACTAATTTCAAATCAAATACAGTTTGGCATTATGATGCTTACCTAATGCTGTAATTAGTTATTACACTTAGATGGACATGGCCATACTAACTTTTGAGTTTATTATCACAATACATTACACAATACATTAAATTGCAGTAATTCAGAAAACAAATCCCTCGAGTTCCTGTTCTGGAGGATCCAATGGTTACTTTCAAACTTGCGAACATTTTTTGAAAAGCAATACTGAAATAAAACTTATTCAGATTTTTGTGTGTTACTTACTGACTAAAGAATCAAGACTCTGCCAGAAGGTTATTTTTTCTGTTACTTTTCCATGGAGCTTAGGATCTAACAGTGGTAATTCAGCAGGGAGGCACGCAGAAGAAAGACAATAAAATTATTTCCTAAAGGAAAAACGCCCTCCAACATAAGCTCCCAGGCTCATCATTGCAACTTTCCCAATGTATTTCTGAAAATTATGGGTCTTAAAAATTCCTTCCAAATTAACACACCTCTTCCACAGATTTAATTACATACTTCTTTGGGTTATCCCCCATAACCAGCTTTCTAAACATTGCAAGACTAATTTGATCATACTTTTATCTTACTCTGCCTGCATGCTTTGCTTTGGAAGATAAGATTAAATGTAATATGCTATTTCATTTATCTCTTCTTTCAGGCTTCAATAAAAAACTGAATTCTCACCAATAAAAGTAAAAGTAGTACATAAAAATAGTACTTTTTGGAGTTAACTCCTGTGCAATGTGAGGATACTTTGAAAAGCACTTGCTCTGTAATCACACTCCTACTTAAGCACTGGAGGAAAATCCAGCTAAGAAGATCCAATACCAGTTACAGTTTTTTAAGTTCCACTAAGCACTTCAGAGTGCCCACCTCCTCCACACAGCTATTTCACCTTTGGTGAGCGTGATTTTTCATCATTTGCCCATAGCAATCAAAAACAATCATGAAAAAAGTTACAATTGCTCTCCACTACACTTTCTGAAGTCATCTCTTCCAAGAATATTTTCAAACAAAACAAGTTTTTTCTTGTTTTTCTCACTGAAAAACTGCATTTTTTAAAGTCAGAAGAGGTTATTAAGAGCCTAAATTAACGAAGGGTCAGATTTGTCAATCTCCTGATTAAAAACAGTTAATGTATTATTTTTCAAGATTGAAAGAAGAGTTACTATCCACCCCCCTTGTGCTACAAAGATACCCAATTTCTTTACGTAACATACCAATTAAAAGTTTATTTTGTACTGATGAGTATCTTACCATGTTACCAGTTATGACACACTTTTCTTCACTAGGAGTGACTTCCAAACACTAGCAACAGTTCACACACCATTTACACTCTTCAGAGGAGAAACCCAATTTTATAAAGCTCAGCTTTACGGAAGTAAGGATCTTCATTCCCTGTTCTCTGAGCTGCACAGATACACCAGCTCTGAAAGTTAGGATTACACTGGAACACCTCCAAGATGTGAAACCACTCACACCTATCTGGGATTTAAAAGCTACCATTAAAGTTAGGCGCAAAATCACTGCCTTGGCGCGAGCATCACGTGTTTCTTACCCAACAAAGGTCCACCCTTAAAATGATGCTGCCACTGGGTGAATATGCAAACTGAAAATGACAAAACAGCAAATCGCTATTTTTGTTTGAATTCTAACTGGTTTGGGGGTTTTTCCCCCCCTTGAGAAACTTCCTATCAGCGGGAAACTACAAAAAGCCACACATTTCAAGACCATTTATAGCATAAGCTGACAGACATTTTCTAGTAACTAACCCTGCAAGAAGGGAATAAATCTTCATTCTTGTTAAGGTACACAGTGTGACAAAAACACTAGGGTAGCATCTGTCTCAAAGCAGACACTATATGTAGATATCAAACAATATACACAAATTTCAGTTAATAGCTACGGAAAATCTATTTATTCAGTGCACAAAAATACTGGATTTAGTAACTAGGCACATGCATTGGTGACATTTTAAAACTGTTGAACATACCAGTGGAAAGCTATTTGAAACTGCATAGGGAAATCCAACACATACTTTGAAGCAGATATTTCTAAACAACAAAGAAAAACCAGTATAAAACAGCTGAAAAAAATGGAAAAATGTAAAGCAGTGGGGAAAATCAATACAGGCTTTGGACAAGATAACTACTCAACCATGTATATTAAACCATGTCAGTTTAATAGGCACATTAGAGAAAATGCTGTTTGAAAAGTTAAAAAAAAATTAGCAAAAAGATCTCAAAACCAATAAAAATCAGCTTTCTCCTAAGAATATTTCTAAATTCTGAACCTAAAGATCCTCTACTCTGGATACTACTTATTTAGATATTTAAACTGGGATTAAGTTTTGGATTTTCTGAAGAGTCTAAGTAAGTTAAAAGCCTTGCACTGCTAAATTTCCAACATGTTTTAGCAACAAATTCCTTAGAAAATCCACCATGATCATATTAAAAAACTATCCTTTTCACTCTAGTGATTAATTTCATCTATACTGAATATCTTTGGAAAATTCTCTTGATTTGTTCTTTGTTTTCTTCAAAGAGAATTTAGTGAAATGTGAGTCTTACCAGAAAAAAGACACACTAGATACCAAACATGCTTCATGACATTAATGAACTGGTTCAAGTCAAAATAAGAGAAATCTAGAAACAGAAAATATTTTTGAAGCAGAAACTGAGTATTTTCTGAAGCTAGCAAAACCTCCATTTCAGCTAAACATGTTTTGGGGGAGATTTTTAAAATGCCTTTAGGAAAGTTTGCAAAGATAACATTTTCATTTTTTCCAGAAGGATGAGTCTCAAAGTATCTTGAACAAAGTCTGCACCTTTAAAATATTCACAGAGACTATTGAGGCACATCTTGTTCTATTACTATTTTTTCTAACATTATCCACTGATAAACACTTTGTAGATATTAGTATTTCAGGAATCATTTACCTTATAATAATATTCTTTCTCATAAATTGATTGTAGAATTTCTTCTGACTTGGCTCTTGCTCCCTCCCTCCAATATTCTTTAGCTGCCTGATAAGGTATTTTGTCACCTAAATCTCATCCCACTGGAATTTTCAAGCTTAAGTAGTAAACTTAAACCAACTTAATCGAAAACCCAGAGGTTTCTTATCTCACTGAAATTCTCATTTCAGATAGAAAATGCAGTTAAAAATGACCCCTTGCTAGATGATTTTACCTCACTGGCTATGAGGAAAACTGAAGTGACACAAACCAGAATAAGACCTATAATAACAATATTGTAACATGCATTTACCAGAAGGACTAACAAGCTGCTGTCTGTAAGACACAAAGCAATAAATGAAGCAGCTTTGTGCTCTCCTATTACTCAGCTAAGAATGAAATACTTATCACAGCCCCAAGCTGTTGCTGTCCCACTAGCTCAAAAAAGCTACAAGATTGTGTCAACTAAGCCACAGCTATTAGTGGCACTGGGTCAAGAGTTTCATTGCGTTTGTGACGCAAAGGCAAAATTTTCCCTTACTGCTGCACGCTGTGCAGCCCACCCTGGATCCAATTAATAGCAGGTACAAATCTGTTTTTAGATCAAGTGCCCTACAGTTGCAATTTTTGGAACTGTTTCCTTTAGAAAAGCGTTGAAATTTCCCACTGCTGCCTGAGCACGAGTCCCTGGTAATCCATGAGTAACAAAAAGCTGAGAGCTGCCCTTCTCTGAATTGCACAGCCCAGTTTACTCAAGGCGGCGGATGACTACGAGCATGACGCACGCAGGAGCATCTGCCCTCTATGCTATCTGTGATTTCTTCATTTAACCAATACTCTTTTTACTACCCTTTTCTCTTTTTTAAAGTGAACAAACACCTCATTACAACTTTCCTTGTAAGCTTCTTGACAAGCAACTTTCTTTCAACCAGAAAATAGGGGATAAAGGATGGAACAACTAAGCTATGTTTAAAGAGAAAAGCTACTACTGTAAAACTCTATTTTCAACCTACGTGTTCTTTGTATATTTAGATGTTAGGCACTCCTACAGGAAAAAAAAATATTTCTTTATATGTGCGCCATGTCTAGAAAATTAGAAACCCAGTCTTAAAATTAGAAGTTTCAGGCTATATTAACATAAAATTACATTTGTTAAAAACAGAAAGGATTAAAATTCTCTGATTTCAAAGAATCATTGCAACCCTTCCCACCTCACACTCCTTGCAACAGTAACAGTGCTCAACTTTTGTCTGTAAATAGCATCTTTTCTTCCATTCAGGGATCACAATTCTGAAAAAACTAAGCATGTGTATTGGGCTACTTTTCTTACAACAAACAAAGGAGACTATTGCTGTGACTTATTCTAACAAGAAGTAAGCAGATATATATGCTTATATAGGTGCAGCCTAATGGGATCAAATTAAAACTTTGTATAACCAATAAAAAAGTAGGAAAAAAAACCCAAAACTGTTACTGTACTTTCTCTCCATTTGTTTTTGTGGAAATTTTCACCAGTTTCACAGAAACAATTGCTGCAAGGTCATAAACATTCACTGCGACACTCCCACCCCATCAGGTTCACTCAAACAGTATGGAATCTACAAAACTTCCACCTGCAGAAACACCGATGAAAAGGACAGATCATCCAGATGGAGGAGATGAATGATGAAGAACAAGAGTGAATAAAGAAATGAAAAATGCACAGAAGAAACAGGAAGCAAGAGCCTATTAAATGAAATTTTAAGGAATAAAGTTCATAAATTGTTAAAGGTTGGCATTCTCATAGCATAAAATAAGCCTATATAATTCAGTTACAAGTTGTAGTTAAAGTCATAATTACATTAAGAATCAGAAGATGTTTAGATGCTTTATTGACAGAATTCTTTATACTATATATTAGCAAAATCCAAATTTAGGTCCCAGATGAGATTTATAAGAGCTAATAAGATAATTTTTAATTGTTATTGGTTAAGAATACATCTCTCCAAATGAGTTTGCTTTTCCAGATCCGTTTGCTTCAAAGTGTTCAACATGCCATCAGTCCACTTAATAGTACTAGTAGTAGTAGTAGTGGTATAGCTGCAATTAAATGCATTTCTCAAATACAACAGAATTCTTATTCATGGTGACATCTTTGAAACATTATTTATGTGGACTATTAAGAACTTTGCAATTCCCAGAAATCTTCCAGGAAAAAAAAGGAATAATAGCTTCCTTTATATCTCTTTGTCTCATAATTCTGATTATGCATGGGTCTTCTTTATTTTGTATATTTAGCTCCACTAAAATACAGCATGACTTACTTAAGGAAAAAAAACAAAAGTAAAAAATAAACCCAACATAATTTAAAATAAAAGACACTCATTCTCTCCCAAAACAAAGAATCTCAGTCCACGGTCAGAAAAGAAATGGTGTAATTTTGCTTTCTCAAGAACTGAACATCAGCTTTCAATCTCTCTCTCTAAGCAATGCAGTTACATTAGGTCAGCTCTCAGGAAATATCTCCATTACATCACCTCACACACAGGCAGCTCAAGTCTGACACACAAAGGTGGCCACAGCCAAGTCAGTCCACTCCACAGCCCCTCCTCAGCTCCAGCCCCCCGGTGTCACAGCTTCCCCACCCCAGGAGAAGGCTGGGCTGCTCATGTGTGAGCAGATGGAAGCCAGCCTGGTACTGACCTGGGGAAGCCATGGGACACTCCTGATGGGAGCACCTAGGAAACCAAGGCTGAAAGGGCCACTCCAGGATCTTCCTGCCCGCTGTCAGTTGAGCCAAACTGAGTCATTATAGATAATTAATCTACTTCTTTAACATGCAAACCACTCCCACCTCTTCCACGGATCATTTCAATATGAAATCCAAGTTTATTTCAAAACTGGAAGTTGTTGCAATCCTGTTTCTTGACAGATATACACTGGGGAAATAGTGTGTGTATATATATATATATGTAAAATCTAACCCTTAGCCACAGTGGAGTGTGCGGTCTACCCTCCAAAGCAACAGCTCTCTACAAAGCCAGACGTCTGGACAAATTTCATGCTCTGAAATTAACAGAGAAAATTAGTGCTGTCAGTGCTAATAGCCTCAGGAATTAACTTTCTGGACAGTTTACACAAACAAGTTTATCAAAGGAGGTTTTCACTTCAGCAGGAATTTTTAAGTGATTTCTGCAAAACTTTTCAGGAACAGTATCTTCCAAATGAATACAGTATTAATACCCATCATTCCTCTCTGACCTATGCAGGTGCCAGATGCCTCAGAGGAAACCCTCACGCACAGGAGGAATCACACACACCTCCAGCCCTGCCAGGTCTCCATCCACAGAAGAAGATGACCAAGATGAAGTGTACCTGCTAAGAAATTCTAGCTGTAACTACAGTTACAAATATGTGTTTTAGCTATTTAAACACACAAAATAGCACTTATCAGGACGATTTTAACGATTTTACCACTAATCACAGGACAACTGAACTTGGAAAGGCCAAGAATTGCAGCAACCTCTATGCAATGCTAACAATGGCAACTGTGCACAAAACCTTGTTTTCTCAAGATCTTCTACCCAGCTCTGTATGATGGAAACTATGTACGCTACTGGGCTAGTCAACCAAAAAAACCCACAAGCTGCTGATACCTCCCAGCTCCTGGCCAACAGAAAGCTGCAGGTCGCAACACAAGCAGACAAGTTTTGCTTGTTTACTTACTTTTAGAATACAGAGTTCTTTCACTGATTAATCACAAAAGTAGAAACACATCAGTACTCCTACTGCCCTCCTGTCTGTTTGACAGTAATTTCTAATGTCACTCTTTAGGTTGTTTTCTGCTAAATAAACCTTCTGCTAATAGTCACAGTCACAAACCAAGAGCTGTACAAAGAGGGTATCTTGAAGACTCAGGGATACAAAAGTCACACAAAATCTAAACACACAAACTAGCTATCAGAGATTACTCGACAGCTGAAAGTCAATGGTCTCACAATGCACGCATGATTTAAAAAAAGCAAAGGAAATAAAAAGAACCCCAGTCTTACAGCTACACAGAGCTGACATTAATGCTCAACTAGTTAACTGAGGAGCAAAAGCACCTCTTGACATTCTAACTATTTTCTAGATAGCAATTTCTTATGATTCATGCAGTGTAGGTTTACCTGGAACAGACTACAACAAGAAACTGCAATCAAAGCAATTACAGAAGTATGAATTCGCCTCTCCCATTCAGGTTTAGAGGCAAGAGCTTACACATTTTTTTCCAGGAAACAGTGAATCCTTAGACCATTCTCGCATGAATCAGCCCACAAAAACAGCGCTGTCTCTGGTTCATTACATTAATCAACAATTATCCTCTTTAGCTCTGTGGAAGGCACAAGAAGGCCACAATCATGACAGTCCTTCAGACTCTATATCAGGAGTCTACAGCAAGAGTAATCCTGCACAATGACATTTTCTGAGACAATCACCTAAAACCTGCCTTCAGAGGAGGGAGACACAACGCCCAATGACACATCAACTTCTAGGCAACATGAATGAAAAAAAATGGAAGTTTCTTCTCTACCAATGTGGGGTTCCTCAGGAGTGTTCTGCTTCCAGTGGGTCCAAAGAAGCTCCCCAGAGAGAAGTGTGCTTGCCTGGGCTCTCTGGAGGTCCTGATGCACCCCCTGCACATCTATGACAACACAACCCTTCCACACTGTAAATTATTGGTACTGGACTTGAACCTTTTGTCTTCTGGGAAGTGGAATCAAAGTTTTCTGCTTGAAGCCAGATAATATGACATGTAGACATATAACATAATACCACATCTCACCCAAAATTGGTGTATCTGTTGCACAAATTTTGTTTGAATTAGATGATAAGAATTTTCTTTGTACTTTTTTTAGTACCATTATGACTCTTGCTCTTAAGTGCATTAATCTTATTTTCAGGACAAACAACTATTTGCAAAGAGATTCAGCAGAAGAAAATTTCACTGTCTCTTAATCCCAGGTAAGCTTTCCTGTCAATGGGCCAACTGTGGAGTAATATCCAAGGAGTGCAACAAGCAGGTGAAGTAAAAATGACATGCTACACACCAATGCTCATTCCTTCCCTCCCAAGCTAATTCTATAGCATGGTCAAGACAGTCAAGAGGAACAGATGCAAATTCAGTCTTGAGAGAGGCTGCAAAGCCAAATCTTGTTTTTGCACTATTTGTAAGTATATACTATACCCACACCATGCAAAACATTTATCATTTTACCCATATAGTCTCTAAACCTACACATAATTAAGAGACTTATTAATAATAAAAATACATAAAATTAATGTATATTTTCACAACATTGAAAATAAACTAAGAAGTTTCTTCTACTGAATTTGAAAAACTTTAGCCCAATCAAAAATAACTATTGTTCAGAGGTACTCACTGCTTGTATCATTCCCTTTCTTCTCTCCCACTGGATTTCAATTCTTTTTATTCATTGAAACAGAGTATCTTACTTTTTTCCTGAGAATTCTTTGCAATATATTTTTCTCTTTTGTTTGTATCTTTTTTTTTTTTCCCATGAGCTCTTTTTCTACTTTTGCACTGCTTAGGTCATGAGAAGCTATCAAACTCTTAATTTTTAAGGCATCTTATAGAATTCTCCAGCTTTCCTTATGCTCAGCAGCCATGGCTGGTGGACTATGAATGCTGTGCACCTGTTGACCAGCACCATCTTGATATCTACACATGCATTTTGACACTACCTGAGATTTAGGAAGTTCATGCCTAGAGAAAATATTAACTGCATACTGACTATAAAGAATAAAATATTTTGGTCTTAGTTTAGCTCTTTACTGTGTCAACATATTTAACTTACAGGACACCTTTTCCTGACCACTACTTTCAATGAGTATTAGGTATCACCTATTTTTTAAAACAAAGAAATTTAACAGAGCCTGTTCCCCTATTTCACCTTCAGCAACTCATTGTTAATACACCTGATTTTAATAAAGCATGAAATTACACCTCAGCACAACAAATTAACATGCAACAGCAGGGACAGCTGTTGTATTTCTTGTTGTCATCAGTTCAGATATATCAATTTATATTCCTCAGTATACCCCTTATTAAAAAAAATCTACATAATAAGTAATGAAGCAAAACATAAAAGACCTTTGCAATAATTCTATTCTCCTTACTCTGCAATTTAGGTTTGTACAAGCTTATGATCAGGATGATCATTGTGATGCAGAAATGCTACAATTAAAACTTGTATTCCCCTGAATATATTGACAGAAGCTGACATGAAAATGTAACACCTGATATTCAAGTTCAAGTCTAAGTTCAGTTCAGAAAGACAAGAGGCAGGCATGGGGAGGGCAGTGGAAGATTCAGTCCCCAGCGATTAGTGAAACCCTAATTAGAGCTGTGCATGACACTCCTTGAAAATTACTGCACTCTTAGAGTATGGGAATATTCTACAAAAAAGTCTGTTAGTGTTCACCAGTTTCCATAGATATTACTTCAATTCTTACTACTGATTTTGGTTAGCATGTTTTGGTTTTTTAACTCAGCTGGTCTTCCCTTTTGCTGCACTTGCACTGGATTCTCACCAGCATCTCCACATAATTGAAATAATTGACCCAGCCCTGTAGCTGTGAATCATGAGAAGGTACTCCAAATAATTTATTTTTTTTTTCCAGAGGGCATGAGAAGAATAGGAGAAAAAGCTAAGTTCTCAAAGATCCAGAAAGGGAAGTACTCAAAGAAAATGAGGAATGCTTGTTGCTGTGCATCAGCAAACATGTTTTTCCTAAATGGGAATAATTTATTGTGTCAACAGAACATTTCTACTCTTAAATTTCTGTCAAGGTGATTGGCTAGCATATTAAGAACTTCTGGTTCATATTCAGAACTTCTGGTTTTTCTCTAAACATACAGCAGTAGATTTTGTACTACTTATTTTAAACAGAACATATTATGATGGGTAAAATTCTGATCTTTTATAAGCATAGGACTGAAACATTATTTTGAGAGTAACTAGTTGAACATAGAACAATGTAATTGTGGGGGAGGGAAGGGGAAAGGCAGAAAATATTCTTATTTTCTTACTTGTAACCTTTCAGTACTTATGGGGAGCTTATAAAAGAGAGGGAGAGTAGCTTTTTACACATGTGGATAATGATAAGACAAGTGGGAAGACTTTTCAACTAAAAGAGGGGAGATTTAGACTGGATGTTAGAAAGAAGTTCTTTATTCAGAGGGTAGGAAGGCACTGGAACAGGTTGCCCAGGGAAGTCGAGGATGCCCCATCACTGGAAGTAGTGAAGGCCAGTTTGGATGGGGCTCTGAACAATCTGGCCCAGTGGAAGGTGTCCCTGTCCATGGCAGGAACAAGATGATCTTTATGGTCCCTTCCAACCCAAACTGTTTTATGATGCTATGATTTGTTAATCAGCTAATATTAATAGAAATAATACACGGAAACTCCTCTGGGGAGAAAAATGTAACAATTACAAAACTGAACATAATTAATTGCCACCACAATCTACAAATCTCAATGAGTTATGTTATTGCTTGTCTGTGTATTATGACAGCCAGTTTTAAAATACTGATTAATTAATTCAGAACACTAGCAGGTACATTAAACATATAGCAGAAAAACTTCTAATCAGCATAAAAATTAGCAGTATGGAATTATTTCTGGCAAAAAGACAAATAATTAGGAACTATATAATGGTTAAAAATGTTAGATTTCTCCATCTTGTAGCAATCTGTACTCATAAAATTATAGTAATAGTAACAACAACAACATCCTTTTCCTCCCTATGTTGTTTTTTCTGTTTACATAAATTTAATGGTTGAAGAAATGATTAATAAAATCAATTGCAGTCTACAGTAAGAAATATTACTGGACATTGCCAGCTCTTTAACCAGACTTCAGAACTGTCCATAACTATATAGTAAGACAATGTTGCAAACATTTTAGATCAGGGAAAAAAAATATTTTTCTGCTATTTTGTCCTCAAATGCAGTCATGCTACTAAAATCAGCCTGTTTGCATGATTCCAAATAACGCATTTGTTGTCTGAGAGGCTACAAATGTCCTTTATTGCTCAGTGTGCAATAGAACACTCAGTGTTTGCATCCTGTCAGGGACTCTTTTCTATGTTCTCACCTATGATTTTTCCAAGTCACTTTGCTACTTTTGTCCCAGCTGTTGTCTTATCTTCACTGAATATAACTATCTCTAATGAATACAGACCCACCCACACACGTACATATACATGTGCACACAGATAAAATACCAGGATTTCTCTGGGAGACATGAGGAAAATAACCGAGCAATTAATTGGAAGAGAAGAAAAAAGTGAAATAAATTAGCCCATTCTAACTCAATCTTACTTCTTATCATTTGTGTTCTTTAAGGCTACTGTTATGATACTGGAAATCCACCTGACTAGAGAAAAGTAATTAAACCTATCAAATAATACTGGAAATCTGACTAATTCAGTTATTAAAACAGCATTATCAGAGCAGCACTTTTTCTTCTATCTTCCCTGACTAATTGCAAAAGTCTCCTTGAATTGTCCTGAAATAGCCCATCTGAATTCTTTGACAAAACCAAAAGAAAGGCTCCAATGTTGGAGCAATTTTAATACACTTAGGATAACACAGAACAATTGCTGAACTTGCACCAGTACTGTGTGAATATTTATATAATAAAGACAGTAACTTTCAGTTTCTACTTCACAACTGAAAGTGCAGAATTAAGGTTTCAATTTCTAACACTTTTGTTTGTATTGGTACTTACTATAAGTTACATCAGAGTAGTAAAGAAATACTAAGACAAAGAAGCATATTTTTAGGAAAACCAAATAAATATCAGGAGATTTTCTGAAACTTCATAAGGAGCTTGAAATGTAGAGGGCTAGTGTTTTCAAGCGTTTATTTGGTTGAAGATTCTATGTCAAACTAAATTACCTATGCTGCCCATGTATAGGTGTTGCTGCTACTTTAAAATAGAGTGGTAGATAACAAAAAAACAATCTGAAATTATTACTTTTAAAGGATTAAACATCTACCTCAGTTTTGAAACATTCTTCAGTAGTGCCTTCCCCCTTATAATTTTCAAGAACTTGCTATCTAGGTGATGCATAGTTGAACATACATAAGTACATACAAAAGGGAAAAAACTAACATACTGCTGAAATTGTAGCTTGCAAACTCCCAGTCTCCTTCAGAGCACACTTTTTTGGCATATTTACATATTTTCAAGTTATGTCTTTTGACAGGGATTAAGAATTTCTGTATTCTGTTCTAAGCTCTGCCACCACCCACCTGAATCTGCCAAAATCAAACCTAATGGTTTCGGTTCCTTGTGTAAAATGGATCTCCTAATAATTTTCTTGCATTTTGCTAGGAGAGCAAGTTTATATCTCCCAATTTAAGTATTCTGATATGGACAATTAGACTTAAGATGAAAGCCACAGTTTAAACTTGTAAGTGGAGTTTGTTGTGAGATATATGCAAAATGAAATGAGTTCATTTTAGTTTGAAGAAAATTCTTTGCCACAAGTTACACAATTGTAAAGGGCATTATCATATAATTTAATAACTCTGAATCCCAAAGATGTCTCAGTCACAGCAGGCACTTGCACGTGAAATATTTGCAAAGAGCTTTTAGTGGTAGTTTCACACTCTCATACAAGTTTGAATAATTTTTACCCTTTGCTTTTAAAATAATTTCTGAAAAACAAGTAATTGCAGTTTAGCATGCATCACAGTGGATGTATAATCTGTAATGAAACAGCATGAAAATCTTGCTTGTTGGATTCAAAACCTTAGTAGGTTTTAGGGAAAATGTTAGTTTTAGTTATTTACTTAGAGGAAGAATGTTTGTTTGGGCTTTACTAAAATACAGAAAGTGAATAATAGCAGATGTTACCACATAATGCATTTGGAAAGATTTTCCTCACAATTAAGCTGCAAGCTAAAATGCCAAAATAAAATCTTTTTTTTCCCACTACAGTAGGATATAACTTAATATTTAATTTAACAACAGAAAAAGAGAACTTACAGGTAAAGCAATCTTTTAGAAAGTTTCTGCTATGACAGAGCTTCACATGTCCTTTCACATTACTTCCTGGGTTCATTTCCTAGAAGAAATAGAAACAGGACACACATGAAAATAGTTGTAATGTTAAAACAGTGTTTATTTCATTGCCTTAAAACAGATTATGAAGCAAGGTTTAGTAAAACTTTTTAGGCTGGTGTCTTCCAAATGGCATAACTTCAAGTAAAAAATTCTGGACTTGAAAGTTAATCTTAAATAATTTGTATGAAATCCTGTACCAGATACTGATCTCCATCAATCTTTCTGTAGACTTTCAGAATGATTTGAGACTACTCCTTGATCTTCAGAGCACAGGAAAACCACACATGATTTTCCCTCCATCAACCACACTAGTACAAAAACCCTTTGTGTAGCCAGCTAACCCATATGGCATTGGCAGGATAACATTCAAAAATAAACAAAGCTTAATAAAACACAAAATAGCCAAAACATGTAATTAGTTCTCCAGCAATGTTTTTATACATATTTGCTCACAAAACAAAGAGTAAAATACATAAAACGCTTAACTGAAATAGTTATCACGTAAGAATAGCAAATGCAAGCTCTGTCCTGCAAGAGACTCACTCAAGCCAGCAAAAGAAGGGAGCTGCCCAGGCAGCCGTGGTAGGTATTTGCAGCAGGAAGGTTCCTGCTGGGGAGGAGTGAATCCCACAGCTGCTGCCTGGGAAGGTTTGCAGCCTGCTGGAGACTCAGATCTGCAGCAGCACTGCAAAAGGCTGCTGCAGACTATGACCCTCTGCTGCTCTTCCATATGAGCACCAAAAATGATGTCAGAGGCAATAAAGAAAGCATCAAGCACTGATTACACTGCTGGTTATGTGGGGGCTGGGGAGTCCCCAGCCAGTTTTCTTCTCAATCCAGAGAGGCAGAATAGTGAAAAAGGAAGTAACAGATCCCATAAGAATTTGTTGCACAGCTGGTGTGGGCTATGGGGTTATAGATTTTGAATGATCATGGGATGCTCTACAAGGACAGAGGATGGTTTAGCAGAGGTGTTGTCCCAATAAGTGGAGAAAAACATTTTGCCAACAGGCTGGCCAATCCAGTAATGAAAATTCAAACCAGGAATAATATGAGTAGGAGAGCATGACCAGCAATCAAGAGAGGAAGCAAAGGACAAGGTTGGCAAGCAAAGAGTATAGGGCAATGTCAACAGGAGGAAATCTGTAAGCAAAAACCCAGAGCTGTAGGGGTCCCACCCCACCTGTGTAAATGCATATAGGGAAATGCCCACCAGGCACAATTACGGTAAAGGTATTCTCTCTTTTTTGGAAAAACAGCATGCTTTTGTGCCTCTTCAAATAGCCTATTTGCTAATGCTCACTACAGAGCAAACAGGATGAATTAAGAGGTCTGCATGCAGTTGGAGAATTTCAGTTTCACTGGGATCACAGATGTGGGTAAATAGCTCATATAAATGTTAACAGTATAAGTATCTACTGGTGCTGTGCAGCATAAGGAGGGCTATGGAAAATTGTCTCCCTGTCACAAGATATGAATGAAAAGATACCTCCTGATGGAGACCTGTCACAAAAGATATGAAAAAGGCCAATTCACTGAATGCCCTCTTTATCTCTCCCTTCACTGATAAAACCATCCCTTAGTTATCCCATGTCCCTGAAAACCATAGGAAAGCCTGGAGCAAAGCAGATTTCCTCTCAGTGGAGCAGGGTCAGGTTAGGAAGCATTTAAACAAACTGGACATACACAGATCCATGGGCCATAATGAGATGCACCACACATACTGAGGGTTGGCTGATGTCACTGTGAGAACACTCTATCACAGAAAGATCAAAAAGCATAACAGAGATCAAGGTGGGGGGAGGAAACTCTGAGGACTGGAAGAGAATAAATATCACCTCTACTTTCATGAAATTCAGTCCCAGTCTCACCTTGACTCCACGGAAAGGAATGGAGAAAATAAACCTGAAAGCCACTGCCAAACAGAGGAGGGATAAGAAAGCATTTTGACATGGTAAGCATGAATACATGGGGAGGAAACTGTGCCTGACCAACCTGATAGCCGTTCACAATGAGCAGGCTGACCCAGAGGACAAGGACAGAACACTGAACATTGCTTATCCTGACTTCAATAATGTTTCTGTCACAGCCTTGCATCGTCTTCTCCCTGACAAACTGATGAAACACAAAATAGATGAATGGAGAGTAAGGCAAACAAAAAACTGACTGAACTGCTGGCCAAAAAAGGTTGTGGATCAGCAGCACCAAGTTCACCGGAGGCCAGTCATCAAAGGCACACACCAGGTGTCAATAAAAAAGCCAATACAGCTCAGAAACTCATCAATAACTTGCAACTTGAGACAGAATGCAGAGATACTACAAAACAGAGTAACTGATACATCAGAGGGTTGTCCTGCTATTCAGAAAAACCCTGGCAGGCTGAGAAATGGGCCAACAGTAACCTCATGAAGTTCAATACAGGGAAAAAGTGAAGTGCAGCTCTTGGCAGCAATAATCCCATGCATGTTGGCAGAAAAGGACCCAAGGGACAACAAGCTGGCCATGAGCCAGCAGCATGGCCTCACAGCAAAGAAAGGCCACAGCAACCCACACTGCATGAGGAAGAGCATCACCAGCACACTGAGGGAGGTCATCCTTCCTCTCTGCTCAGCACTGCTGAGCCAGTCTGAGTGCTGCAGTGGGTGGCCCAGAACTGGGCCCCAGAGAGACAACGAGTCACTGCAGCAAGGCCAGCTGAAGTTTATGGCGGCAAGTAAAGGATTGAAGCACTTTCTGTATGAGGAGAGGGCCTTGAGAAGAGAAGGCTCAGTGGGATCTGTCCTATGCTTATGCCTGGTCGGTGTCAGAATAAGGAGAAGGCATCAAGTGAAAGGGCAAGAGGCACAAATTAAACACAAGATGTCCCATTTAAACATAACAATTTTATTTTTTCCTACAAGGGTGGTCAGCCAATGGCACAGGTTGCCCAAGATGTACCTCCATCCTTGTAGATATTCAAAAGCCCATTGGGCACAGTCCTGGGCAATGTGTGCTAGGTTACCCTGTCACCCTGCTCTGACCAAAGGGCTAGCCAGTCTCCAGAGCTCCCTTCCAACTGCAATATGATTCTGCAAAGTGCTTTATTTAACTGGTCTCTGCTTAAAATTAATTGAAAAGAGGTTAAATTAATCACCCATGAAATCTCTTCTCCAAAATGCATGGGGGAAAAAAAAATGTACAATCAACTTTATAGTGCTTTAGCTAGTGTAAAAGGCTTGAAAATGTTACAGCTTAAAGCTACAAACATATAGTAACCCTGACCCTAATGAATGTCAACATGCCTTTTGGACTCCTGGATATCAGTGGCAAGATTTTAAAACCATAGATTAAAAGCAACAGGAGAAATTCAGATACTCTGATCCAATTAATTGTCTCTCTCTCTCTGGACACATTCAGAACCCAGCTGGACGTGTTCCTGCTGTAGCTGAACCTGCCTTGGCAGTGGTGTTGGACCACATCATCTCCAGAGGTCTCTTTCAACCCTAACAATTCCGTGATTCTGTCATCGTAAAAAATTTTCCCCAATAATTCCTGCTGCTAACACTCCTAGTTTCCCATGAGAATGCCAAAAATAAGTAACAGAGGACTTCAGGCAGGTATTCACATCTGATATTTAAAAGGGAATAATAACAAATGCATCAAATGTATTCCCTTTCATAAAAGGAAGATATACTAAAAAGCAAACAAACATTGCTCTGACAACTGAAAAAAAGTTGGATAACATGCACTGTAAAAATGTGAATCACCTGCATGGTGCTTAGTGGAATGGAAGTTCATGGTATTTTATACTAAATGAAAACACCAACATTTATGTGAGCATTCACAGATTTGACACCATCTCCCAAACAATTGTTCCACACATGTGGAGATATCAACTCATGGAGTAACTTTTATAAGTCACGAAGAACAGAAGCACAATTAGATTGTAGAAAATCCAAAGAAATATTTTTAAATCAACATGTTACTTAGAGGGGAAAAAAAAATCCTTTAGCAATTGAAATCATGCATCTTCAAGGAAGCAGATAAAGCTTTTATTTTCCCAAAGCTATTTCTTTCTACAAGTTTGAGTTGCTGAAAAGACATGTCTATATGTCTATGAATTATATTTTAAATTTTCTAATGACCTATTTCCTTAGAGGAAAAGTAAAGAGCACATGCCTATTTCATTCGTTGCCAGGCAGAACAAAGAATACACGTTAAACAGAGAGTATTTCTGCACACAGGTACTCATACAAAGGCATGTTGTATGTAGATAGTCACATGGGCATCTTTTGTGCTCATGTTGCTCTGGAAACAAACTTCTGTATAATCAAACATGATAACAAAGACATTCTAACTTTTAAACAGGGTATGAGCCTTATCTTTTTTTTATTTTTTATATCAAGGAAAAAAGGTGGTTTATAAGGTTATAGAAGAGCTGCAAGCAGCCAAGAGCATGTGAAGCTAACAAAATTAGAACATCTGAAATACAAAAATTTTTCATTTCACAGTGTTTGCGTACTTAAATGTAACTTCAGAGACTAGCCCAAAAAGGCAATAGATTATGGCATAAAGTAAGGATGCTACGGATTTTAGATGATACAGAAGATGAGGCAGATAAACCTGGCATTTTCTTTGATTTCTTGGAAAGACAATTTCTAGGAAACTTTCACTGTGGAACTACTCATATCAAACAGCATGCCCATTAATAAAAGGGCAAATTAAAGAACTATGTTAAATAGATTTAAGTTCCTGTTTTCCTGTTTTTTCACAGAACATTAAACAATCTCTATTCCATACCTGTATCTGTTTTATTTATCTTAGTCCATCTGCTCTGCAAATGTTCTTGCAAAGCAGTTTCCCATGGCAACACCAAATATCACATAGTCTCAGTCTTCTGTCAAAGCCCTTCTAACTGATCCACTCCTGAATTTCAAACAGCATATTTTTCTGCAGTATTTAAGTAAATAATAAATGGAGCATTTCTTCAAGCAAAAAAAAAAATTCACATGAATGAAATAAATACCCATGAACATGCCCCTCTCTTCGGGCATTTATTTTTTTGATTGTTTTAATAATTTGATTTTTCAAGAGCATTACATTTAAATCATCTAAGGTGAGGTGGGAGATACATGTTACCTAAAAACCCCATCAATCTGATCATAGTTTTCACTTGATTAAAATTTCAAAATCATTATGTTGCACGTAGCAAAATAAACTGTGCATGAGTTTTAAATAATAAGGAAATAATATTTTGAAAAGTTTTGGAATGAAAAGACTACAATGACTGCTTAATTATGGGACAACTTCTGATAGACATCATCACCTACAAATTATTACTAGCCAGCCTCTCTAATTTTTACATCCTCATATTTCTAATGATAGAATAAATGTAAAGAAGAGGAAAATTTCTCAATACAGTTTCATTCAAGACAAACTAATAACACTGATTTCATGAAAGTAACTCCTCTTTTACCTGAGATTCTATCTTGAGACCCTCCCGTTCTCCCTAAATTAAGACATGGTAGAAATATACATTTTTAAATTAAGTTCTCCTGAAAAACTTTCTTAAAGTAAGCATCAAAAAATCCCAAACTCTTCAGTAAATATCGCTCTAGTCCTGAGCACACTGATTCTGTGTGAAATTGCAACAGAAGCATTGTTCAAGATGTACATTAAAGAAGTAATGTTTATACTTAGGAAAATTAGCCTACTGAATTTCAAAGTCTTATATCTTTTATTTTAGATTTGTCTGACCAAAACCAATCTAGGAACAAGCCCTCTGGAGATCTGAAAGATAAACAGACCTTCTGGGTCACTCCTACACCACCACACTTTAGTTTGCAAACCTAGAGCTACTTTAAGAACTACTACAATTTAGCAATCTCAGGTCCATAATAAACAGCAGGATTAAATTCCCACAATCATTTTCCACCAGCATCCCCTCCTGCCCTGGTTATGGCTGGGATGAAGTTAAGTGTTCTTAGTAGCTGGCACGGTGCGGTGTTGGGGATTCAATGCGAGAACAACGTTTCCAACGCGCTCCTGTTTTGGTTGTAGCCCAGCAGTGCTCACCCCAAATCAAGGACTTTTCACTGTCTCATGCTCTGCCAGTGAGGAGGTGCACAGGAAGCTGTGAGGGAGCACAGCTGTCCCCAGCTGGCCAAAAGGATATTCCACACACATAATGTCACACCCAGCTTATAAACTGGGGGAAGTTGGCTGGAAGGGGCTCATCACTGCTTTCACAAAGCCTGGGCATCCATGAGCAGAGGGTGAGAAATTGTATTGTGTATTACTTGTTTCTCTTGGGTTTTTTTCATAGAATCAGTCCTCTCTCTCCTCTTCATTACTAATACTATTATTGTAATTAGTATGATTATTATATTTTGTTTCAGTTATTAAACCCACAAACTCTTAATACATAAACCTTACTTTTCTGATTCTCCTCCCCACTGGAGAGCAGAGGCAGGGAGTGGGTAAGTGGCTGCCTGACACCCAGCTGCCAGCTAGGATTAAACCACCCTACTTTTCCCTACAATTTCCTTGGGTTATTCTTGGGTTTTCCCAGGCACCTCATCTGCTCACCTTGGAATTTGGCCCAAACACGTTTTGCAGATTAGTCTAGATTCTGGTCTCTGTGGTGAAATTCTGTACAATGATTCTGCTGTTCTCAGTGAGAAAGGCTTCTTTAGATATTTTAGACATCAATTACCCGATGGACTAATGAAGTTTGCTTCACACAGCATTTCTACAGAGCACAGGGCAGATCTGCAGCAGGAGGACAGCTCAGCTGGTCTGTTGTGTATGCAGCAAGTCAGTCTGCTTTACAAATATATGCAAACATTGCTGGAAAGATAAATCTAAAATACAAATACAAGAGCCCTCTGCCTGCAAATAAGAGCACATAAATAACGTCTTAACAAAACCACCTGTGTGCTCACCTCCTACCTTTCTTTCCTGTGGCTTACTACCCATCAGCCAAAGTACACTGCCTATAATTATCTGTGGACAGAACTCCTATTTGTGATGAACAATAGATGGATTTTAGCATTCCACCCAAAAAACTTTTATTCTACATTTGTAATAGGCCACTGAAACAAGCCTGTGAATTTATGAGTGACATGTTTATGATTCTAATGCATTTTATTTTTCAAGCAAAAACAGGTAGCAGCACTGAGTCCATCAGTCACTCGGGTCATCCTAAAAACTTCTAATTCAATCCTTAATTGTATGAGTCTAACAATTAATGTGTTTTATTATTCTTTACTGTATACAAAATGTTTCTCTTAAATATGTAGGTTAGTTTTCTTGGTTTGTAAGAAAATAAAAGTTAAAAATATTTCAGCCAAAATTACAGTGAAAGCTATAAAAAGAACATTAAGTTTTCATTAAACCACACATACTTCGTGTTTACCTGTCCATAGGAGGATTAGATTTTGACTCATTTTAAAATACCATAGTAAAAACATCAGTGATAAATGACCAGTAATAGTAAATGTCATCACATGCTACTGCCTGTGATAAATGTGAGATGAACTGGCTATAAGCAGAGCATGTTTTGTAAAGTATTTTTCAAATATGCTACTTCAAAAGTTATAATTTAATCTAAAAATAAAATAGAATTTCTTACAGGACTAACATCCTTCTTTTTCTGAAAATCTGAGAGGTTATAAAGACTTTTAAGTTATTACAATCTATTCTGCAAATGGCCAAGCAGCCAGGACTGTGCTCATTTATGCTTTGTCCTTTTAAGCTTTCAGGGTGCTGTGTAGCCATAGTAACTATGCTTTTTCTCTGCAAAATCCATTAGCTGGTTTCAATCTGGGATTCAAAACTACCATAATCAAAGCCAAAGATTAAAAAAAATTGTGATTAAGAAAAAGATTGTTGGTGACAAGCCCTTCTTTTAAAAGCAATTTCTGCATATCTATGCTTTATACATAACAGCAAAAGAAGCCAAAAGGTTAAAAGGACATCAAAAGATAAGTTCAAAATTAATTTTAAAACTAGGTTACCATCAGGAATTACACAGTACTACCTCAAACTAGATCTCTGAGCAAAACTAGCTCAAAACATTTGCATTAAGTCAGTCGGTGCTGCTGGTTGGCCATCAGTGAAACAGCAAACAGGAGCTTTCAGCATTGCCATTTCACTCTCTGACAGCAGACTAGGGTGCATGTATTAGAAAGGGAGACCAGGGTTTGCACTGTGATTTGGGTAAGGCAACACTCAAGATAAAAATCCCCTTTCTTCCTACAGTATCTGTTGTGTGACAGTACAGACAGGCTACAAATAATCTGTCGGATCTCTACTGGACAAGGATTTTGTCAACAGGAAAGGGAAAATCTTGGAAGATTTCTCTTATTCCACACTGACAACTTTGAAACATGACAGATAATTCAGAATACTAGGATAATCTGTATCCTGCATTTGATTTGGATGTTGTTTTTAGTCACAACAGCACTAAACAACTTCAAACGCCAGCTCAGCCCTGACACCATTTACAGATAAACTAAACTAATGACATTGCCACTGTTTGCTTGAATCCTAATTACAAGAAGGTACACTTGGTAACTAGGAGGAGACACATTTTTTGCAGGCAGTTGGTATATACTCCACAGCTGGAATCTGAAAGTGTAGGAATATATTCCACTAACCATTAATTTAAAAATAAGTTCCTTTAGTCTTTGTACTGGATACCATATCCCTTCACTGAAAATTTTCATTGCCTCCTCAGCTATTTTACTTTTAGTTCGATCTCTGCTGATTTTTCAAATTCCATTTGTTTCTGCATTATATTAGAATCAAACATGATTCAAAGATAAAATATCTGTCATGGCAGGAAGTGTGCATATTGGGGTTGGAGAAGGGAAGGATATCCCCTAATAAGAGAAAATTATCCATACTGGCATTTTATTTCTGCATTCTAGCTCCTTAGCCTGTCATAGCCCACAGCAACAAGAAAGAATGGCAAGGCTGTGGTTGTATAGGGTAAAGAAAGACTTCAGGATTATTTTTAAGAGACCACAAAAATTGCATCATGAACTCATACCTCAATTCAATAGAATGGAATATTCAATAGAATAGAAAAAAATAAACTTCAGGAGTTACCTGAATATAAACCTTCTCCTTTTTCCCTATAATACACAACTTGTAAAGCCCTGACTTCACTGACGTTAACAGCAAAACTGCCATAACCTCCAGTAGGGCAAAGATTTCACCCTATGTATATTTAATGACAAGGATGACATAAGAGAGGATTAAAAGTCATGCTTTCTCTGTCACTACAGCAGAGGACAAAGCCATGTCATCATGGTTCCTACTCCTGGCTTGCCCAATGATTCTGTGATCACCAGCGTGGCCCTGGTCTAAATCAGAGTGACAGCACACTTTAGAAGTCACAGTGTAAAGCACACTAACAGTTTCCAGGAGTTCAAAGAAAGATGCACAAAATGCTTCTTTCCAAGTACTCTTGGCTCTGCCTTTCAAACAAGAACTGACAGAGGCTCACCTTTACTTCCAAACACTAGGAGCATACTGAGGGAGGCAGAGATGTTCTAAACAGAACATTTAGACAAGACACCCTCAGTCATTAGCAGTGACTGAACAGTTTCATTCAATCAGCTATGGAACAAAGTACTTCTGCACATACTGGTAGAATACTCCTGAACTGAAATCTTAGGAGGAGACAGCAAGATATACAGGTCTTTTCCTTTTTTCCACGCAGTCCTCCTGATGCAAAAGATCTCATAACAGTAAGCAGCGCTGATGGTAAAAATTACCGGAAATCAAATGCAGCCCTGAATAGTATTCAGAAAAAATAGAATTACAAAAAAACCAAAACCCAAGAAAAACTCCAGCCACAACAAATCAGAAAAGCTGGAGATTTAATAGAGTGTAAAGAGGTGTACGTGCTTCCAACAGACTTGCAAGCGTTGCAGAATCCAGTGAGAGCCTTTGCAAGTAACACAGCCTTGAAATGCCTTGAAAAACACCAAAAATTTTCTGTTCCCACAGGCTTTAAATCAAAATATTGCACAGCACTATCTGTGTACATGTCTGTTTAGGTAACTTTAACATTCACCTACAGCTATTTCATAACAGATTTGTCAAAATTCAAAAGCAATTTTTCCTTCTTTTTCTCATTAAACTAAGACACCAAAATTTTAGGGCACGTATTTTCATACCTTTGTTTTTTCCTGGATTTAATTCTAAAGTGTTAATGCCTTTAAAGACTGAAAAATAATCAGCAGGTTTTAAATTATGAAGGAACACAAACTAAACCTATCTTTAAAACCTGAAGTACCAATTAAAATAAACTCGGAAGAGAACTAGTCATCACAAGTTTTATTTTGCTTGGCATTAGAAAACAAAAGAACTTCATGCCAGAAAAATGCCCATATATCATCTTCATGTGAGGAGGCTCTCTGAGGATGTTTTCTATGTCCAAGGATATTACTTCTTTCACACAAACCTCCCTGCTTACTCTCCACTTCAGTATTCTGCAGTTGCCATAGTTACCATTTTGCATGACCACACTGTGAGTGGTGACCTCACACTCAGTAAATCCCCAAAGGCTCGAAGTTTGCAAAATATTTCAAGATTTGTGCAGAAATTTTGCCATGAATTTTTACTAAAAGATGCCAAGGCACATTCAAATAAATGTCTCCTTTTGAAGACTGGATGTTTTATTTGCTGAACTGCAAACTTTCAGCCACAATGAGAATATAGGAAGTGAATGAAGGTATAGGAACCAGAATCACAACAAAAGTCATTAAATATAGTCTAAGAATTTCAACATACAATTTTCACTATGATTCAAAGAGTTTTAAATAAGGATTGTGAACCAAGTAGAATCAGGTTTCCTCTTTCCAAATTCCAAAACATTCCAAGAAAATGACAAAGAACAATCCTTACAAATTCTAAACCTCAAGTTAGTAAGCAGGACCCAAGTTATAGCATTTACAGATTGACCTTCCATAGATGCTCTCATCAGAGCTACCATGAGCACAAAAGACACAATCAGAAGCCTTTCTCCTGAGCTTGACAGATGGCAAAAACAAACCATAGTGATGACAATCTGTAAGTCAAGATAAGTCACTCAACTACAGTCTCATTATAAACAAAAATAGATATATGGGATTTGTGGATGAGGTTCCACAACTTAGCCCTGAAGGAATAGGGAATATAAAGAACTCTGCTTGGAGGAATTCTGTGCTGTGTTTGAAATCTTTAATGTGATACAGATTACTATTGACTGATATAAAAAATTCAGGTACACATTGCATCTCTCCAAGAAGCAGAATTTCTAGAAATTAATCTACATTTACTAAATGCAATATTGGATCCTTGGACACTGCTAGAAGTTTCCAAAGAAAAACTTCTCCCTACTTTTCCTACAGTTGAAAACCACACACGTGATTACAGAAACTGTCCTACCTTCCAAATATGTGATTGTCACAAGAAATACAAGGTAAAGATCGAATAACTTGAAATACTTTCTTTTAATAAATTAGAATACACTATATCCCATTCAGTTTGTTCTATTCTGTCAGATCAGATGCCTTACATGCCACTCAAACTCAACTTTTGTGTTTCCTACACCCCAAATGAAAAGAGAACATGATGAGATGACAAGAACCCATCTGGATTACACAAATATGATGCTGAAGGGAAAGGGACCTAATGGAATTATGAAAACATCATATCCATCCACTTATTAGCATACATAAAACTTGTAAATCAGAATTTTTTATCACAGAGCATCTCTAGCTTAACAGTTAGTACTAAGGATCAAATGTGAGAGAAGGTTATTTTCATATTCATCCTGTGATCTTTCATATGCAAAGCAGCATCACCCTGTTCTTTATCTCTCAAAACTGCACTTTTATATGAACATACTTGAAGATTCCGCATTGGTTTTAACCTCAGAATAACAATGACTAAAAGCCATCTGTGACAGCCCAGCACCTTGCCATAGATGCATTTATTTCCCTGCCTGGTATGTTTGGCATCTTTCTCACTTACATGTCACTGAATTTCTTTAAGTTACTCTTCTGCTGACACTAACCCTGCTGATCTCAGGTTTCCCAATGCAGACAGAGCAACTGGAAGGGTTCTTGTCTTTCCATCCTGGCCTGGCATGAAAACAACAGGACACTGGAATATCAGTGGATTATCTAGAGCCAGATGAAGCAGATGTTAATGCTTCCCATGAGCCTCAGAAATAAGGAAAACAGATTTCTCTACTTGTTGATTGGCTTTTTAGGTGAATTATGTTAACACATTATTGCCTTCTGCAAAATATTTTGGTGTCTATGCACAGACTCCTGCATTTCCATGTGTGTTTAAAAGTCCTTGCTCACACCAAAAGCTAGTATTAATCAAGTTCTCTGTCTAATATCGAGAGAGATCAACAATGAAAACTGTCCACAGTGTTGAGCTCAAAGCATTGTGGAACAGCAGCACCAAGTCCAGCTGTAGGCCAGTCATCAAAGACAAGTTGTTCAATACTTCCATCAGTAACCTGCAAGGTGAGACAGAGTGCACCTTCAGCAAGTTCACAGACAGTGCAAAACCAGAAGTAGTCAATACATCAGAAGGTTGTGCTGCTATTAAGAGGAGCCTTGACAGCTGAGAAAAGAGCAAGAGACATGAAATGCAACCAAGAGGAAGCGCAAAGTCCCGTTCCTGTGGAGGAACACCAGACACCAGTATGGGCTGGGGGCCAAATCACAGCTTGGCCAAGTGGGACCTGACAGTCCTGGCAGACAAGCTGACCATGAGACAGCAGTGTGCCCTCACAGCAAAGATGGCTCAGAGCAACTTGACCTCTCCAGGAGGTCAAAAGTGGCGCTTCTTTCCCTCTGTTCAGTACCAGTGAGAAACATCTGGAGGGCTGGCTCCAGCCTCAAGCTCCCCAGTACGTAAGAGCACAGTGAAGGAAGTTCAGTGAAGGGAAACAAAGATGATTAAGGGACAAAAGCACCTTTTTTTTATGAGAAGCTGAGAGAGATAAAGGCATTCAGCATGGTGAAGAGAAGCCTCAGGGATGGGTCACATAAAAGGAAGAGAGTAATTGGTGTTTGCCAATGGTGTGAGTAGCAGGAGGGAAGGAAATGGACACAAACTGAAATAAAGGAAATTGCAGTTAAACATCGGGAAAGCCTTTCTTATTGTCATATTGGGAAAACATTGGAAAATATCACCAAGGTTGATTGCAGAGTCTTCATCCTTGTATAAGCTCAGAAAATGACTTGATCCAGCCCTGTGCAGCCTACTAAATACCCCCCTGCTGTAAGCAGGGAAGTTCTGCTGGACAGTCTAGAGAGGTCCCTTCCAACCTCAGCTATTCTGTGATTCTCCTAATGAATGAACACGTCTGGGTTTAAAATAGGGAAGTCAGGTGAGGCTTCTCACCTACACTGAGAATTAAAGTGTCTACACAGTGTTTTGTTATGGTCCACTAAGTTCTTGCATAGAGTCGACTTCATGAGGAACTGAACCACTACATTCTCATTATGTCTGTCTGTTGCTTTGAAGGTAATTATTCTCGTATTTATCAGCAACATTAGTGCTCAATTATTTGTGGAAAAAAAAATCTTAAAATAAACAAATAAACTAGGAAAAAGTATTTCTAGGAATGAGTAATCGGTGAATTTTTTTCAATTACGTTACATTATGATTTTTTCATAATGTGAACACTTGGATTTCATTGTGCAGATTTTTCTAAATACCATCTGTTTTTCAAGTCCTCATAGATTTTGCCATTAATAAACCTCAATTCCTGCCATCCTTATTCACTATACAAAACAGGCACTGCATATCACTCAAAATATGAAAATAATTCTCAAAGTTTAACATTGTCTACGAAGTGAGCTGTATCTCTAATTTTGCATTTCCTACTTATCAGACAACTGTTTTACAATTTAAATGTTATGCCAACTCATCCATAACCTTCTTTTATGTTCTATTTCAACACTTTGTGAATAGAATATTAATCTATCATTTAAATTAATATTTAATTGAAAAAACCTCATTTCATGAATTTGAGAATTCATAGTGCCTAGTTGTCGAATGATAGCCAGCAAGCTGTCACGAGGAAGAAGTACTACACATACCTTCCTGTCCCCAAATACTGGCTCCTATTACAGACCTTCATTTCTGACACACCAACAGGGAGTCATTCTAGCTCTCCCTGAAACAATTTTTCCCACCACAAATCTAGCTAAAATTTTTTCACAATTAAAATCATCACTAGCTTGTATTTTTTTTTATGCTGAGTTCATTTAAACCTAGGTGTCTTCCGAGCTGAGTTAACAGGGGGCTGCTCAAAGAATCCTCCTTTTGAAATCAAGGAAGGAAGTAAAAGCAGAAGAAAAAAAATAGGAGGATTTTTGAGGTATTACTGAGTTGGAACTGTTTATGAACCTACATCTGCAGAAACCAAAAGAAAGTATTACACAGGGTGAAGGATACATAACCAGCAACAGGGTGGATAAACTTCACTCAGTCACAGAATCTGGTACTTGTTTCCCCATGACAATAAAATACACTGGGGATGATGTAGAAGTAAGACAGAGAGGTGTCATAACACAGCCTATTACCTCTGTACCGTGACTTCTGCATAGAGGAAGTAAGAGTTGGTATCCCTGATGGTGCCACCCAGAAGCAGCATTTAGGTGACTACCTCTCCTAGCGTGCCTCTTTGCTAAATTGACAAAATCTTACATAAAAAGCTAAGGGAAGTAAAACCACAGTTCCTGCATATCTAAGGTGCAATATAATGAAAATGCTGTCCTAAAGCTGGAGCAAAATGTTTAAGTTCATTAAGGAGCAGGAGAAACATTCAAGGCACTGTCTAATCAGTATGAGCCTCACTAACATTTTCAGTCCACAACTCTGTGTACTATATTCACAAAATCTCCACTGCAAATTTTTTTTTCCCATTACATAAATTAAACCAAACCACAATACTACAACTGCTCTAGAAAAAGTATGCAATGTACTTTTCAAGACAAAACGTATACCCTAAATTCCTAAAGTGAATGGCTAGTGTTAAGAAAAATCTTAATAAATAAACTGCCACAGGACCAAAAGCATTTTTAGCTAAAACTTTTATGTTCACCTTTCTCAGGAAAAAAACCAAAACCAAACCAAACAAATAAACAAACCAAACCCAGTTCCATTTTACTTTTTCTTTCTTTTTACTTATCTCATATGGCTTTCCTGGTAAATACTCAAGGAATACCAGCATTTCAATCAGTGATACATTGATATATTTTACACTTCATAAACTCAAGATACTATTTGGACACTGAAAACATGAAAATACAATCATCACTTTGTTTCTAAATTTTTTTCCAGTAGCTGACTTTTCAAGGCCAAGGGACCTTCACTAGAATTGAAAAAGGGTGTTAAGATCTTAAAGGCGGGGGGGTGAAGGGAGGAAAGGTAAACTCTGTAATTTAAATAATAGCTGGCATTTGCTTCTGCTTCTTCTGTGAGTTGTTGCACACTGCAGTAGTCACCCAAATTTACCAGAATCCAAAATCCATTTGGTGGATTTACCCACACTACTATTTTAGTCATAAATTGAAGTCATCAATTACAGTAAATTCTGATAAATTGATGCAGCACATTTTTCTTGAAAATAAGCTTGAATGAAAAATTAAATCTTGCAATAAGGAATGTGGTTCTAAAGGGTAAGCAGAGTAAGTTTTGCACATAGTCATCTTCCTCCACCCCTGCACTGCAAGGTTCTTCGTACTGGTCTTAGATCAAGCCTGAAATTCTGTCAAGAGTCTGGTTTGTAACAAACTCCAGGCAGTTATTTTTCAATCTTCCAGAATCTTTCTAACCATCTTTAAAAACTGAACTCACAGAAGCCCATCTTACTGCCTGTTTTAAGCCTTTCTAGCAGCTGAGTGGGTCTCTGACTGCCTGCTCCACCCAGCCTATCAATTCCCCCGGTAAAAATGGGGAGCTGCTTGCTGGCACGGAACAGTCACCCCTTTATCACCATGATTTCTAACAAAAACCATTTCTTAGTATCTGAAGGATGGCAGCCCTCTTCTACAGTGCTCTAGTTATGTCCCTTTCAGCAGAAGCAGATACAGAGCAGGTAATAAACTGCAAACAAACTGCAAAGAGCAACCATCACACATCTACACAGGTTCTTAAGTAGTTAGAGAGATAAAATCTCTACAGATGTGAAAATTTGGAATGATTTGAGATAAAGTTCTTATGAGAAAGATATATTTCTGCAGATTCCTTCCTACAATCAAAACAGCGTTTTTTCTCTGCTGTTTACGCATGTTTTTCCAATACGCTCTGCCTCACTGAAGCACTACATGCTGGCTAAAATACACTTAAGGATTCCATTTTTTTGTCATTAATTACTTCAGACATCGAGTTCTGCAACTCAAAGCTCATCATCTCAAAACTTAATCACTCTACTGCACTTAAGTAAATATCCCCAAGATACATCATCAAGCATATTTTCCACGTCATCTGTAGAGGCTGAAAATTGTCCTCCTATTACAGTTCACTTGAAATGGAACTCAACTGAGAAAGAAAATGATCATCATCTTCCAGGTCCCTGCTGAGATGTAAATACTCAGAGGAAAAAAAATTAGATCCTTCAGAAAAGGAAAACAAAACCAACAACCAAACCCAGCAAATGAAAAAAAAAAAAAAAAAAAAAACCAAAAAAACAAACCTATCTTGTAACATAGCACTAAAGCAAAGCTACCCAGAATGCCAACCAGAAAGGCCTGTGCAGTCTGTGTACAAAAACATGCTTCTGCCCTCCAAGACAGAGTCCAGTCAACAGGGCAGGCAGCAAGCATGGCAGGGAGCCATGCCCTTATGTATGTAGTTTTCATGATCCTGTGGCTGCATCTTGCCTATCATATATTGGGAGATCTTGTCAAATTAAGAAAATAGCTCTAGTTCTCAGAGCTGCCATCAGGTGTCTTTTAGTTAAACCTAAATGCTTCTGCTCACAATAACCAGCTATCTTGTTTTAAACTCTGAAGTATCTCTCCAGCTGTTAGGAGGAATATCCTTATTTTATCCAAATTCTTTTCACGTAATCAAGAAAAAGAATGGCAGCATGTAACTATTAAACTGCTTTGAATATGGCGAAAAGTTTAATACAACCACAACTGATGTTCTGGTGGGCCCTACCCAAAAGACCCAGTAAGTCTGGTGGGCACCTGCCCCGCTACTGCCATTAGACCCTCACAAAAACCCCTGCTAAATCAGGAAAGGGAAACCTGAAGATGTAAACCAGGGAAAAAATTATTAAATACCTTCACCTTTGAAAATCCCAGGTGGCCTTCTGACATCAATTCCTACTGCTCTACTTTCCACTGATTTATTAGTAATTTTATATATATATATATATATATATATATACACACACACACACACATAATGGAAAACCACACATAGGCAAGATTTATAGGTGGATTACGACTATTTACACTAAGGTAAATGGTGTCTGTAAGAGTGTAAATTTTGTCTCTTCAGCTCTGTACCTGGCAATACTAGAATACTACTGAGTGCCAGGTTTCAGTACACAGCATTAGGCACCCAGTGAGTGATCAAGCTTAGAGAGAGCTACGAGGCTGTAAAAGAGGCTGGGATAAAAGAACGTAACAACTCCACCCCAAAAGAGAAGGAGAATTGCCCACCCCATAGGACAGATTGACTTGTGCAAAACCAAAGTTTTCTAGTTGTAAAAGCCTCTAGCTCCTAACCTACTCCCTCACAGGCATTAAATGAACTCAACCTTTCCACATAACCGTAGTGCAAAACCAAAACCCAAGCTTTTTCTATCAATGACAAGAAAAAAATCTATGCACAAACTTCTTCCCTAAGGAGAGAAAAGGCAATAATTAAACCACAGAGAGATGTCAGTCACCAGGCAGACTAACATCCACAGCTACTGTAGCAAAGTGTTCACAGAATACAGCACACCATTCAATTGCCAGCACAGTTGGAATAGAAAGCACAGAGCTCAAAATCTTGGGAGTCACAAACGGATGGTGAATGAACAACTAACTTACTGAAAAACCAAATGGAAGAAACAACAAGTCTGGGTAACACTGAATCTAACCACTGTTTCTAGCTATTTTCACTACAAATCACTTTATACAGAAAGGGCTACTAATGACAAATCCGTAACATATATCTGTCAATAAGAAACAAGACAAATCCAAGGACATGAACTGATATTAGACAATACTTGTTTTCCTCTTTTAATCTAGACAACAGACTGACTGACCTGCCACTACAAAACCAAAAACTCTCATATAAGACCTGTTGCACCTTGAGAAATACCCAAGGAAAAAAAATTAAATTTGATGCACACTAGTTAAGAAGTTAGTTTGGATTTTATGGCACAGTCCAAGAGTTGTTGTCCTTCTCTTGCTTCTGTTAGCTGCCAAGGATCTCACTTTGCGCTGAATCGACTTCTTCACGGCAATATTTTTTTTTTAATTTATTCTTTTATATCTATCCATTCAGATCCATGTTTTAATTATCACAGAAGCAAGAGCTCCAGTATTGCAATTCTTGCTCCTTTGTGAGTTAAAAAATAAAGACAGTATCTATAATTGTTTTTTTCACTGCCTGGTTGATTAGATTCATAAACACACTGTATGGGGAGCCAAATTGTCACAGGGCTAGTCTAATTAAGAAGTCATCAGCTATGCTGATTACAGACACTCTTCAAAAACTTTAAAACCAATAGTTCTCAAAGTAATCACAAACCTTGGGTGCTGTTTCAGGGAACAATTATGCTTTTTGGTTTTAATAGAATATTACAATGTTCACAGACAAGTAAAAGACTTGCACGGAGATTTTATTTTTTTTTTAATTACTTTCTAAAAGCATAGTAGCCTATCACCACACATATTTACCATTGCACTTATCAAAAATAATTTTTATGTTATGAAATATTCTCCGTTTTGTGATGCAGATTTTGACTTTACAATTCAGAATAAAAGAAAGTGAGGATATGTGGTTACGTGACCTCATAACAATGATATCAAATTGGTAAAAGAGCAACCTGCTGAGGGAGCTTGTTGCTTAGGATATTAAAGTGCTGAGGGTTGTTTAAAGGTTTAAGGTAAAGGGCTCATTCAGAAAAAAAATCTGCTTTCTTACAGTAAATGGATAGTTCACGAACCAAAGTTCCTTTAGCCCTAACATTCAGACTTGTACAAAGCATCAAGGCTAAGGGAGACCTCAGCTGTTTATAAGTAGTGAAAAAATTTCCCAGAAGAGACATAGATATGAAAATTTCAAGTTTTGCCAATGAAAAATTTTTCTCTTCCACAAATGCTATTGTACCACCATCCAAAACCACGACATGTATGCGATTAGCCCAATGATTCATGACAAATTATTACTCTTGTCACTCCACAGTTTCCAATTCATTTTAACAGTAGTATATTCACATAGGGAAAAATCATCCTTACATAGGATACCCCTTCCAAAAGCTTTCTATTTCACAACTACAGCTTGACATGCAAGCAGGGTCAATCCAGCACCAAATAACTATGGTGTGTTATTCAGGACATAACAATTATTAGAAATTATAGTCTGAAGTTAAAACAAAGAATAAATGAGATGCCAAGGAAAAGTTCAGAATGTTGGTATTTATTAGGCTATAAAAAAAACCCTGCTAAAACATATGTAGCTAAAACAGCTAGGAATTTACAGTGTAACAAAGCAGATAAATAAACAAGGTACTTCTATGCCATACTCATCAAAGTACAAGTTACAGCTTAATAAGTTTATTTTCCACCTCTGATATCTATTATTCATTCCATCATTTTTTGCCAAAGTAAATATTTGAAAATAACCAAAAATATTTCCTTATACCATTAAACAATAAATCTGTATTTTACTCCTAAGTATTCAAAAAGTTATGAATAACACCCAAGCCCTGGGAAAAATGCAGGAACACTTATCATACTCAAATTCATAGTACTCAGGCAGAATTTTAGCATCTGAAACAGTCCAATAACAGTATGTGGTATTCTTTTGAAAATAAAACTATGTAATTATTATAAAAGTAACTGTAAACATTTTAAATAAAAAAAAAAAAAGTTTCAGCTTTAACTCTAGAAATTTTTCTTCTAGACTAAAAATTTCAGGTGCATCAACAAGATATTCCATAACAGCAGCAATACTGAAACGTAACACTAATAGGAAGAATTAGTGTTCATCATTCTAAAACAAGTTCAGCCTGTCCAAGTTTCACTATATACCCCTGCAGCTTTAACAAATTTTTCTACTCCATAACTATTTGTAAAGCCAAGACTTCAGTGCCTTGCAAGCAATGTCACTGTACCACACAGAACTTACTGCTACTTTCATGCATTCCTTATTCCTAGAATTCTCTTAATCTGCTGGGAATAATATACTCTAGAGCCATGAAGTCAAAATTCGGCCAAGCGATTACACTGAATAAAAATGTAAATACAGAGAAGTATTTAATATTATGAAGACTGCTGAAAAAATTCTGAAATTTCCCATCCTCCCTCTGTCCCACCCAGTTCTTCTCACTCTAGGGTATTTCCTTCTGTGACTATCCCTACACTTGGATTATGTTATTACAATCACTTAATAGATAAACCTCCTTGTTATCAAAACTACTGATAAAGTTAAGGACCACATAAAAGCCAAACATTACTGTTTTCACTTATCACATAACAAAGACTCACAGATCTTATGCATAAAGATGTCTTATTTTACAGTTCCCTTTCCCCCATGGAAGGAAGCAGAACAATTCTACCATTCAATGTGACAACTTCTCAGTGCAGTAAGTAGAATTATCTGTCTAATTCCAAGCAAAATTAATTCAACAGACTTCTTCCTGAATTATTTATTTACTAACTGGTACTTCATAAAACTCATCTACAAAGTTGGATGTGAAAATCATTTTTATGACTAAACCTTATGAATTTCACCAGGAAAAAGAATTCTGCCAAAGAGAAAATTTTGGTTATAGATAAAGTTCTACCTACATACGAAGGATGGAAGTCTCTTAGCAAAATATATTACTTGCATTTTTTTGCTGTTACTACAAACACTATCACTTTAAACTGAGGCTAAACAACAAAACCTATGAAAAGTAACATGCTTCAAAAAAAGTGCTCTTTTCCATCACAAAAAATCTATATTGAGAGACAGCAGCCAACAGCACAATAATAGCATCATATTCTTGGAACTGTGCATTTATTTTTAAATTTGAACAGCTACAATGTAGTACATATAATCCAGGGGAGAGGTGGAAAAAAATCACCATTGATTCTCTATCCTCTTAACAATAAGCAATTGGACCCAGGAGCTGAATAGTGCAGATTAGCATTAAAATACCAGTCAATTACTACTAGCTGTAGTACAGCAATCTGAATGGACAATATTCTGAACAAATACGTGCAGAGTTAACCAGAGCATGGAGGCCAACAGATGGCTGAATAAAAAGAGCCAGGGATTCCTGTTAATTTCAATTAGTGATGCAATTCACTCTTACCTTGTACAGCCTTTGGATATCTGTACTATTTCAGCATGATGATAAAAACTGACAAATACATGATTACAATAGAGAAGAGCTCTGGAGGTGTCCACAGCATGTACATTTTTTCCCCACCAAAGCAGGAGCTCACGTTCAGAAAAAGAAATAATCAACTGTGAACAGAATAAGGACATATTTGAAGTATTCTGTAAATATGTCCTACTCCTGCGAAATGCCGGGCCTTGTGGACCAGTTATACAGGGCTTGGAGGTTGATACATTTCTCTCTCAATGGAAGGACAACAGGGCACTAGACAGAATGAAGTTTTCCAAGTAGAAAGTCTCAGCTCTCAGGAGTCCGCAGCGAGAGTCCAGGGAAGTACTCTGCCTTTGACCAAATTTTTCTAAGAAGAAAGATTTCAGTGTTCCTGGATTCAAATGTGAGAGTTCAAGGCAGCTTTATATTAGCAACTGCCTTCCTGGACTGATAGCCTTGACCACTGATGATCCACTAAGAGAAATCAGGGAGGCAATGAGGGAAGGAAATACAATTTTAATGGCAGACACCCATGAGTATCAGGCAAGCATCACACTGGGACACAAACCAGAAATGAAACTTTAGCACTACAATAACCATTTCATGGAGAGCTGGTTAGGAAACCATTAGAGACGCAGTCCCACAGTGTGTGCAGGATCTTGATCAATTTTTTTTCTATTGAAAGGCACGCTAATAATGCATTCAGACTCAATATCCCTCCAGGAGTTACAAAAGCCAAAAAATCCACCACAGCTGTACACGACTTTCAAAAGGAAAATGACACAGAAATGATGTAGCCTATTAAAAAGAAGAAGCTGCTAAAATAATTAAATACCAGAGACAATCATGTCCTTCACTGAAAGCAACTACACTGAAAACGGTGCCAGAAGACATCACTTCTTAAGAAAAAATTGATTAAAAGTTAAAAGGAAACTGGCATTGAGTAACAGGCTGAGCGGCTTTCAGAAACAACACAACAACAAAAAAAACTTCATTCATTGAAAAGCTAAGGTTAATCCCAGATTAAGGTAAAAAGAATCATACACCTTGGTGGATTAAAAAAATAAAAACAGGTAAAGAAAAATGTCAAAGTAGTAACTCAGAAATCAAAGGTACACGCTAAATGCAACTCCATCCAGAGCTGAGTAAAGCTTTTTCTGATAGAAACATATTGCTTGCTATTTTATCACATTCCTAAACGTTACCTATCAAGACAAGCAGTAGCTTCTGGTGGTTTTACTCTTGAAAACATTTGTCAGCTAAAATTCAGACAGTACCTTGCTTTGCTGAAACACAGAATGTGTAAACAAAGAATGGCTGGCAAAGATCTTCGTTCTAAAATCTAATTAAGAAATATGGCTAGCTGTAAAGCTGCATTTATACAGAAGGCAAAAACAGTAACAAACTGTCTCAATGCAAGGGATAGAAATTTTTGTTTGTTTTAAGGAAAAGCAAATGCAAACTTGCTTACACAGATGTATTCCTTCAAAGACTGTTCTGCTTGACAAAGGAACATTTATGTCAGCCTCATGTGGTTGCCAGCTTTCTAGTAATTTTGTCATGTCTTTCTAGTTCTGTTGCAACAAAAACTGGTAAAATTTGACATCTAAGGGCATAACTTAAATCACACACCTATCTTACCCTCACAGTCATGTGGATATATACAGTCAGATAACAATGCCTCCTGTAGTCAGCCATGGTTTTATTATTTTCATAGTTACATTTTTCTAATTTGCATTTTTATATAAAAATAATAGTGTCAACCTATACAAGCTAAGGGTTTACTGAATAAATGCTGTAAATGCATAATGGTTATCACAAAAATACTACGATGTCATCAACTGTGTTCTGTGATTCAGTGGCTACATCTGAGTTCCCTCTCTCCTATCAGAACTAAGATATGCCAGCAAGGACAGTATCTCAAGGAACCCTGAGGCAGATGCAGTCCTGGTGTTCATAACGTGTCTGTTACAAACAAGTTGCTGATTTCCAAGTGTACAATGAAGTATGTTTTCTGTGCACTTCCTTTATTTGGTTCAGGTTTCCCCCAGTGAGAGAGTCAAAAATGATGAAAAATTAATGAAGAAACAAACGTAAGGCTATTACCACATGTACACATAAAAGCATCTCTCATTGCTATATTAGTTTTGTGTCTGGATATGAGAAACAAAAATAAATGTCAGGGGGAAAAAAACCCACTAAAAGAAAAAAAGAGAAATGACTGACCAAAACTCTCAAAATGTGCACTTCACATAAAGAAACAAGTTGGGATTCCAGAAGAAAGCAAAACCAAAACAAAAGCAAGCAAACAAACAAACAAACAATCAAAATAAAAAACACCAACAAACAAACAAACATCTCTCCAATATCAAGAGCAGTACTAACACTCAAATCTGTGTATTGGGATATTATAAAAATGTCACCAATTTTTCCCTCCTTGCAGGCATTAGTGCCCAGACAATGTATTCTGTGTTCACTCTTCCCTAGAAGTAGAAACATGGTGAGGATTCTTCCAGCTCCACTGATTCAGCTTGTTCAGGACAAGTTCACTACAAAAATCTCAGAGAAGATTTTCAGACAGCTTTTAAGTAAAGCCTAGCATTATTTTCACTCCCCAGAAGAGCTGTTTCTCTGCCAGCACTGTTCTTTACCAGTCCTTGCACTCAGCTCCCACAGTAACTCAAAAGAAATACTGTGCATTTACAGGCACATTTGTTTTGTTTTGCTCTAAGAACTGCTAGAGTAAAAAGTTTTAGCAATTATCTCAAATCTTAAGTTCATCGTAACTACCATGACTTCTGATCAACAAGTTAAAAAGAAATCATTATACATGAAAGAGATGATAAAAAGACTCAGGTCAAGCAACAAAGCCAACTGATCCAACACCAGAGCCTGAGGTGAGAGAGACAGGTCTCATGAGCACTGGTCCTTCAGGGCTCTAAAGTGGAGAGAGAAAATGGGCAGGGGGCTGGGTACAGTAAAGAGGCAGTTTAGCATGTAGCTCTTTATCTGTCTTTTAATCCATTAATCAAATTTCCATTCATGTTTAGTGTTCACAAAAGCATAAAGCCACACATAACCATACAGGTGAGCTTAATAATGCTGACAGAGTAAGTGTGCGAGAAAACTTGGTTTTTCAAGGAATGAGTTCAAGGTTAAAAGCTTTGTTACATACCCCTTATTTTGTCTCTCTCATTTATCCATCACTATAGTAAAATATTACACAGTGTGTACTCACAGAAGAAAACCCACATTCCCAAAAGCTATGCCACAGCTTGAGTGGGAATGTTAAAATAAACACCTCACAACACTCTCTGGGGAACAACATGGGAAGATATATGTTGTGTGAGAGCAGTATTATAAATCAATTATTTCAGAGTAAAAGTAGTCTTCACACAGGTAATTTTCATGCCAGGACTTAAGGGAAAGCAGGTAAGAAGAACAAGTCCTACATGCAGCAGAGTTTTTTGGTTTTAAATAAAGTGCATTAAATAGGAAAAATTATGCCATTAGTGTAACAGAACAGCTTCAGTACCAAGTTCACAAAACAGGAGTTTGGGAAGGAAAAGGAACAGCAGCAATAGAAGATTATTGATCTCCTCTATCAAACACCTTTGTCAAACTGAGAAAATACATTTAAGTATTATACTTTAGGGAAGGGTTTACTCTAACTTAAGGTGGATATAAAACACTATTTTTCTTTGTTTATTTCAACTCAAGTCATGTGCCAAGTAGTACTGGCAACATAAATCATAGTAGAGCAGCATGGTTAGCTACACATCCAAATTTATTCTTTGTGCTTAAACTTGCTCCTAAAACCGGCATCCTAAGCTTGGAAATAATTTCAGAAAAACACACTGACAGCCCTGCACATATAAGCTCATAATGACTTGATTTACATCACTTCATGAAATTCAGTGAAATTCAGAAACACAAAGTCCTAACAGCTAATGAAAAGCTTCTCACCAAAGAGCTGAAATAAAACATAATTAAATGCAAAAGGAAAATCAGTTTTAAAGTCTAATTACTAGGTGTCTGTCAAAATACATTTCATTTCATTAACTGCACACACTCAAAATTTGCATCTTCTCACTGTCTGCTGTATCACTACAACAAATTATATTATAATGCCACTGAATCATTAGCATAGAAAAACAAGTAATATGTTTTATATAGAGAGGAGAAGTTTGAACAGTACACTTTTGTTAAGCCACCTGATAGCAAATGAGTGTGCAGATAAAATTCTGGCACATATGGCCTGCATCAGAAAGAGAGAACAGATGACATCATCTCACTAGAAGAAAAGCACAAATGGTTAATTCACAAACATTTAGGACTACACAGGAGCAGAAAATAATAATTAAAGTTTCTGAGGAAGGTAATCATCTGGATAGTTTACACTAGAATTTCAATCTTTTATAACAGAAGTACTCCAATCGGCATCTACTCTGAAGGAATCTTCTTTGTCCAAAAAAGATGTCAAACACAGGCTTGCTTCACAAGTACTCTGGCAAGATAAGTTGCATTTCTGGTACACAACTAACTACTAATTCCCCTGAACTGAGAGCTAAATGCTTCAATGATAGACAACAGAAAAAGTTCTCGCATTTCAACAATTATGGTGCAAATACATATTGGTTACTGAATTATCCTATTCTGACAGAATAGCCTCCCCTCAGAAATAGGCCTGAAATGTTGAAAAGTTGTAGAGGTGACTACTTCTTTCCTTGAGTTTTCACAGGTTTAAAATCTAAGCTTGAAAACAAGAATCTTACCTACATGATTACTGCTAAATTTCAGGTCAGCTGTGAGTTTTAACACTTTTTAATGAGCACACAATGCTAACTGGGGCTGCTGACCAAGTCTGGAAAGATTTAACAGACTTCCTATTCCTGAAATGATAAAACAATTTTAACATAATTCTTACAATTACCTCACTGTATTTACAAGGTCAAGAGGGGCAGGAGTGCAGTTTTAAATCTTACCTCCTACAGATGTAGGCACTTTCCCCAGTAGTTCCGTGAGTTGCTTTATGTGCCCATTAATCCATACTGTTGAACAGGGACAACTAATGCCATTTTTAAACTAAACTAATAACAGACTGAAGACAGAAGACAGTACCCTCACTTCATACAACAACTTGGCAGGACAATTTGTCTGGCTTGAAACATTTAACTGCCTCCTGAACCTGAGAAGACTAAGTCCATGTTAATCACATCCTTCATGTCCTAGTGGACTGTGTTACTCATTAAGCTTCTGGAAATGTAAGAGTTAGAAAAAAGAAAAAAAAAAAAAAAAGAGAGAAATTGAGGCAGAACAGCAAGAACATGGCTATCTAGACTACGTGGAACATAAATCAGAGAAAACAGGACTTATGAGTTGCTCTGAAGATTAGTGAGCTCTTTGGGACAGACCTCACCAAAGAATAAGTGCCTAAGACTGAGTTTGTGTTTCTCTGAAACACAATAAACCATATCAGAACCTATGGACAGGAATCAGGATCTTTACCTTCTTCCCTACAATAGACATTGTCTTAAGCAGACCCAAGTTAGTTTTTCGAAAGTTCAGTGTCTGGAAAAAAGTAGCAGCAACTATTCTCCTGCACCTTCAGAAGATGAACTCAATAGGTCTCATTAAAGTCATGTTCATGTTATTAATGCCAAAATTATCATCCTTTTACTCTTGCTGGTCTCTTACATCCTTTCCAACCACTGTGTAACACTTCACAGATCTACCTGGACTGTATCCTTAGCAAACCTGCAGATGACCCAGAAGCAGAAGAAGTGGCTGACAGAAACAGTAGAACTTCAACTCAAAGAAACCTCAGCAAACCTGAGGACTGGGCATTGTGTACCTCAAAAAGTTAAACACAGGCAAGTACAAAGTTTTACACCTTCAGCAATGCAACTGCAGTGTAGACCAGCAGTCAACAAGGTCTCAGCACTTACAGGGGACACCAAGTTAAACGACAGAAAGCAGTGCCCTCTTATCACAAATGAGGCAAACTGCACCCTGAGCATCATTAAAAAGGGCCCAAAGAACAATTGATTGCCATCTTACACTTTGCAGTGATGAGACTGCCTTCCTACACAGCCAGTTTTGCAGCCTCACAAGAGCAGTGTGGTGAGGTCCAGCAGAGGTCTGTCACAATGGTCAGGATCCCATGACACGTGAGGAGAGGTTAAGGATGCTGGCCTTATTCAGTCTGGTGAATGGCAGGCTAGAGGGGCAAGCTGATGGGAAGGGGAACCACAAAGACAAGGAAGCCAAACGTTCAGTAGCGGCAGACAGCTAAGCAAGGGGAAACAGACACAAACTGACATTTGAAAGCTTCAGGCTGAACATTATCGAGTCAACCTATCCCCAGAAAAGTAATACTGCTCTTGATTTGTTGTCCATGGAGGCTATGGAATCTCCACATCCTTTAAAGTGTCCAGGACCAGAATCGTGAGAGATCTGACATAGGGATGGCCACAGCCCAGGTCTGCCCAAAGTTTAGGATGGATAACCCCTGAAGTCCTTTCCAACAGACTCTGATTTCCTATGATTCAGTAAACGCTTAGCTGAGAACCACTTTCACAGATGCCTCATTCTCAGTTCAGATTTCTTCCTCCTCATTATCACTGTATGGTAACACTGATGTCTTTTTACCTTGGTCCATATCCTCCAAAGAACAAGTGAAATTAAGAAGAAGAATGATTTGAGCACAAGCTAACCGTGACATGATCTTAGGAGGAAAACCAAAAGGTTTAAAGACACAGTCCTCCCCTTGGAGTCCCCTCCCATGGGAGATATTTTTTCCTGTAAACACCAGATCTCTCTGGTGTAAATGCAGAGCAGATTCCATTTAATTCCAGAGGCTTTACTGCGTAAATGAAACCACACTAAGAATATAAGAACACAAAAGGTTGCAACAAATAACTGAACCAATTTTTGACCTCCTCTTTATTTTTATAACAATATTTTCATCCTGCCATTGTTGATTCTTACCTGTCTGTATTTATCAATTTGTCTTTCATTTAGTTTGCAAAGTTTCCAGGAAGAAAACTTTCTCTGTTCCTCTTTTATTTTTGTTGTTGCTGTTCCTGCATAGAATTGGTTTTCTATACCTTTCTTTTTTTAAGGTCTTGGCATCACGACAGCTGATAAGCCTCAGAAGAAATTAAATTCAAAACCCCAAAATGAAATGCCCATAAAAAAATTCACATTTGGGTTAAAAAAGCAGGATGTAGACAAAGAAAAATCCTCAGTAAATTGGCTTGCCATTTATGCAGTCTTTAGCCCTTTATTCTAGACTAAAGGCTGTTCCCTAATATGGAGAATTTATCAAGAAATATGCTCATAGTAAGGCAGTCACATGATAAAGCTGTAGAGAGACATAAAAGCTTGTCTGTTCTGCAGAAAGAGCTGTCATTAGATAAGCAAAGAAAAATAGCACAAAGAATTATAACTTTGCTTGTACCAATTTCTTCAGAATCTTTTATAATCCATTACATTGAAAGACATTATTAAAGCTGTAGTTACATATCCTTGTTTGGGAAAAATGCTTACAGCAGGAAAAAACTTGCAAAGCAATGAAGAGATAAATAATTTGACTTCTAAAAAAAGGCAGAGGATCTGAATAAAACAACCTGTATAAATTTAATTAATTGCAAGCTAATACAAAAAGATTGGCAAAGAAAATTTGAGTTTACTTTTGGCAAAGAAAATCAGTGTTTACTTTTCTTAAAGGAGAGACTTCATAATTAGGTAAATTACTGAGCAAGAAAATGGCTCCAACATCATACTGTCCAAATACAAATACTGTACAAAAGGCATGTGTTGCACCCCATTATGTGGCTCATCTCTGTTACTCTAAAATTAATTTCAGCTATCTCAGTGAAGATCTTGTGAGATCTTTGTCATCTTGTGATTTACTTTGCTATATGGCAGAAACAGCATTTATTATAGCAGAGAACAGAATGAAGCATTTTTGAGAGAATAAACATTCTATAAGCAGAAAAAGACCAGTAATGTTAATTGTGAGGTGTCACCCTGAAAAGCAAGCCGCCTAAGAATGTTTTCCATAGTTTCTGTTGCTTTCCCATAGAGGTTTTATAAACATAACGTGTTTACCACATTCCTTCTGATATTTGGAATTGGACATTTCATATGACCAGTGTGACCGGGAAGATGGTAACTTTATTATCCAATCCCTGGTCATTGCAGAGAATCTATAAATACTGGTGTCAGAAAAATAAAAGGAGGTTTTTTTCCATCCTATCACTGTGAGTGTACATGTAAGTCATTCCATGTCCTCTAGCAACAGTGAGGTAAGCTGAAAAATGCAGACATACTTGTGGATTGTAAAGAAGAAAGGTTTAAAGATAATCAGCAAAGTGATTAAACTTGAATTTAAAGTTTAGTCTTAAGAACGAAGAAAACAAAAACTTTTCTGAGGGACAGTTTAGCAGTCTGTCAAATAGTAAATAAAATGATAACATTAAAAAAAACCAACTTGACAGCTCTCGTCCCCTACTGATGATGCTCTCACCTATGATGTTACCATCAAAATGTACATTTCTCAAGTGTCCTATCTGATCTCCCACCTTCTCAAGGTAATGACAAAAGCAGGGTGACAAAGCAGCATTGCCCATCAGGATGAGCAGAGCTCATGTGCAAATCTGTTGCTTGAACTATTCCATATAGTTTTAAAAACTCCTCCAAATAAATTAATAGCTTTATCATCAACATCACAGATTTTTCTCTATGAAGATTTAAGAACACAACATTTCACACAACTTACTCATTCTCCCAACAATTTTAGGACAATGCACAGAATTACATGAATATCAGCAGCAACTCCAAGAGTGCCAGAGGACCAGCAACAATAGAAAATAATTAACGTATCATTTTAAGTATGAATTTGCATAAATCAGATTTGAGTTTTGTCCTTACATAACTCCTTAAGTTCCCCCTGCTCCTCATATATATAAGAAGTAAATTTGTCAGTGGCTCAAATAATCACCATTTCAACCTCAGTTAATTTTTATTTTTTTTTTATATAATCTGAAATTCACTGATTATCTTCTAGTAACAGAATTGAGAAAAAAGCACTTACAAATCACACTAAAATTAAGTTTTTAGATTTGAAAGATACCTAGTCTGGACTGTATCCCATTGTAATAAAGCAAAAATGAACAAAAACATGAGATAACTCTGAATGCATGTGCTTGACCCACACACACACGGTTCTTCATAGCTGTCAAATGAATAACTGTTCTCAGAACACAGTAATGCAAAGGAAGAAGCATTTGCAAAAATGCTTCACAAAATACTCTTTCTTCTCTCAGGAAAGTAATGCTTATTGTTCCTCTTTCAAAAAACCTTAAGCTACATGCAATTTTGAATACATGAATATCTCTCGTATTCTAATCATAGAATAGATTGGGCATATAAATTAAAATTGGTAATTACAAATATCAGAGAGGTCTCAGGATTGCCATCCCTTAACAAGCACATTTCTGGATGGAAAGAAGCTGTCCAGTTTGCAGGGAAGCTGTCAGTAGGCCAACAGCCACAAGAGATTCAGCCCTTCTAGAACACAAGAACTTGCTGACCAGCACAAGACCTCGTGTTTCAAGAAAGAAGAGAAAATCCAAAATGACAGAATGCAGCCGCCCAGGGATTATATGGATTTGGCCAGTAGGTTCAATTAGAAGTTTTCATGAAACTGGAATTGCTATTATAGCTCAGTATTTGCAAAAATCTTACGAAGTTCCTCCCAGGAAAGGAAGGTTGTTTGATTTAACAACTGTGTATTCACAAGTTTAGCACTTGAATCTGCTAAGAGACAAGATATAACCCAAGTGCATGCGCAAAATATAAGATTATGGTAAACAAAACCAGCTGGAACTCCGTAACTTAATTAAAAGATCTTCATTTCACTCTTGAATAAACACCTTCACCATCTTTCCTTCAAATATTATATCCCTTGTTTACTTGTCTTACAGTACCAAATACATTTTGAAAATTCCTTATAATGTTATTCATGAAAGTCAGGCCAGTGTATGTCTCCTTAAAGTTTTAAAGAAAAAAAAAAGAAAATAATCCACATAAGAGTAATGTTATAATGTTCATGTTCCAAAAGCACTTCTAAAGGAGTAAGTCAAAACATTACTCTACAATCTGTTGCATGATAATAAGAGCAATAAATTACATGCATTACCATAAAAACATAATCCTATCACAATTGTGTTTTATAATGGAGTCAAATTTTCTCCAAATTGAGATGCTCTGCTGACTAAATTGAAGTTTAAATCAGATGACAGATGATTTCTGATACACATGCACAATAAGAGAGAGTATGCCACCCACTAACAATTTTCATGTTTGAAACATAACAGCTTGGTGAATATGAATCAATAAACATTCCTCACAAAAAAAAAAAATAGAAAATGTGATTAGAGAGATGATAATGTGCTATTCCTGCTAGCTATGGATTGCCACCTTCTCAAAACTGAGGGCTGAGATAATTATACAGAACTTATTAGAAATGCCAGTAGCAGCAAGACTTCTCAACATTTTAGAAACTGAAGTAGAAGATGAACAACCTACTGATTTTCCATACATTTTTATGGGGAGAGATGAAACTTCACGTTTTCTTCCTCTTTCCAAAACACATCATGCTGTCAGAAAACCGTGCGAGTCACAGAATCACAGAATGGGTAATGCTAGAAGCAAGCCCAGGGGGTCACTTGGTCCAGCCTCCCTGCTCAAGGAGGGTCATCCCAGAGTACACAACACAGGATTGTGTCCAGACAGTTCTTGAGTATCTCCAGTGAGGTAGACTCCACAGCCTCTCTGGGCAACCTGTTCCAGTGCTCTGTCACCCACACAGTAAGGGAGTTCTTCCTCATGTTCAGGTGGAACCTCCTGTGCATCAGTTCCTGCCTCTTGTCCTATTGCTCTGTGCCACTGGCAGAACCTGGCTCCTTTCTCTTGTCACCCTCCCTTCAGATACTGACAGACATTGGTGAGTTCCCCTCTCAGTTGTCTGCTCTTGAGGCTGAACAGGCCCAGCTTCCTCAGCCTTTCCTGGAAAGAGAGATGCTCCAGTCCATTTATCATCTTTGTCACCCTCTGCTGAACCTGCTCAAGATGCTCCATGTGTCTCTTTTACTGAGGAGCTCAGAACTGGACACAGCATTCCAAATATGCCTCACCAGAGCTGAGTAGTGTAAGTCACCAACTAAGTCAACTTTTAGCCATTTGAAAGTAGAGCTATTTTAATTAACAACAATTCACAGAATACAGTCGTGACTACAAGCTGATTTCCTTACATTTGCAATCTTCCAAGTGTGATGTACCTTAAGACCGTCTTCCTTCGCCGATTACAGAACTGCAGCTCTCCCCTCTGGTGATGCCAGAGTTACCATCAATTACCAACAGAAACAGCAGAACCTGTCCCCAGAAGGGGCTGCCTGGCAGTCAAACAAGAGAGCTTTATCCAGGGGGAGGAATATGCTGCCACAGACCACTCCTCTTTAGCTTGTGGATGGCATTCTATGTCTCAAATTTTGAGGAACAATTGTAAGAAGCCTTTAACCAGCAAAATTTGCATAACCAAAACATGTTTTTTGACAAAAGAACAATTTGCCATGCTAGGCAAAATTCTACAGATGAGGTATTCAGATAAGCTATGAAGAAGCAGGAAAAACTCTGTTATGATTTTTAAATTAAACTGAAACAGCTTTCAGCACCCAAAGTGAATGACCTCGTTTTATAAATACTACATACCATAAAACAGCTTTAGCTTCACACACATATGTTTTCACAGGTAAGATACCCAACCCCTGTTAAAACAGAATAAATATATTTATAAAATAGTGAAAAACCTTTTAAGGATAGGAATATTGTCATATATACTCTAAGCAGGAACATCAACCAAAAAAAATTAGCAAAAATCTGACATTCTAACCGAGTCACACTTAATAATACAAAATATTAGAAAAATGTTTTGAGTCAGATTTGCTAAAAAATTAGTTTAAATAAACTCAAGTTATCTTTTTAAAATGTCAGCTTCATATGGAAAGGCAATTTACCATTTTAACAAAGTTTTATATGTAGGTTATTCATGGCAGAATGGGACTTTTCATCTCCATTGTTTCTAAACATATTTCTCGTTGGATATTTACATGTAAATCAAATTGGAATGCTCGAGTAGAGGTCGATAATTAAATTTTTATCCAGCTTTCTGTCTTTTAAAGCATTCCATAAACTGGTACAGCTGTGAGGGTCTTCAGCAAAGTCGCCTCTTACATTAAGACTACATGGCCCAAAAATCTGCTTTTTGTTCTTTGTTCGAGCCCTGTTTCATCCTGCACAGAGCTGGGGAACCACACAGAGATAAAAATTACGGAGAGCGGGTGGTCAGAAACTTTAATTCACAGCCCTGCTGCGAATGCTATGGATGTCAGTCCTCCTGGGACCAAATGACAAATGGAGGCAGTATCATTAAGGCACAAACTCCAGCAAGAGGATAGCCTGGACATTTCCTCTGGTTTTGTACTCTTTGGGGACAGCTGCTCTAAACCTGTGCATTGGAAGAACATACATTTCTGTTTTATGGGTTGGAATATTAATTACAGTTGAAAAGTTTAATTCCCTTTATGTGATTATATTCAATACTTTTACCTTCAGCCATCTCATATAAATGTACTTCATTAATCCTTACAGAGTCTCTACAAAACAACAACTCGTTACTGCAAGAAGCTAAACCTCCACTACACATCTCTGTGAAGTCAAATGAACTGAATAAAGGTAGTATGGCAGATGTAATTCAATTCCTGAGGTGTTAACTCACCTAACATCTAATCTTTTGGGAAAACATATTTTAGAAGCTGAAAGATGCTTCTATAATGGAGAACTTTTATATTACTATGCAAATGAAACCAACATACAGGATTCATATACAGTGTACTTCAATTCAAAATTCAGAACTGCTATAAAGGATGAAGAAAACATGGTTTTGTAAGAAAATAACAAAACCAGAGCACCTAAATTCAGTACCACACAAGTATTAAAAATGTCTCCTTCATTCATCTCCTTGGTAAGAATTTAGTATCTGTCCACTCTTGCTGGTTGAACAACATAAGCTATGCACATGTGGAGAATATGCCCACAATGCTACCATGAAAACTGTCTGCTTCGACAAAGTACCCACAGAAACCATTAATGGAGACTCACTTCATAAACACATTATGATTCAGGGGAATGAAGTCAAGAAATATTTAAGTAGGCTATTCTTGATGTTAAAATAGATAATTTATTGGGCAAAGTAAGTTTTTGATTCACCCTTCTTGTTTCCTTCGCGATTTCCAATCTAACAACTTGACAAAATTTAATATTGATCCTACACTGATGAAAATCTTTGACAGTTAGACAAAATTCTTGACACTTAATGTTACGATGCAAAAACTAGCCTTTTGCTACCTACTTTATTTTGTTTTCTTCCTCCAAGTCATCTTTTTCTTCAAATATCAGGTCACACATTTTTACATAACTGCACTTGAAGCAATTCATTAGGTATGTGATACTATGAATCTTGAAACAGAATTTGACATAGCATTACGTGTATTACATTTAAAATACACATACCTACCCATGTGTTTGAAAGAGACATATCCCACTTTGCCACAACTTTTTCACCAGAGCCACAAGCAGAAACCCCTTTCCTGGTAGTATTCCTGGTAGTATTCCTGCACACCCTACAGTGCAGCTATCCTCCTTTGAAGGTACATCATCAATTCCCCAGAAGAAATTCGTACGAGGAATAAATGGTCACATATTTTGAAGCCCTTCACAATTCATTCACAGCATCCTAACCATCCTGAAACCACAATATATATGTTCTATGTTCTGATTTTTTTTTAATCATTTTTCTTCAAAGCTTTTGTTACAAGAACACAAATCATAAGGCAGTAATAATCCCTACCCTAAGCTCAGATCAGAGGTTCATTCAACCAACATTTGGCAAACTTTACTGAGGTTTGAATTGTGCCAGCAACGTTGCCAGCATGCCCAGTATTACCATGGTACATTCCACTGCGCTGTGCCCTCACTTTTTAATGGCAAAGATTTGTACTGTGTTCTTTGAGTTTAGAAAACAAGTGAACACGTGTACTCCATTCCTGTGCTGGGGGAGGAAGGGCTGTGAATGTGTGTAATACACAGCACATACCAAAGTTGCTGGGTTTTAGAGGCATGACAGCAACAGTAAACTCAAAATTTTATCTCAAAAGTTTTCATTACTGACCAAGCTGTCTCTTAATATTTGAGAAACGTGGAACATTTCTCAGACACATTTTGTATAAACTTTTAAGCAACCCATTATTTTCACTGGCTGGTATTGTCCCTTGGAAAAAGAATACCAAACACCCTTTTAAAGCATAGGTTATCTTGAAGATGTTTATCTTGGCAATACACACACAAGCAGGTTTTAAGTTACTCTGAACAGTATGACTGCAGAAAGTAAAAACTCAATCATAACAACATTGTTCAATGACTGAAATATTTACTTTTGTATAATGTTTTTCCCTCCAGAGGCTAAAAACTATCACTGTTTTGTTAGTCAGTGAAATCAAAATACAGTCCTATATGCCAAGATAATTTCTTTTGTCTTCTCAATACCTTACCTACAAATGAAATAGCACTGTTATGGACCAAAAACTGAATTCATTTCCTTCAGTGAAAAAACTAAAAAATTCACACACTAACTTCATTACCTTTAAGACACCTGGACAATTTAGCTCTAGTTTTCAGTGTAAATTCAGGAGATTGCATATATCAAGGCTTACTGTGATTTGTTTTCATTACTGTAATCTTAAATGAGTTGAATGGCCCTCCAAATAAAACACAACAAAGCTCAATAATGAAAAGCAGCCTAACATACATTTCAGTTAATCTACAAGTACATCAGTATTCAGTCTCCCATCAATTTTAGAAACATTGTAATTTATTCTCAAAGAAGTCATAAATAGTATACTTATCAGAATGGTCATTTGTTACACTAGGAAGGCTTTCATGTTTTATGGACACAGACACACAAAAGGAAGAAGGAACAGGAATTTACTTCCATACAATACTAACTATATTAAATATCAAGTTTTCCTAAGAAGCCAAGTCATTAGTAGAGCATGCCTAGAAAAATTTTCAACCTCAGTTCAATGACCTGAAAATCAAAGAGTTTTGAATATATTTCTCCAAATTAATTTATAGACACATACAGAACAAGCCTCATAGTAACCAATACTCAACTCACACTGGAATGTCCTTAAAAGACAAACCACTTGTTTTTTGAAACAAGCATCTCAGTACTAGATCTGATGAAGCAACTCTGCCAAGTGAAATTTTTCATTAAATAACGGCTTGATACATAGATGAAAACAAAATCCAAATTGTAACTATCCTGAATAAGTCATCTGTTTGAACCTTATCCCAAAGACCATCTGGATTTGCATATGCAATTATCATTATTTTAGAATGGAAATCTTGGTAATCATAGTTTGTGCACAAGAATTTATAGGTATTTCATATTCTCACAGGAAAAACTTGTCCCTTTTTTATGTATTATACCCTCTGGATGCAATTCAGAAAAATCAAACGTTTCTTAAATATACAACTTTCTGCATTCATCACTTTCACTGTAAAAAATATTACATGATGTAACATTCTTCCAGCTTATTTTGTATTGTTTTGCCCCTAAAACAGATCTTTAGATATGCTTCCTGAAATGCACTACAGCCTTCTGTTTGTATCAGTATCTTCTTTTATTATCACTCCTGTTACCAAAAAGTCTCTGTCATTTGAATTCTTTAGATTAAAAGGGCATGTAAATGTCCAGGTTTTTTCTTATAAAGTACAATCTCAGAATATGCTGAGTTGGAAGGGACCTATCAGGGCCATTGAGTGCAACTCCTGGCCCAAGGATCACACCACGTGCCTGAGGGCATTCTCAATATTAACTAGCTAGAACAAAAGCAAAGTTTTGATTCCTGTCTTTAAGAGCCATTCATAAATATTTCACAGAGCAGAAAATTTAAGAATCAAAGTTGCCTAACTTGAAAAGAAACAGCCTCAATTTTGAGCGATTTTTGCTCTTGGGATAGACTTACAAATGTTTTTTCAATACACACTTAATGTTTACCTCAGGAACTAGACAATCAGTAATTAACAGCTCACAATTCCAATTTGCAACTTCAGTCATTCCTTTGGCATTATTACTTGATGCAACATTTACTAATATTAATCAACTCTATTTGAATTAGACTGATACTATGAGTGAACTTGAATAAGTTTGAATTACATATGTTATGGAAAGTTAAAAATCACTACTGCACACATTCCTACTTTCTTAGTCTTTATTTCACCTTCCAACGTTGCAATGTTTTAAATACAATCATTATTACATGAGGGTATAGAGAAAACATACAAATGGAATTTATCAAGTACCAAACATTCAAACAGCACATTTTCACAGAAGTTGAAAATGGCAGATGCTGCCAGTTGCAGGAACTTCAAAAATTAACAAAATTCATGACTGGAGTGCAGGCTCACTTCTTCCCATTATTTTTATTGATGAAAATAACTGATTAACTTGCAGTATTGTACTGATTCAGATTCAGTTGCTATTAAGCAAGCATATTTTCACAAGAACTTCTATCAAAAACTTTTGCATAACAGTGTAGAGATTTTCAAAAATCAGAATATCTGAAACAAATTGCAAGTCACTGCCCTAAACAAATAAATATTGTGTGCATTATAAACTTTACACATCACTTCATCACATCCAATTTATCTCTTTATTTAAATACTATCACACTTAAATTTAGAAGGCTATAAATTTTCTCTGAAAACTATAATTTTTCATTTTATAACGTTCAAAAAACATTTTTCCTGATTTAATCTTTTTTGTAGCTTTATTTGCTTCTCATTTTTCTTCCATTGAACACCCACATAGGTATGCCAATTGCTCAGTTGTCCATGGATGTTTTTAAAGAGATGACCAAGTCTATTCTTAAAATTTTGAAGTCTGTGATGAGAAAGTATCTAGCTTAGAAATACTAATAAAACTTACAAATTCTAACTGGGTTTCATGTATAATTTCAATAACAGAGAGAACAAAACTGACTTTGTGCAAGGTGATAAACACGTATTGGTTTCTTACTGTACACTTCTACTGAATTCTATACAGAATAACTTAGAGCTAAAAGATTCAGTCACAACAGACAAGTAAAATCAGACACAAAGAAAGACTATTTACAAGGACTGGGAATACCTGTGGATATAAGGAACTGTCAAGCAAAATAGGACCAGATAGCCCTGCAACTTCACGTCACTCTACTGCTTCCAGTGGTATAAACAATATATATTTATCTTGGATCTGATGTCATTACTGCTTTGATTCTAGCTAATAAACTGTACAGCAATAGATTTAATATTTGTAGCACATGCAGATAAAATGGCAGAAGAACCAGCTCCCCATCTGAGTGCTATGAAAAACAGGTTGAGAAGAGTATCTGTGCTCAGTTATAGGTCAGAAGCTCAAAAGTTTACTAGCATCCTTCTGCTCCACAGTTTATCTGGAGAATGCACAACATGAACTTTTTAGCAGTTTTCCCCAGAGGCAGTAATGCCAAAAATAAAAACCAGGGATTTCTCTCAGCTGCCTAAGCATGTAATATTTATTTGAGATCTTAAATATTTCCATCTATACATTCTCTGGAGGCAACTCTGCCGTCTTCCATGACAGCACTACCCAATTCTTCAGGCTGTCTCATCTTTCATCACCTTTCTTTCTTCCTCTGCAAATACTCTCACTAAACTCTACTGCTTCCATCTTTTAAGTCTGTCCTCCTTTGTCATTCCTTCTGCTAAAATACACATCCCTCTGTCAGGCTGTTCTGAAAAAGACATTTTCCACCTGGTTTGCTTTCTCTGCTTCATCCAAAACTCCTCCCTTCAGATGCTTCCCCACTATATTTTTCAGAAGTTTTTCATTGCTTGCCTTGCCTGCCATCCACTTTCCCCACTCAGTCCAAGGAGACAACAAATGCATTTCTGTGGTATAATCCTGTTACATTTTTCTCTCTGCACAACATCCCTAAAGTGTACTTTCAAATGAAGATCCAAAGGCTTCTAGTTGCTCCTACCTCCATGGGGAAGACTACAGTGTCAGCCAACTTACTGATTTGATTTGGGTGTGTCAAAATCAATGTCTCTAAAGCCATATTCCTCAAAATCATCTTCTCACATGATTTTAAAAAAAAAGAAAAATCACATTAATTTGGAATAAAACACTACTAAACTACTAGAACACTTTCAGTCGAAAATAGTCCCTCCAGTTTTCAACTCATTTTAGACACGTTTTTTTTTTTCTTTTAACACCTTTCTAACACTCTAATTTTAATGGCAAACTGGATTATCACAATGAACTTTACAAAGAACAACACATGACAGTTACTTTGGGCTGTTTCCAAGTAACAAAATAATTCTAGACGAAATGTCATTACGTCACGGAATTTGGAGCTTGCAGCTTTAAGTCTTCTCAATGATTCTATACACATCCTAACACCACTCAGTGGCACTCACAAATTGCAGTACATACAGCTGAAATGCTGCTAGATTAATACTGGTGTTACCTGCCCCTGCCTGCCAAGAATAAACAAACAGAAAGGATGCCATGTACAGTTCCTAGGAATATTGTCTAAAACTGACTATAAATCTGAAGCCTCTGAAAAGTCACTGGAATTTACCATAAATACTTTATTTTTCCCTAGTGACTGCAGTAGGGGATTTGTGACATTTTGAGGCAACAACAATGCCCATGAAGAACAGCAGGAGAGAGGACAGGAAAGACTTTCAGCAGCTGAATATGGGGCTAGCTACAGAATCCACCTCAACATGTTTCAGAGATGAATAACAGGGATGATGGAGTAATCAAGGCTACAAGCACCTATTTCACAGGACCTTTGTTGGCTCAGAAAGAACCAATTATTTGAATAAAGTTTATCAGTGGAGAAGAAAGGAAATTGAAACCTAAGATATGTTAGACACTACTGAAAAGAGAGACATACCTCTAGCATTTGCTTTTTCTATTAAAAAAAAAAAAAGCCAAACCTTTCCCATTGTTAAGGGGTGCCCAAATAGGAAGATGAAGTAATGGACTAAAAGCTTTCTTCTTTTTTTACCAGCATCTTACACATAGTCATCCCAAAAGTAACATTTAAAAGCATCTTCTCAATCCTTCCCCACAATATTTTTGCTCATGAGAGAGTATTTGCTTACCTATAAAGGGATACCTAGAGAACTGCAACTTCTAAGTCTGCAAATATTTGTTTAATAGGAAAACCAGATAATTCCTACCAATAAGCAAATTAAAACAGGCCAGCGAATTCCTGTGAACACTTCAGCCAGTTGAACAGAACAACTGATTACAGTGCTCTAATAAACAACTTTATTAATACAAACCACTCCCCAAATAGGCTGCAAAAAGTCCATTGAGAGCTGACTCTCAAACCAAAAAAAAACTGTAGTATGTAGATAGATATAGATATGTAGATAATACAGGTATCTATATATGCAGATAGTACAGATATATAGATCAACAATTCTAACAGTACTTCATGCAGAATAAGAAAATCTTTTTGCCACTATTACCATTAAACAGCAACCTGAAACACTTGGCATTTACTGTTTCAGAGAATTTACTATCCTTCAAGTAGAGCTTCAACAGCAGGCAGACACTGATGTCTCTCAAATAGGCAAAAATACTGGGCAACTCAGCTTAAAAGATCTGAATTGAAATAACCATCATGATGGTTTATCAAAGTCAGTAACCCATTTAGATTTATTGAGCCCTTGAAGTGCTCCTTTATGGGCTGACACATCGCTGTATGAAGTTTTATCTATGTACACAACTGTGCTGTAGTTGATTTGCGCAGTCACATGTGCCTGCCTGACTTTTGCTGCTTCGTTATTGAACACAGCAAGAACACCATTCTACCAGTACACACAACAGCTGTGAAGTGCTCTGTAACTTTATTTAAACAAACATTTCACACTAGTCACGTAACAGAGGCTCCTGAGAGCAAGTTCTAACCTACGTTATTTATCATGCCAAGAAATCAAGGATAATCCACACACTAGCTGTGACTGAATTTAACACCTGAGTGTATGTGAATTGTGTAAGGCAGAATAAGGCAACTGTATGGAGACTGGAGTCTTACCAGTCATCACTAACTACTGGAAATAACTTGGAATAGGACAAGCACCATCAGTCCAGCCTAAGAATGCTGACCAGAAAGCACAGAAGACTACAAACACAATAAAAGCAAAGCAGCAGAACAGCTACTTTATTGTGTCCAGAGGAAACTCTGGGATAAAGTTACTCTTCCATGTAATTGCTTGGTCTTGTTCTAGAAAATGCAACAGCTCACGGAATGAAAATACAACTTCTCCTTCTAAGCAGCCCTTCTAGGCTAGATACAGCAGAGCAAATCTCACTGTTCTTTGATTTTGCTGCAAAACTGACCATTAGCAGTAATTAACCTCCTCCTAGCCAGACAGAGTTCACGGAACAGGTTACACAGGCTGGGCTGTCCATCCATAAAGGACACTCCAAACCTGCCTGGAAGAGCACCTTCTCTGGCCTGTGCCGTGTTGAACAGGAGGCTGGGCCCTCCATTCCCTGCCACTCTCCATGTGTCTGTCATTCATCAGCTGGGAGGGCTGCCCCAGGGAGCTTCTGCTACCACCTCACTACCAATACCCAGTGCTTGTGGTGCTTCTGCCTCTCCTCCCTCCCCTCCACTTGAGGGAATCAGACACTGGATTCCCCTCACAGTGATGCAGAAAAATGTCAGAAATAACTTATCTACATAAAAAGAGTTGAAAGACAGGCTCTTCCCACACCTTAGGTTTAGACCTAAGTGCCTGTTCTGAATTAATTCTTGAATGAGACTGCCCATTAACATAAAAAGTCTGCAGAAAGACAAATTCTAAATTAAATACCAAAGCTAGATATATGAATTCTAACCCACTAATACTTAAAAGTTTTGAAAAATATTACTGCTTTATCTCCTGAAAACTATACACCAGCTTAAAAACAACTTGAAATCTAATTTACAAATATACCAGAAGGCCTCTAATTTTAGTTTTTAAAAAAATGTTTAGAAATCAATTGCTAAGAATTTCCTTCATCTACAATGGCATTTCAAAAATGGATATTACAAGAAAAAAAGTAATCAAACTTTGAGATATATCAAACTTCTGATACTGGAAAAGCTGTTTGGTTACCTCGGGTGGGGGAATTTTTTTTTACTTACGCAGTGAGTTTTTCAGCAGCCGCTGAAGCTTCAGATGTTTTCTATAAATTATTTTTTCCTTCAACAGGGAAACAGCTTCTTTGTGGAAAGCAGCATGGCCAAACAAACAAAACAAATTTGAACAGGATTGAACAGAACAAAAAAAAAGCTGAACATATATTTGGTGGCAAACAACAACTAGTCAACACAATTATACCCTTAAAAAGCATATTTTCCCTGACACTTCATTGACCTCTAAAAATTTCCCATTTTGAATTAACTAGTGGATAACAGTAAGTCATCATACCAAGAGAATTTTCCTCTGTTCTGAACTATCACGTACTGGTAACAAGTACAGCAGGTTTCCCATTCAAAAACACAAGGTAAATTAGAAGAATAAGCTCTTCATGTCTCAGTGTTCTCCTTCTGTAGCATTAGGCAATCAGACATCAATTTATTCTTCCACACCTCCATGCATTGATTATATGAAGGAAATACATTGCCTGCCGAGAGCTTCTTGTTAGATTACATTAAAGGGCAAGAGTGCATTATTACATCTCCTTGGTTTGCTCTATCCACAGAACAGTTTTAAAGAGTCTCTCTAAGCTCTAAAGGAATCACTGTCTGTAACAGAAAATATAAAATTACTGTTTGGCAGAAAGCACTGCCATCTTCCTCAGCTCTAGGCCTCCTTTCAATAGCAAAGCAATCAAAGAGATTAGTGGAGGTTTTTTGGTTAAACACAGCCAAGAATCTGGCAAGGTACATCCATGTACATATTGTACAGGACTATTTAAAGATGTTATTGGAGTCCTGAGAACATGAAAGTGTGTTTTTTAAGACGGCCGAAATAGACAAACACACACCTCAGGTCAAGTTTCTAGCAAACTTTGGGAAAGGACCAACAGCTTTCTACTACTGATGCACCTTTGTGCACGATCTTCCTCTCCACTTCATCACCCACCCAAATTTCACTCTTTATGTTCTTCATCTTTAAACATTGACAGGGAAGATGTGAAGGGGAGGGAAAACAGGGAAAAGAAAGGAAAAAGGCAAATAAAAAAAAATTCAAATGTCTATGAAATTAATAAATTGATTTATTGCAGCATAAAAAAGAAAGATTAAAGAGGTTTTGACTTCTTCATTGGACAGTATACAGAGGATCAACTAGAACTGCAATATTTTAGAACAGATTGTGTTTCAGAAGAGCTGTTCATATGGGGCAAGGCTGAAGCACTCTACAGCCATTCATGCAGAGGCACTGTGTTCCCAAAAGGTAAAATCAATATACTATTTACCAGAATGCTTTACAGTAATAGGGGCAAAAGAGGGACTGTCATGCGGCACAGAATAGTGTCAGATATAAACTTTATCTTCTGCAGAATGCAGGGGTGTTTGTTTTTTGTTTTTGGGAGGTTTTTTGTTTGGTTGGTTTGGTTTTGGTTTTTGTGGGGTATTTTTGGGTTTCTGGTTTTTGGTTTTGTCTTTTTTTTCTTGGTCTGTTTAGAGAACACTATTAAGTTCAGGAGAGCAGAGGACTTCCATTTGATTCTCACTGTATTAGCATTGCTAAGAAATTTTAATGCTTTAAACTATAAATAAAGATCAGTTTTCCAATGATATTTTGGAATTGAATGAATAAGTCAAACCTCATGAATACTGTGACTGAAAAGAAACCATAAAGAAGCCATTCAATAAGGATGGAAAATGGATACACTGTAGTCTGCCTGTACTTTACATACTTTACAAGAGGTCACTCCAGACTGGAATTTTTAGCAGCCTTTAACCAAAGACAAAAAACAGCCTGGTATCTAACCAGAAACTACATTACAACATTAAAAAATACAAGTCACTCATACAACAAAGAAAAAACAAATACACTGTGGAAAAAAAAAAAAAAAGCATGTTTAAAATAACAACATAGACAATTAAAAAAAAAAGCTGGCTGGACCAGTTTTTATTCTTCCCTTTTCCTCCTTTGAAGAAAATAAACTGGTTCTATAAATGCCAAAAAGATTATATTTTCTTTTCCATTTCAGACAGCTTCAACTCTAACTTAATTAAAAGCACAATCTTTTTGCTCAAATTCTTACATTAATTTATTTACGTACTGCAGATCTCAAGCACACTCTAGGTTGAACTGCAAAAAAGTCAGTGCATACAGTAGCAGAGCACCTTCTCAAAAGTCCTGTGTTTACATATTACACCTTCATATCCTCCCACCACCCAAATTAAGGGTAACATCCCCTTTCCTCCATAACTCTCCAAGTCACTATGTAGTATTAGTTTAAGATTATCTTAAGACCTGCCAGGACTGATTTGAAGCCTACTCATTTTAGGAGAGGCTGAAAGAGCTGGGATTGTTCAGCCCGGTGAACAGACGGCTCAGGGGATTTAACCCATCTAAAAACATGATGCTGGGAACTAAAGAATATAGAGGCAGGCTCTTGTCAGTGGTGCCTAGTCACAAATCAACAGACAGAAAATGAAATACAGCAAAATCCAGGCTGGTTGCGGAGTCTCCACCCTTGGGGGAGCTCCAAATGTAATGGGCCACATGGCTCATGAACATGTTCTACTTGAGCCTATACCCTACAGGTAATCTATTAATTTTTAAAAAAAAAAAAAAATTACCCCAAAGTATACTTTTAATTGGGAGAAAAGTATCCATACTTTCTTTTACTCAAGAAGGTATTCCAGAATTCACCTAAACTAAACCCTAACTTTTCTGGTTATGTCATAAAGCATTATAAATGTTATAAATCACAGCAACAGCAGTAATTTTCCCCTATGCATATCTTGGAGACAGAAATCTCAACCCCTCCTGGTAGAGTTCCCAGTCTCACATAAAAGATACCTTGTCACCCCTGAAGCAGCAGTGACTCTTCAGAGGGGAAGGAGAGCCACTAAATATCTGGAGAAATTAATCAGTTGTTTTTGAGGGAAAGCACTACGATTTCCCAACTGGCAAAAAAGCATTTCAGTTCTCTTTTAAAGCAAATGGCTTAAAGAATAATATGAAACTCTTCAGGTATTACATCAATATTTTCTAGCAGTATATAGAAATAAGTCCAGGGGTTTGCAGTTGGGAAGGTAAATGGGCATCTTCCATTCACATGAATATCAGCCTTCAACAACTTCTTTTGCAATCCCAAAGACAGATAACTTTCTTCAAAGCCCTACCCTTTTCCCACCTCTGGTGGAATCATTCTGGTAAATGCTGGGGTATATTCATTTCATTTTGCTTTGAATGACTTTATGCTTCACATTGCCCAGCGTTGTGAAAAACACATGCAAAACACATCCAGATATTCAGACTGCAACATCAAGATTTTGGGAAACTGTACCTTGATAAAGTTACCTGGGAGGCAGAGGCAAAAAAAAAAAAAAAAAGTCAGACAACTGTGTTATGAGTTTTACAAACAGGAAATCCAAACTATTCCCAAACCAAGGTTTGCTGCAAATTAGCAATACTGCAGACTTGGATATATAGTGTTAGATGCATATGAAAATTAAGTCTGTCTGAATGCCAAGACACAACAGAAATGTTGCAAGCAAAGATTAGTCATATGTTTGACAACTCTCTATATTCAAATAGTGCTCTTCACAGAAAATTACAGCAGGCCTTGGCACAAATGCTCGGAAAGCTACGAAGTGCGAAGGGAGTCACTGAAATGTTTCCCAACAGACAAAGAACAAACAAGAAAAAAAAAAAAAAAACTCTTTTTGGATAGAAAATTCTACAATACATTAAACATAAAGAAAAAAAAAAATCCACACAGGAAAAACATTTGGTATGTTTACTGAACGAAAGATGTATGGTTTCATAACTAAAGGCACCAAATAACTTTTAATAAATAAAATACAGTAACTCAATCCTGAGGAACAAACGAAGAAGAAAATGTGACACTGTGAAATGTGAAATGTAATACTATCAGTGGAAAGCCAATAAAATGTTAGGGAAAGAAAATACCAGTGTGAGGAAACAAGCTTGGACTCTGCCACTTTACAGACTTCAAGGTAGAGACTGAGAACAGAAGGGAAAGAAAAATACGAAGTGCAATAGTTTTCACTTCTGAAAGCATGAAAGAAAAGAAATAGAGGACAAAGATGAGGCAAAAAAACGAACTAGACCTGGCAAGCTTCTTTGCGGGTTTTCTTTGTCATGAGGTTGCGGGGGTTTTTCCCTTCCCCTCCTAATTTAGGTGTATAAAGAAAAGATAGTGGCAACAAAGGGAAACAGTTAAAGATTGTCACAAGCTTCCACAAAACAAAGTTTACATCCAATTTACAAGATTTTGGAAAAGCTGCTAGTTTTCTGAATCAAAAATTAAGCATAATTTTGTACATATATAAACAAAAATACACAGTATTATTATTTGTTATGTGTATTTCTGCTAAATTCTGAATTCTCAGATTCAGCAGTCATTTAGCAAACAGATGGACCAGAAAGAGATTTACTCAATAATTTAAAAAGTATATGCAAGGGAAGCATGAAAGTTTCTGATCACTTACCAAGAATTTGAAACATGATTACAGTATTCACTGACCAACCATTCAAAAAATCAAATTATATCTGAAATGAACTGCATACATATACAGCAACTTAATGGCATTTCTACAATGTGATCATTTGTAGCTTTAGGAAGACATTTCTAGTTTAAAAATAAGGTGGAGGCAAAAAAGTTGACAGTCTTTCAATGTAGTGTCACAGCAATCAAAAGCCTTAACAGCAGATGTTCCTCAAGCTTGGGCTCAAGTGGGGTGACGTCAAAGCAGACGTGTGCTCTTCCCACCCATTTGTTCAGTGACAGCAATGAAAGAACTCATCAGGCCAATTATGACTTAGTGTTGAGATGCTAAACCATTTGTAAGGAAAGCAAAATATCCCCAGGGACAGTCAACTTTACATATTACAGCTGTGTAACTCGAAATTAAAATGAGCATTTTATCTCAGAGAGCAAAATACCCTCAAGTTAACTAAAAATAGCAACACTGTATTCAACAGATTCCCATTAAGGTATATAACAGCAAGTAATGAAATATTGAGACATTTATGGATGAACTGAATATGATTGAGACATTTTGGCAGAAAATCTTTCCACCACTTCCCACTTAGTTAATCTTCTCTGACAAAAATCCAAAAATCTTGTAGACTCTATTAAATATCTACCAGTACTGATTCTGCTCATGAATTCCACTCATTATGTAGCACTTATGCTAACCAAGTCTTTGCAGAATTTTCAGCAATATATTAGCAACAGAAGTCAAATGAGCATCAAAATTATCTTGATTTAGGAAAATGCCCATCAATTTTATACCGCCTCTGTGCTTTTATTCAGCTTTGGTACTTCTGAAAAAATCTCTCTTGGTGCCTTGAGTAAGGATCTCCGAGAGGCTGAGAGAAGAGCAGATCCACTAAAAAATTCTGCTTGAACTACTAAGAGAAAGAACCAATCTATGCTTTAGGAACTATAATTAGAAAAAGGGAATGAGGTGAATAAACACAAACTAAAAATGACAAAGTGTTGAAATACACAATAAGCAATTCTCCAAATAAAGAAATACCACCTCTCTACTGATTGAATTTTTTTTTATACTTGTTATTTCAAAGATCAGCTAAGTCATTAAATATATACAGTACTACTGCAATATGTCCCATAAGTGACACAGAAGTTACAGAAGGAAAAATAATTATATACAGCTTAATAAAAACACTGAAGAAATTTCAAAATTTTCTGTGTACTGGTATATAAAGGTTTATAAAACTTTAATTCACCATTTTCTTTGTAATAGACTGCATTCTAGCAGCAACACAAATTACAGTCTGCAGGCCTCAACCATCAGCTTCCCCATGGTCTCTTCAACTTGTTGACCCTATGAGCACAAGATGAACAGCATCCTTAAAACCATCTCCTCACTGGTGAGCAGTGACAGGACACGAAGAAATGGAATGAAGCAGCATCAGGGTTAACTTCAGACAGGACATTAGGAAAAGGGTTCTTCACTGAGAGGGTGATCAGCCACTGGAACAGGCTCTCCAAGGCACCAAGCCTGGTAGAGCTCAAGAAGCATATAAAAATGTCACAGTCATATGGTTTAGTTTTAGACAGTCCTGTGAGGAGCTGGGAGTTCAACATGATGATCCTTATGAGTCACTTCCAATTTAAGATATTCTATGATTCTCTATTTAAGATATTAAGATATATAATAATATATATTGAGATATTCACAATTCTCTATTTAACACCTTCAAAATGGCCTGGATGACGGGATGACTACAGCTCATCAAGTTCACTGGTGATTGAGGGGAGGGGTTCACACACTAGGGTAAACAGCTGTGATTCAGAGAGATCGCAACTGACTTGAGAAATTGGCTGCCAAATCTCAAGAAAAAACAGCAAAAAACGATGCAAAAATACTGTTACTGTGACAGAAAAGCCCCATGCAGCAGTCCCGCATGAGAGCTAACAGAGCAGAAACCAGCTCTGCACAAGAGGTCTGATGGACAACTTGAATGTAAGTCAAAAATGCACCCTTGCAGAAACTCAATGCTAAGAGCACACTAGGCTGCACTCACTACAGCAGAACCAGCAAGAAAAGGGGAATTATTACTCTAATCCACACCTGCCAGACTACATCTTGAGTACTGTATTTCATTTTATGCTCCCTGGTATATGACATACTGGTACACACGGAAAGACAACAAGATGGTTTGGGGCTGGAGTATGGGAGCAGCTGAGAGAACTGTGTGTGTTCAACCTCTGCAGGAGAATGCCAAGGGGAGATCATACTGCTATACGCAACTATTTAAAAACAGAGCCAGAACTGCTAAAAAATGCAGAAAGGTAAGAGGCTACAAATGTAAACTGAAGCAAGAGAAATTCAGATTAAAGGAAAAAAAACACATTCTTAGTAAAGGTGAACAAAACCCAAAACAGGTTGCCTAGAAAGACTGAGGAATATTCACTCCTAAAAATATCCAGAACAAGCAGATAAGGCCCAGGGTAGCCCACATACTTTCAGAGCCACCCCTGTTCCAAGCAGGCAGTAAGACAGATCAATTCCAGGTGATACAGAAATGGTATGGAATAAGGGATGGATTAGTTTTTTTCAGGGCAGCCCTTAAGGTGTTCTGGTTTTCATTTGTGCCTGAAATGGTGTTGGTAGCACACCAGTGTTCCACCTATTGCTGAACTGTGCCAGCACAGTCAGTCAGCTAAGGGTAGGCTAGAGGCTGAGAGAGGACATGAGCAGGACAGCTGTCACACAGACCATACCACAGAAAGTCATGCTCAGATATAAAAGCTCTGGGGAAGGAGGAAAGATGGGGGAACAATCATGGCTACAGCACTCATATTTCTTCATATGTGTTTCCCATATATACTGCAGGTGTCAAAAAGCACTTCATAATGCTGTGAGAAAGAAGTTGTTAAAATTTTGGACTGCCCCAAATTTTCCCAAGATTTTTTTTGTGCTCTTTTGGGTTTTTTTATGTGGAAACTATGACAAATTCAGTATTGGCTAATATCCCAGGAGGGCCACAGATCAACTGCTACAAGTCAAGAATCTATGCATTTATCTTCCTATCTCTCCCATCAATATTCACTCAAAATTGAAAGGAGAGAGAAGCAGCTCTTAGGAAGATGGAGCAAAACTGAGAAGAATGATTAGATGACACACCATACTCCAAGTTTCTACGTGGGTATGTGTGAATTCTGACATATTTTAAAAATGTAAAGCATTTTTACTGTTGTGGGAGTTCACAGAAGATAGCTGAGCAACTGTTGTAATATAAAAACTGAAATAAAAAAAGTTGTCAGATGCACTGGATTTGCTATCCTCCCAAGGAAGAAAAAAAGCCTCAAGGCAAGTAATTGAAGAATAAGCCACTAAGATAAATCACAAGGTTTGATGGTTAAGATTCAGGGATATTTTTTTTTGGTTTAGATTGGGAGAATTGTGGTGACTCTTTTCCCCTTTTAGTTATTTATAGCCAACCACCTATTTTATCTCATATAGGGGTGAAAACAAGGGTGTAGAGTGTCTCATTGGTTCTGAAAAGCCTAATGAGCTGCTACAAATGCCTCAGACAGTTTTCTCAGACCTAGAATAGGATGTGTGAAAACCAAAAAAACTTTAACAAGCATGTTTATTTTACAAAGTTTGACAGACATGCTGCATTCACACTTGTGAGCTGCAGGTTTAAAAGGCTAGGCAGCAATGGACAACACAGGTACATTTTCTTAATTTAAAACATTCTCCAGACAGGCTTTTGGGGGCTCTTGGTTTATAAAACTTTTTTCCAGTAGACCACCATATGCTATCAACATTATGATCTAATTTTAGAGCAGGAAAATGCTGCTCCTCAGTTCCTGACAGCCTTGCTCACAGACATCTGCAGAAAATCAAATGTTTGCAGATTTACATTGCCACATGTGGCTTGTAAGACAAATCACAAATACAAATTCAGAAAAATAAATTTACCTGTATCAATAAAGTGAGTCCTTTTTTCATTATTGTTGTTGATACAACTATTATTAGATTTGCTCTTCTGGACAAAATACTTGACAAAACCAAGCTAAGCTTTGTCTGCTTGATATAGAAAAATAAAAGATGAATTAAGAATCCTAAATTCCATTAATGATGATGATACCTACCAGGACCCAGTTAACGGATGCCAAGGTATGTTAGTCAGAGTGAATGTGACAGATGAGTTATATTACAATGGATTACATATGGTATTCGGCTTTTCAAATTAAAAAGTGAACTGTGACACCATCAGGCTATTTTTATAGAGGGCAGTGGGAGTAGGTTATATTCCTGATTAAGAAATCTAAAATAAGCAAAGTAAGAATGGGTCACCTTAGGAATTAACATGTTTAAAGAGAAATATAATGCATTAAAAGAAAATTACTGTGCTCCAGATGCTACTACCAGATACTATGGTGTTCTAGATTGTGATACCAGTCCATTTTCTCCCTTACTTTAGCATTTTGATCTTTTTTTTTCTACTTTATGCATTGATATAAACTGTAAATATAATGCAACAGCTCTCTCTTAATTTTAAATATGTCATAATACTAAAGGGAAAAACTTCTAATGAGTTCTTAAGGTTTTATTTCTTTTGTTATAGGGAGTTCTACTTGGCTGGTTATGTTCTGTTTGAGGGATGGGGTTATGGGGTTTTTTGGGTTGCTCTTTTGTTTGCTTGTTGTTTGGACTTTTCTGTTTTTTTTATTGACTCAGCAAGACCAGAAAAAGAAGGAACAGGAAAGTAAAAGAAGGAACTAAACTTTAGTGAGCCAACAGGTGTTACAGCCTGTAAGTCACTTGTCACAGTGAAATGAAGACCCCATGCCAATAAAAGACTTGTTCCTCAAAAAAAAGACACACAAGTAGAGATGGGTAGAAGAGTAAGTAGTAATCGGTGTTGGACAGTTCTAGTCATGTGTCTCTGTTCTTCTACATAGCTCAGAACTTGAGTTCACTCACATCTTTTGTCAAGTTTTTCAAAATGGCTCAGAATTGACGCCATACTTAAAAACTAGAAAAAAACAAACCTAAACCCTACCACACCTGTCTCAGCAACCAATTGTTTTTGAAAAAGACAATTACAGACTTTATTTCATTAGTAGGTAGTTTTAGCAATGCTCATAGGGATCAGATTAAATTCTCAACTAATACGTGACTTGAGCCACTCAAAATCCTAAGCTCCTTCAGCAATTATTGAGATTTGGTTAAACAATATAGAGGTCTGTTAATGAACATCACAGATGAGGAGGCATTCTCTGCCATTGCTGCTATCCAGATGTGCTTAATTACTACACAATAAAACATTGTTTACAGCTTTAACTAAGGGAAAAAAAAAAATAGGGGATGTCTTTTTTCCTAAAAACAACACTTTAATTTTGACTTCTTCCGCCCATCCAACTTCACGTATGCGCTTTGTGACAATACTCCATTAAGACTGAGGAGTTCTTCCTTCCTAGACTTCCTAGTTATACAAAGACCAACTATATGTTGATGAAGGACTGCAATTTCTGCATAAAAGAGTCAGATATAGTAACAGAGTCTAGAGATTCACTACCTTTCCTCTCATTAATGAGCAAACTCTCAGAAATACAAAACCTCAGAAAAGCAAGATAACGTAATAGGCATTTCACTTATTCAGAAAGCTACACAGGGTCATTCTCCATGAAAGAGGAAAACTTATTTTTAACATTAGATTAGGTCCATATTGAAAGTCATGCGCTCTCTTCTCTTTTTCTATCGTTCCTTTTAAAAGATAATGGGAAATATGACAGAAAGAAGAAAAAAATGAAAACAAAGTATTTCCAACTTTCACCTTCTCTTGCCTTCTTTCGTGCTTGTCTTAGGACACTTCCTCTCCCTGCAGCCATCACAAAGATTCCTCAAAACATACCTCTTCCTTCTCTGGACTGAGCATGCCATCCAGATGTATGACTTAGAACACTCACTGCTTGGAAGGATTCACAAAGCATTCCTAGGCAAAGAGTTTTGATGTTTCTAGGTACTAAGCCTGCTTTAGCATTCAAATTAGTTTTTATGTCAAATTTGGGAGTAAGGGAGTGGATGGGGGTGAATGTGTCAAAACATAAACCTCCAGATTTCATTCAGCCCAACCAATTATTTAATACACCAGTAAAAAGAGGCTCAACAAAATGGAAGAGCTCCCCTCTGAAGGTGAAAAAAGAGACAGTTAAGTTCCACACTTCAGTTTCATTTCTAAATACTTCATGTGGAAATGTGTGAAGTCAGAAAAACTTTACTTAAGCGGAAGTAAACAAAGATGACATTGTCTTCTCTTGCAACAAGGAAAAGATGCAAGTAAAAACATTTCTAGGTTAATTCTTTAAATAAGGAAGCAAACCACTGTCCTAGTGACAGCTCAAATCAGTGGGAGGGGGCATGGCCAAGACAATGTGTTATTCAATGCCATCTTACGTTATGGCTGGGGGCAGGGGAAAGGGAAGAAGGGGTAGAGTTTCCAGTCAGGAACAAGTGCAGGGTGCAGTGCTGCTGACTATGGACATGTTACATCAGGCTTTGGTGAGCATTTGTGCATCTAAATCTCCCTCTCTTTGTACACTTTTGCTAATTGTATTATTGCTGTTGCTGTTTGTTTTATCGCATTGTTGTTTTAAGTAAACTGTTCCTATTTCATCCCGCAATCTTTACTTTTTTGTGTCTTCACTTCTCAACTCCAACCCCAGAGTTGCAAAATGGCCAAAAAGGTTGCAGCTGACAGTCAGGTGAGCCTCTGGTCACACGCAAACATGTTCACCAAAACCTGACATGCCCACAACAGCTGGCAGCACCCCACCCCAACCACTCCATCCACCACGCTTGCTCCCAACCAGAAACCATGCCTTTCCTTCCCTATCCCCACCCCTAACCACAATGTAGGATGGTATCGAATAATGCAGTGTCCTGGCCATGCCCCCACCCACTGATCTGGACCAGAACTAGGACAAAAACATATAAATATGACAACAGGGGCACAAAATGGCAAGAGTTTTCATGATGGGAGAACCTCATTTCCCACTTCGCAGCTAAAAGCTCTGTCTCCCTTCTAACTGGAATTTGTATGTCAAAAATGTCTCCATGAGAAATCAAAATCACAAAAACCAGACATCCTCTTTGTCAGGCATTAATGAGCACCATTATGGAATGATTCTTCAGACAGCAAACTAAGTGATGTAGGGGAGGTGCTTCAATTTGAATGACATCCTTCAGGAACAAGGAAGGAAAGGTACTACACAGCACTTTGGGAAAGAATTAGAAGAGGACAGGTCTTGTAATCCTATCCCTTAGAGGGGACTGTAATAAAGGCTTCATAATCGAGGCCTCTGTACCAATCTTAAATTAATTTAGATAATATCAAGATTGTCCAATCTCCTACAAGCATTCAACCTGCTTCTTTGGAAGTAAGGAATTTGACACCACAGAAAAACAAGCCAGATTATTTCTTACCATTGGGCCCTTAATAGTCCCAACATAGTATTTGAAAGCTACAGATTCATTATATTTATGTGAATACTAAGTCACATAGAAGTAACCTTTCAAAAAAGATTCTTCACACTGAAATATAAAGAACCTCTGGGATCTATCAAAAAGGAGAAAGGAAGACAATTCACTCAATAGGTTTTAAGAGTAAGAGAATAAACAAATGCAAGTGAACAAAATCACACTGCAGACAGTGCTTTCTTCATTCATTCAAGTACAATTCAACACTTACAGAACATAATTATGGAAATTCTCTCACTTTTTATTAGAAATGCACAGATGTAAGAGCAAACATATTTTTATGCATGATGCTTTCCTGCATCATGCACCGAAAGAAAAAAGAAACCTGTAGGATCTAAAGATTATCTTTTATCCTTTGATCCTAAAAGAAGTTTTTTTGCAACCATCAAAGAAATACTATATAATTATAAGTGCAGGACAATAAAACGAGGAAAAGAAAGAATCCATAGATATTCCCTATCTCAACTGGCACAAATAACATTTCCTTAGACCATCTGCTCCTCTTTAGGTATAAAAGCTTCTAAAACAGATTAGGATATTTAACAACCATCCTGCAGAAAAGTTTCCTGTTGCTAAGAAACAGGAAGTAAAATCATATAGCCAAGGTCAGCTATTAGTGAACTGATTCTGGCTGATAAAATTCTTGACCTAATTTGACATATTTCCTAAGGATTCAAATACATTGTTTGTTTAGGCTGGACTATTTTCATATTCTGCTTAGAGTTTTTACATTTGCATGGAGGTGATGAATAAAAGTACAATGGTGTTCAGTGAACAGTGACAGAATGTTGCTTTGCCTAGGGAAATCAACAGGGAATTAAAGTACTCACTCTTGAGGAGTTCAAAAATTCATCACATTTTGTATAACCTTTCATTTTTGACAACTTTTTCATACACAGACTTTAGTTCTAGGTTTAAGTCAAAGGTCAAGGCTTCTAACACACCACTTCTTTCGACAGGCAAATTAAAGGCAAGGATTTCACTTCAGACACCACTTCTACAAGCATGAAATAAGGCATTATTCTCTTGCTATTCCCAGCTCATTGATTCAGCTGCACTCCCCCTCAAAAATTAAGAAATCCAAACCACCTCTATACCAAGTAAAATAAAAAAATAAAATGTGTTAATATAGTGAAATTACTGTACAGCCTCCAGTTGTGCAACTTCAAAAAGAGCACTCAGAACAAGCCACGTGTTTGCTACATAAACATGTAGGAAAACACATCTTAAAAAACACTGAGTAACCCAGTATTATTATCCATGAAGTTTAATGAATTATGATTTTTTTTTCCAAAAAGACAAAACAAAACATCATCATTACTTTAAAGGCTTCCAAGAGAACAAGATAAGGGAAGTTTGAAGATTTGTTTTAAAAGTATTGTTCTTCCCTACAAAGCTGTAGGGACACATGGAAGCAATCAGATACTTTGACGTTTCCCCTTCTACTCTCCCTACAAGTCTGTATGGCTCTTATCAAGTAGCACATCCAAGAATTTCCCCTCCCTTCATTGTAGGGAGTTAATTAAACTACATACAAGGCCCTGGAAAACAACATGGTCTAGGACACAAAAAATACCATGTTACAGTCTACTGAACATTAAAAAAAGATACAAACTAAACAACATATAAACTGCAATGCATCCTACAAATAGCCTAAACAAAACTGCTAGGCAGTGTCTGTCCCCTACGCAGTCCTTCCCACCGGTTTGCTGCATACGCCAGATATAATGCATGTTCAAGTACAGAACTACAAATGTTTATCTTGGTGCCTACATTTCTCAGTCTGAAAAGGCAGTTCCCAAAATTATAGCATGTACCACACGGCTGTTCTTCTGGCTCTTGCAAAATACCTCTTGCTTACCAAGCTTGTACCTGACGTAACTGTCTGAACTCATAAAAATAGTTCCCTCTTGCTGCCTCCTATTTGTTCTCTGTATTTTCTACTTATTATCTCCCCTGAAGGTAACAGCAGTGATAACACACCTTTTAAGAAAAAAGGGAACCCAACAGTGATAATGCCACACATCGGTGCTGAAATAGCCAAGGATAAAAAAAGGTCAAACTGCCTCCTGCACTCCCAAAGTTTCTTAATGACATCAAAAGATGCTGGTACCTTCAGAGAGCCTCTATACCCATTCAAAAATGCTTGTATTAATTATTAATTTACTATTATTGATAACGTTGAGATATATGTATGAAATAAAAACATTTATATTAAAAATAAATTGTCTAATTTGATATTTAACATGATAATATAACATGATAATATATCTAACATGATATTTAATCATAAACACTGTCTAGTCTTTTTCCTTCCCCTCTGATGGGCTCTTCATTTATGGTTTAAATTTGAGCACTCTAGTGATACAGAAGATTTTTCTAAACTGTAAATTAGTTCAAGATGTTTCTTCCTTTGACACCTTCTATTGCTACCAACAGTTCTCATGTTGACAATGAAACTGAAGGCTGTTCCAGTCTGTAACTGGACAGTGGCTTCATGTCAGCCTGAAACTGGTAACAGGGAAGGTTACTGCAGCAGAAATCTTCATCAGCTCTTATAAAAGGGGAAGATATTAACTTGAAATATCCCACTCATGCTCATCCTCCCAGAGATCTGATTCACTCCCAATCTGAAACTCACACACAAGTGACACAATTGTCCAAGTGGTCTTACCAGGATCACCTGTACGTGACAAAAAGGACAAGGGGCACCAGCTAACAACTCCTCACTATTGGAATTTCTAGGTCTCTTCTCAATTGCCAGCAATAAACTACTTCTTGGACAGACCTTCATAGCTTTTAAGAGCCATTGTGGAGTGGCTCCTAAATATCTCTCCTGAGATAAGAACCTTACTTATCTCAGTCTCCATATTTATTAAGCTATGCTGTTTTCCTTAATTTTTGGGGAAAATAGGAAAAGTATTGGTACACATAAAAAGCTTTCACTGACAAAACATCTGCTCTTTCAGACAGCAGGCATCCTGGTCTTAACATAAGCATTCCTCAGTCTTACCCCTGACAATGGTGTCCTCCGAACTACATTTTTGAAGAGCTGTTCTTCATTATCACAGGCCTTTCTTTTAACCCTTCTGCTCTTTCTGGTGGTTAAAGACACCATTTCTACTTCACTCATACCAATCCTAATATTTCTATTACAGCTCTCTAGAAAAGGTTAACAAAGTTAAGCCAAGTCATCACAAACAGCCGTCATTGTCATTCCTGGAAATCCCAGCAAAGAAGCCAAAAGCTGGTGAGTACCAAAAGTATCTGGACAATGCCCTCAGGTACATGACATGATTCTTGGGGGTAATCCTGTGTAAGTTTCTTTAAATTCTGTTTCCTAAATGCCCATCTGCAAAGACCATTCCCCATTACCCCATAAATCATAGGTTTTAGTCTTTCATAAGGACAAGGTACCATATGGGAAGGTTTCCAAGGGATAATTAAAAATACCAACATACAGTATCTTTATGGATAACAGCATACATTTTTCCTCATAAAGGAAAATTATTCCTCATAATACTTTTACTTCCTGCCTTAACAGCATTTGTCTCCTCTGTCTTGATTTTGGCCGTGGACCAGAGAGCGCACCATGTGCTCAGAACTTCCCACAATACCAATACAGATATGCAAGTAGGGAATCCTCTTCCCTAAAGAAAATGGTTTTGGCATCTGTGCAACAACTGTTTATCGAATGCTCATACTTCCAACAGCTAAGAAGCTTCACACTTAATGCTTTCCACTGAGAACTCAAGTTCTCAACAAATACATTTCTCTACTACACAGTACATAAACTAACAAAATTAGGAAAGAGGACTTACTATGAAGGAAGTAACTGGAGAAAGATGAAATAGAGAATGAAGGAAAAAGTAGGTAAATCTCAATAAACATCAGATTGATTCCAAAAACCTACCATAAGCAAATAAATGCTGATGTGCAGAAAGCGGACTAGACCCCTACCTCTAGCTAGGCCTTTCAGAAAACTTTTAAGTTAACCATTTGTAATTACTTTATTTTCAAGGTATGGTGTCAATCTAACAATTTCCAACCTAAACATAAAACTACTCAAGGTATTCTTTTTGTTACAGAACATTCCCTAATGGGAACCAAGCAATATTTCCAGGCAGAAATGCCCACAATTGTCAAATGTTTTGCAACCTGAAATGGCCTCTGTTATTTCCAAGTATTTGCAGTACCTGGCAGTTCTGCAATCCTTAAAACATTTGTCACCGGACAAACACAAAGCCTAAGTTTAAAAGTGGACTGAAAGCCAGAGAAAATGGCTTGATTCCTAACAGTCTGAATATTATGCCAAAATAAGCAGTCAGTTAGTTTAACACCGTCAAAACCAAATCCTGCTTAATATTCATAATAATGAGAGCTGTGGCAGAATATTAACTTTTTAGCATCATGAAGTTCAAGATAGGAAACATTCATATCATGTCCTGTAAGAAGTGTGGCGCTTATGCCTGTTTATTCCAGACTCAAAGCTTAGGTAGGTGTTTGGTAAGGATGCTACATTTGTCCACCAAGAGAACTTATAGCACTGACTGAAACTTGTCCTCTGAAGCATGACACCCTTGCCCCAGTTGTTCCTGCTACCATATAATTTCTGTTACTTAATTGAAAAAAATTAGAAAATATGTTATTTGTTGATTCAGCATAAAAAAAAAATTGATCTGCCATTAAATTATTTTACATTTCTTGCCTACGAGAAAGGTCAACCCTCTTGGGTCTAGCTGAGAACAACTACTTTCATTTTGCCTAAAAAAAAAAAAATTATATTCATAACCAAAGTGGCTAGTGCAAGTGATGATAAGAACTTGTAGGTTTGTTTGTAATACCACACTTGCTGCTTAACAGTAAATACATCAAGGATGTATATCTGGATATTTGAATCTTTCAACTCACATGATTATTCAGATTTTGAAGCTCCTCTGCAGTCTTCTTCTCACTGCCTGTCTGAACAGGTGAACTTACAAAGAAATAGGTATTGTGGGAAATATGTGGAAACAGCGTTGACCTCCAACTCTACATATCTCATTCTAGACAGAAGCACAGAGGATAGGCTCTACCACTGTCACAGTCTGAACAAACTTGATAACCATTTAAAATGCAAAAATGGAAGTGTAGCAACTGTGTCTGACAAGGAACCCTCACCCCTGCAAGGCAAAATGTTACATTTAATTGCTATCTGATTTTATACTTGAAAGATGCATCTATTTCACTCAGATAAAGTCCTTGCTGGAACAGATATAGTCACAAATATTTTGATATGCCTGTCTACTCCTGGATTTCTACAGCTGGGAGAAAAAATTCCAGCAGATAAACCAGTGATATTTCTAATCACAGCAATGGCTGAGGTTTACTTCAGTTTAGCACATGCCTTCACCAGTACACAGAAGACATCTGCAAAGATAGGTACACAAACTGCTCCAGAACCAGCATTAGGAAGTTTTATCTCATCATCATCATCATTAAAACAATGATTTTATTTCATCATTTATCTCATCAGACTTGTGAAAAAGAACCAACAAATTAAGTAATGATTACAGTAACAGAGCATTATATAAGAGCATTATATAGCTCCTGGACTAAAGGCAGAGCACAGACAGCTCTGAAATCAGGGAGAAGGATAATGTGTTAAAATAGGCAGTTGTTACAATAAGGTAGAGATCTGAAAGATTTGACCTTGTTAAGAGAATGCACTCCTGTATTTCTCCACCAGTTTCTGTTACTCTTTCTTCTCCTCCATACCTCCATGCTTCTTTTTTCTTTGAAAGCCTCATGATTTGTCAAGTTTTTCTGAGGTTTGTTTGTTGTTTGGTTGGGTTTTTTTTTTAAGTCTCAAAAGAATTAATGGGATGAGAAAACAGCTTTCTGGGAGCTCTACCCAGGATGTTTCCTTGGCCATGAATAACTAACTAGTTTTGAAAACAGCATTGCTCTATTTCAGTTGCTGAGCAGGTGGTCCGTTTAATCTTAAAAGTTATGTCTGTTAGTTAAGTGTTCATGTAAATATTTCATTAAGCTTCCTGGCTTATAATAAGCATCACTTAACACTATTTTATGCAACACAAGCTGCAGAAATCATTCTACCGGGGGGGGGGGGGAAAGATGCATGAGATGTGAATAACTGCAGTTGTGTGCAGTGAGGGGCTGGGTAATATCAAAGGGAAAAAAGAACATGAATTCTAAGTTAAATATGCCTAGTTAGAAAGAGACATTTTGCTTCGCCTCATCATCTTACAGCCTAAGCAAATAAGCTCACATTATCCCTATATTCTCTTACAATCTTATTCAATTATTTTCAAAAATCTGCCCTTAAAAATTACTTTATAAGTAGCTTAAGAAAGTACAGGATATGTTTTCCCACAACATCTTACAATAAATTCAATTCTATAACATATTTTGTCATCACAAAAGATATCTATTTGTGCTGCAAAGCAATGAAGATAAAAGGTCTTAACCATGAGCAACTTTTTAGCTGTTGAGATGCTAACAGTCACTCCATTTGAATTTCTGTTAAGTAGAGGGGTCCTGTCAGGTTCACTGTTGTTCTCCCAGAATACTACCACTTAAACACTACCACAAGTTGCCTGCCTTCTCTGCCAATTTTTCATGCCATCATCTGTTTTATTTCCTGGCATTCCTCTCTTGGCAAGTGATTTAAATCATCCTAAGATGCAAATAACACACAGGATATTAATTATACTTTGAACAGCATTTTTATTCCCATTTTTATTTTTTTTAACATTGAGAAAGGAAACCTTTCCCTCAGAGAATTTTAAGGATCATATTCTCAGTCTCTTATATTTATTCCTTCGTGAAATAAAGAAACCATCCTATTATTAGCCTAAAAAGCAGCATGGCCTGTCATGGCACAGAAGAGTGCAATTCACCAGCCTTGCAGTAACAAAGTTTTCTGCACTTAAACAGTATTACTGTAGAGATGGTGAGGCATAAAGCTGTAATTGAGAGATCCAAAATAGGCTTCAATTCTTATTTAACTAAAGGTGAAATGGAAAAGTAATATTTTGAGGGAAAAAAAAAAAATAGATAATTTTTTCCATTTCCAGTAAAGCACCTGCATTCTTTCTGTGCATTTAACATGATGCAACAAGAACTGTGACGCTAGGAGAAGGAATTACAGCCACTGTAAAGCATGAAGCCCTATTATGGAACTGCACAGCCAATAAAGCAGTAAAGCATGGACAAACTTACAGCTCTGGAATGGCTGTTTCAAGAGAATAAAAGCAAAACTCATCAAGCTGCAGTCCTACACAGCCCACAACACCACAGAGAAAAGCAGAAAGGGAACTGGAGTAAGCTTTGCACTACTCCCCAGTAATACTTAAGTAGGAAGATAGGTGTGAGGCTAAAGTATTACAAGTGAGAGCAGAATTCTCTCTTATGAACCTGCTAAACCAAAAGGTACTTATTATAATATAACATCATTGCTAAATATAGACAGGATACCTGGCTCAGAAATGTCTCCAGACACTAGCAGGTTGAGGCTGGCACAGTCTCTACAGCAAGCAAGCATTAAAAGTCCTTTGGCTTCAGAAGCAATCATCTAATTCTTCTATAGATTAGATCCTGATTTCCAGATTGGGCACCCAGAATGACATTACAAAATACGCTGCAAATAAAAAAAAAAAAAATTAAATAAAAAAACCAAAAACAAACCAGCTCCAGCTTCAAACAGGACCTATGTGGGTAAAGAAGCCATATAAGCCATATCTCCAGGGTAATATTTAGCTGCCTAAGTACAAAAAACACTTTTCCTCCATTGTGTATTCAGCATGCACTATAAAATGAGGTTAGAGCTCTACAGATAAAAAATGTCATACAGCTCTGATTTATCCCCAGCACATCAGAATTTTGAGCAATGGTTCTATGGAAAGAGGGCAGAAAAGTATGGAAAAAGGTATTATATGCAGCTGTAATACATACTCACATACACCAAAGAAACCTGCAGAGTAACTGGGGTCTGCTGTAATAGCCAAAGCAGGTAACAGTGCCGAGGTGTTATTACGCTGTGGTCAAGAACTCAAATTGGACACTTAGTCTGCACTGCTGTCACACTAGCACCTCGACCTGGCTTCAGCTGGGCACACCTGCCTGCCTTCACACTCAAATCACAGAAACAGTGTTGCTCTGCTTAACAAGCTCCTTGTCATCCTCTCATTAGTAACCTCATCTGAATCACATCCTACCACATTGATTCTTATTTTATTTTTTAGCACATTACTTTTCTAGCCTAGACTCTGAATATTACCTCCCCATTGTACAATCTGACTTCTCAGGTTTCAAGCATGCATCTCTTTGGGTTTCTTCCCTTCCCTATCATTTTCTCCTCCCTGTTTTGCTTCCTCAGGACTGTTACTTCTAAGCAGCTTTCTCTCCCAGAGCTCCTGGGCAGCAGGCAGTGTCAGTTCGGCTGCTCACACCCTCATCTCCCACAGCCCGAATGACTCACATTTGTGATTTCAGAGTAATCCTCTTTTGGCCCAGCCATTAAATGTTACAGAGGCTTTAGCCAATAAAGTCTCAGTCCTCCTGGCATAAAAACAGGTGTTTCCGAGGTCTACTATTTTCCACAAGCAAATTAATCTGCTGAGGAAGGGAAGAAACTCATTCCTTGGACAAGAATCAATCTATTTTATTTCAAGGCCCCTATACTGAAGCATCAGTATCTGTGAGTTTGCAAAAGCATTTGACAGTTATCTTCTGCCTGCCAGCTCAGCTCTCTAACCTTGCTGAAACCTTCAAAAATTTCTACTCAAAAGACTGGCAGATATCACACAGGGAGTTTAAAGCCCAGCAAAAGGTGTAAGTAACAATGACCATTGTCATATATCAAGAAGAGCTGACTTTAAATAGATGATTTGAGTAAAAGAAGGGTATTCATAATTTATCACATCACATTCTTCAACTATCTATTTCAGAACTTTTAGCAAGGAAAACTCCTTTCTAGCTGTTTTAGCAATTTAAGTTTTCTACATGTTTAAATCACCTGCCTAGGGAAAACGCTGTTATCTCCAAATTGTTTTCACTTTGTCGTAGTTGTTGAAACTGGTTCCTTCTGTTTGAGAAACCTTTGTCTATGCCACCATGGACAGAGAGACATCTGCTGTCAAATATACTTTTATGCTATTGGTGCATTCACTTTTTCTGAACTTTATTTTAGGAAAATAATACTGAAAATAGTTTCCTTGCTCCACAAATTTAATTCCTTACTCTGACAGACATCTCACGATCTTCATGGAACCTTCTTCAGAAATTTCTCAGACTTTATTTAAGAGAGTCAGATATGACTTGATATCAAATTCCTTCAACTGGGAGGCTATTCTATTTATTAGAAACACTACTCTTATTTCTAGAATAAATTTATACACAGCCAACATGGTTATTTGCTCTGCTATCAGCATTGTCTTATTCCAGGTAATATTTTCCTTGTGATTATTCCCACACATTTACAGAGTACTTACTCTATAAAATTCAACTTGCCAAGGAAGTCAAGCTTCCAAATAATGACATGATACAAGTCAATAAGGGTTGACTTGTATCATGTACAAAAGTACATTTTGTTTCTTAAAAACAAAATTTATCTTATTTGGAGTCTAGCTACAAAAAAAGCTATATAAGTGCAGCTGAGGCAAAGGGGCCTTTGATCTGTCACATTTCCTTATAGTACCACTCTCCTTGGTAAACTCCTAATACCTTTTTCTAATATTATTTTGCCATTATGCACAGAAATATCCCTTCCTACAAAAGAAGTTTAAGAACTTGATTAACACTGACGTCAAAATCATAATCCTGCAGTTCCTTGGATTAGTTTTTGCCCCTTTAATAAAAAACAAACACACACTTCCCTGTTAATGCCTAATTAGCTAGACACCTCACTTCACAGCCAATCTTCATTCAAGTTTCACGTTAATTTCCATACTTCTATTCCTTTTCCTGTAGGCAACTGGAATCACTTGGTGTAAAACATGGCACTCAGTGATGTTTTTAGACAAACCTAGGCTTTTAGCGTTGCCCATTCCCACTCTTGGAACTGATCAGAGACCATCTTGGTCTCTGATGACCTCTATGCTCCTGTCCCCAATATCCTTTGCAGTGCCTAACTCAGCTTGACAGTTTTTCTGTGCAGGATCCTGTCTTCAGTCCTAAGGCACTGAAAAATCCAGTTGCAATGATGAACACAATCATTCTTTCATGAATTCAAGTGTATCTTAATGGCAGCTTTTCAGAACACACATATGTTTAATCGTGGTTTAAAAAGAAGTAATTATAGTGGTTACAGTCTTTAGAAGTCGTCTACGTTCTGAAAGGCATATACAGAAACACTGGTGGCAATTCTGGGAGAAAAAATTAGTTCTATTCCATTAGGTACAACATCACCACAGGCAATCAAAAGCACTCCCTCAGTTTTTGTTTTGTACCAATTACCATTACCTGGATTCCTCGCAGACACCATTACCTGGTACCTCACAGATGTTTAAGTACTGTTGTAACCTGTGCTGTAGCTTATTGCTGCTGACTAGTCCTCTAGCAGAATATACCCTTTCAAGTTTTACAACAAAAACTTAACTTGACTAGATTTAACAGGTCATACATTATATTTAGTATTCCACAGGCATAAAGCCAAACAACGAGGCAAGAAGCATGTGCTTTATAACAATTACATATTTTCCATTCCTATGCATTATTTAACAAAGAATTTTCATCACAATTTTACTCTTCAAAATTTCCATAGCAAATGAAAATGGTTATACATGGTTAAGACTATATGATAAAGGCTCATTTGCACCCCAACAAGAGAGCACAGAGAGGCAGTGGCAAGTGGAAAAGCACAAATTATACCTTGCCCATCCTCTTCCAGGCCCACCACAAGAGCAATCAACCCATTAACAGGTTCTCTCGACAAGGCCAGAGGATCAGGGCTGCAGAATGACACAAATTAGGGGACAGAAAAGTACGGAAATAGGGCGAGACACAAATTTAGGGTTGGAGGAGCCATCCAGACTCTTCTCAGGGCAGTCCCAAGGAGGACCTCAGTCACACTGCTCAGCTTTGAAACCCATCACAAGTGCTCACAGGTACAGGACATACTATGGGATGTAAGGCAGGGGCATCTGGGGATCACACAGGACTTGCTATGAGATGTTCATAGGGGAAACCAAAGGCAGGTATGGATTTACAGGATTTGGGAAAGAACAAGCATGAGGTAACAGAGGAGTAAGTGGAAAAAAAAAGGGTGCACATATTTTGGTGGCTGGTTTACTTGCCTGGTTGTGCACTGCCCTGATCAGCTTAGTCTCTCCTATATGCTTAGTAAACCCTTCCCAGCTCTTTTCTGGGTGAGCAGCTGTGCTCATTCTGCACATGTGCACAGAGGTCTGAGTGCAGCAACTTCTGATTGCCAACCACCAGAGAGACTGGGGCAAGTGATTGGAAGTGTCACCCTGAGCTGGGCCATGGGAACACCTGTCTGCAGTGCAGCATGTGGAGCGGGTGTGGGAGCACATTCACAGTGTGAGTGCACTGGCAGGGTGTGTTCTGCCTGGCTGCTGGCTGGAACTGGGGCATGGACCTGTGCCAGTCACCCCTCTCTGGCTGCAGAACTGGCCTGGTATTTTCCCCTAGCACAAGGGAAGAAATGGGTTTTGAGAATTTAAACAGCACAAGTTTAAAACAAGCTTTTATTTTCCCGTTCCACACAGTGATCATCATTCTTCATTCCACATCTCGATTCATTTCCTTTTTCCACTGTTTTTCCATTCTGGTCATTTCACCCACTTCTATCAATCTTCTCTTACCATAAATATTTTTTCTCCTCCTTTTCACTTCTACACTATACACAGTTTGTTTTCCTTTAGCTTGCTTAGACCTTTGTCCATTTCCAAAAACCTTACCTCTGTCTTCCCCTCCACAAAAATTTTTTTATCCTTCCCTCTTTAAATTCCTCATCCACCCTTTCAGTAGGGATAAAAACTGTCCCTTACACATTCTGTCACTTCTCTTCAGCATTCTTTCCACTTGCCAAAGTTCTTCCCAGGTAACACTGCCTTCCATTCTCTTTCAAAGCAAAACACGTGCACAGGACATTGGAATTCCTCTTTTTCATAGTTAAATAAAACACAGCTATTTTCAAGCACTTATAGACTGAACAGGGTTTGCATTGGGATTTTTTCACAGGAGGACAGAATAGAATCAGCAGACAATTACTACAAATGCTGCTCAAAAGGCACAAACAAAAATGGACAAAAAAGCTACTCACAAAGTGCGAGGAACTGTTCATGTAACAAACTTACCAAGAAAAAACTCCCTTTATCCTGTCTCCTGCTCCCCTCTGTGAGGTTGCAGAAGAACAGGATTTGATAGAATTTAATTTCTCAGGCTTTGTTCTACCTTAAGTTGCCCACATTACCAAATTCAGCATATCCCCATAAAATGGCAGAGGTGAATTCAGTTATTCAGTCTACCAAGAGTTTATCAAAGAGCTTCTATTTTTTTGAAACACTTTGCATCCAGTCTGGACAGTCAGTGCCTTCCTCCCAGCTCCATAGAATACTGCATCCCCCTGGCTGTGAAGACCGGCATTTGAGAGGCACGTGGAGGTGGAATTAATTTGGCCTTTTAGTAGGTACGTCATCTTCCAGCCAACACCTCATATCTTCTATTAGGATTTCCACTAACCTAAGGAACTGATGTTACTGTTTGATTTTTAAGGAGGTACTATATAAACAAGGAAATTTCACAGTAAATATTTTCAATCCTCTAGAGTTATGCTTATCAGCTTTATGGAAAAGAATCTGTCTCCACAAAAACTGATACCCATCAGCTGGCTCTTTAATGGCTATTAACCCAAATAAAGAGCTAGCACAGACAGGGACAATTGGATACTGTCATTACATAAGTAAGTTTTCTACAAGACACTGAAATTATTAGTACTCACCAGAGAAACGACTCAGTGGCATTAACTGACCTGCGCTTGGCTGAACTTGGCAGGCAGACCTTAAATAGATCACACCACTTTGAGGAGGTAGTGGACATCTTTTGAAGTTAGCACTCAGAAGCTATGCTTTAGGTTTCTCTTCAAAAAAGCAGCACAGACCCTCTGAGCTTAAAGCAGCAATGAGGTAAAGCAGCACATTTTTCACCCCAGGCCAGGAGGGCAACTGGCCTGCATTCACAGATTACACAGCAAGGACTGATGCCAGTTTCACATACCAGAAATGGTGAAGTACAAGGTCTTCCCTTGGGAACCATAATCATCCCTTTCTTATGATGACCCAAGACCAAGGAAGCAAGATTAGATTTCACCTGTTACACACTTCTTTGTGCTAGCATGCAGGACTTGCACTCTTCAGCCTACCTCTGAGCAAGAGTTTTTCCTTATTTCCCTACTCCACTTGATGGCTGCCTCTGTACTGAGCCAACCCCAAAACTCAGACATCTGTAGTTCACCCCACGACCTTCTGCTACAGAAAAGGGTACCAACTCATGGTTTCCAGCAATACACCAGGATTAATGCTGCATTCCATGTTATTCTCCCAGTCTCCTTTCATCATACTTATTAAGTCCTACAATGCCTTACACCAAACAAAACTTGGACCACATATAATCATAGAGTATCCTGAGTAGGAAGGGACCCCATAGGGATCATCAAGCCCAACTTCTGTCTCTCCACAGGACACCCCAAGAATCACACTATGTGCCTAAGAGCACAGGTAGGCTTGGTGCTGTGACTGCTTCCCTGGGAAGCCTGTTACAGTGTCCAACCACCATCTGGGTGAAAAAATCTTCTCCTAATATTCAACCCAAACTTCCCCTGACATTCCTTCAGGTCCTGTCACTGGTCACCAAAGAGAAGAGATCAAGGCCTGACCCTCCCTCTGCTTCCTATAATGAGGAGGTTTTGGAAAGCACATTAACACATGCACACCCCTGTCCTGGCATAAAGTAGCTCCAAAAGTTCACTTCCCCACTGGCTAGGAATTTTAAGATAGTCCCTATTTTATTACTACTTTATCTCATGCCAAAATTTTGTCCCTTAGGTTAGGTATGTATTTAACTTGGCTCATGTTGCATCAGTTTCACTTCTGAAGCAATGTATTAATAATTGGCTTCTGCTTAGAAATTTTTCCCTGTGCTAAACAAGTCCCTTTGTTCCTTAACATCATTAGTACTCTTTTTTTCCTTCTGGAAAAGACTTCAGAGAAGACCTTGGGGAAGGGAGCGAGAAACCCATCTTCTATGAGACCTGCAGTCATCAAGCAATCACAACAAACTCCACTCCATGGAGGCCAAGGAAGCTACTCCCATCACAGCAAAGATGGCCTGGATTTCCCTCACTGTGCCTTTGTTTAGCATTTCTTCTTTGCTTTAGAGAGCTAACAGGCAGAAACTGGAAAACTGGGATTAGTAAACTACTGACCTCAAAAACACTTTCACTCAATGACCCAGCATAACCAAAACAACTCTGACATGCACAGAAGCTGCCCCCTGCATTCCCTCACTGGCAGACCTAACCATACAATGCCACAATAACTACATTTCCATAAGTTCCTGCAGAAGCATGGTGGCATTTCTCTTCTGCAGCATGTCCATCCCCACCCCCCACAGCTGTGTAACACAGTGTTAAGCATAAAATATAACACAATACCAGGGAGCAATTAATTGTAATACTTCTAAACATGTAAAAAAAAAAAAAATAGAGAAACTGTTTCTATAAGAAAAATAGAAAGCCTTACAGAAAAACAGAGAGTGACCACTAACTTGTTTGAAGAACTTAATTTTGCAATTAAGATAAACAGGCAAGGACGAATATTATTCAATTTTGAAACAAGCCTCTGGTTTTCAGGCTATGAAACTCACCTGCTGGACACATTAGAAGTAATTAAACTTCTCAGTGTTCTAAAGTAGTTTTTAAAGTACATTGCCGATTATTTTAATACAGTCAAACTGTACATAACATTTTTGCAGAAACCACATTTGATATTTTGTCTACCTGAAAGTCAACTTGGAGGTAGAAACAGATCAAATCTGGATTGCTGTTGGGCAACTGTAGAAACATTCCCAATACATCACACCCTTCTTGATCTTCCAGACTTAAGTTACATTTTTTATCCTACTGAAATCTGAGGGTTTGGACTACCATTCTTTGTCTACAAAGCACAACCATGCTGCTATCAATGAAACAAAGTCAACTTATCACACAGTTTTCCTTTGCAAAAATGGACTCAGCTGTGACCACGATGAAGTTCTACTTCAGCCCAAGCCAGTGCAGGGTAGCAGCTGACAAGCTGAGGATTCCCACTGTGCTGTACTTCCACCACTGTCCCAACACAGGCATGCTCACGTGCCAGAGGAACAGGTACAGATGGGTCAATTCTACAAGTCATTCTTGTGAAGAAATATGGTAATGGACAAACAAAGTTAATGGGACAAAATCCAGGCAGGAATATTAGAATTCTTCCTAAACACAGGGTACTAGAAATGCTTTCAACACCTTGAAAGCCACGCTCCTCATGGAAAAATGTTCATTTTATAAGATTATAAAAGAGCTATAAATACAGTATCATCTTCACTGTAAAATGAGAAACTTTGTTTTTCAACAGTCACCTATTCTGAAATTAACTTTACAGCCCTCCACAGCTCAGCATTGCAAAAGCCTCTCACAGTAGTCACAAGACTTATCTTGCACACCTGTCCTAAAACAAACAGGACAACACTGTGGCAGTGCCATCACCCAAAGCACCTTCAATGCCTCTGCATCCCAAAAATCATTCCATAGAAGTAAAGTTATAAACCATATGGAAATACCCAAAGGAGCAATGAAACTACACTGAATAATGCAATATAATCAAACTCCCTACTACTTCCAAATCATGAAGCTCTAATCTACAAGGTTAAAATTTCAGTGTATGCCTGGTTGCCAATGAATTTGGGGGGAAAAGAAAGGCAGTGAACCATCAAAATGGCACAGAAAACAACTTAAAGTTAGCTTACTACTCATTATTGCTTTAACTGTATCATTAAGTCTACTTTTTAAATAGATGTTTATCCCTCTTTCCTGAAGAATCTGATATAAATTGCTGTATCACACACTTGCCTGGAACAAAATCCCCTTTTCAATTACCAATGAATTGGAAAAATACTACCCAGCAGAAGAGAGATCCTTTTTGTTGGCCTGTGATCACTCCATTCACTTTAAAGAAATGCACCTCATTAACCCTGATAATTAACAAGGTTATTCTCATCACATTAAAGGTTTAAGTTCCTCTATTAAGTCATTATTTGAATTTGCACTGCTATTAAGATGATGAGACTATGCTGGATTTAATTTCATATAACAAGATGTCTCTCTTTAAAGATCTTAATTTTTTTTTCCAAGTCAAAGCATATAATTTCATTGTCTTGTATGCTACACTGAATCATAGAATGCATTAAGTTGGAAGGGACATGGATCCTCTAGTTCCAATCCCATGCCATGGGCAGGGACACAGTTAGCACATCTTTATCTACTGGATAAAGAAATGTATTACATACATACAGGAAAACACCAAACAAAAATCAAACATAAAAAACTAGAAGGGGTAAGGCAGCAATGCAAAAGGCAGTGAAAACAGCAAACAGGCACCTTGCAGCAGCATGGCTGAGGCAGCAGCAACCAGAGAGAACTGAAAAAGGAAAGAGGACCAAAATTATAAGGAGATGCATATGGTTTGGAAAAAGACTATCAGCAGATGGATCTGCTCCCAGCTGGACCATTCCAGTGAGACTCCACAGACTTTAGAGACATTTCCAATTCCTATAATGTCCCTCACCATGGCAGAGGTTTTTAAAGTAGAAGATGCATAAGATCCCTTCCAACCCAAATCATTCCATGATTCCATACTTCCATGTAACAATACATGCTTGGGACATTTTGCTCTTACATCATAGGGGCATCTGTCAGGCCAATGAAGTCTTCTAAACATCTATTAAGTGCTTTAATTTTTGCACATCGGTATTCCTAGTATGTAAACTTGCTTCCCCCACAAGAGAAAAGCCAGTTGTCTGAGTCAGACAGTTATTCTGAGAATATTAAAAATTGTGGCAGCCACATATCAACATCCCATATCAACATCCCATATCAATATGCAAACACAGATGATGGTTTATCTCATTATCCATGCTGGCATCATACTAGTTCATGTGCTCTGTAGTTAACAAACATATGGAGAATCCCAGTATAGCAAAATTAGTCACACTTACTTAGAGATTTGACTATATAGGTTTCAATGGCAGCATATCTGACACCGGGGCAGTCAAGCACCTTGAATGCAAATATCTAGTGATGGCCAATTAATACCAAAGGTTTCTCAAGGAAATTCTTTTGCACAGAATTCCCTCCCTATGAAATAATAATTACAGTGATATCCTTTAAATGTCAGAAAAGACAAAAGAACATGAGTATCATCACAGTGCTGACTCGGTCAAATACTGAAAGCAAACAAGTTCATAGAGTTAAAGTCAAGGTCAGCTGTCAGTCTGCAGGAGAGTTTTGAGCGCTGCTGGTTTGTCCCATCACTGCACCTTAAAAGACTGTCATTCATTTAGCTGTGCATTTTCCAGAACTTTATTTTTTGTACTTTAAAGCACCCACTGCTAAATCTTGTCACAAGTGCTTAGCAGTGTGCAACAAACATTAAACTCTTCCCATACAGACTGTCAAGAGTGCTGTGAAATATTCAGAATAAAGACACTAAGTCTTATCAGCATAACAACTCCCTCAGGAATTATCAATTTGCAAATCTCTCAAACCCCTAACAGGGTTTAAAATGTTGTTTAAAATATAGCAGGGTACCCATGAATGAGCCATAGATTGCCCCTTTTTTTGTTTTTTTAAAGTTTAATGCAAGTAACTGTTCTTCAGCAGAATGAAGTAGGAAGTATACACACGACATTAATGGAGGACATAATGGAGGGTAATATTTAACCACCATGACATCTTTATGTAAGTATGGATGAGACTTTTGGTCAAATTAAACTGCAGCAGAGTTTTTACCATTACAGGAATCACCATCATTGCATCTCCAGACAGACCCCTGTACATTGTTTGAGCACTGTGAAATCCACCTGAGTGCTCACAGGTTGTCCACACCTTTGTTAGTTAGCACATTCTCGTTTCCTCCACAAATCGTGATTTTCCCATTGAAACCAATAACCCTTGAACAACAAACATGTGAGTTTCATTGCCATTAGTTAGTTTACTTCCTCGCTCCAATACAAGACACACATAATGGTCTCACCCCCCACCCCCAACAGAATTAGGGACAGAACCCCAAACAGAAGTGTTTGTTTTTCAACATGGAGTACAAAGAGCTTAAATTTACTCATTTTCCCCCCCTCTTTTTAAACAAACATTGAAAATAACCAGAATAGCTTTGGCATTGCTTTAATCAGTTTAAACTTAAAGACAGGAACTCTAATTAAAATCGGGAACTCTAGCTGTAAGAAAGAGCTAATTAGCTCCCAACTTTTTAATGAAGTACTGTGGCAGAGTACATATTAGCTGATCAGTATTAAAAAGGAAATGCTCTGCAAGATAAACTCATTTTCTCTGGTAGTACATCAGTTTATCTACCTACTTCAATCCATGCACTGTCAGAGGGATTTAAGAAAACACATAACAATAACTATCATACACATCTCCCATACACACTAAGACAAATGAACTTTGCAGTATTTCGACCTGACAAATACAAGGTAGCTCGTTACCTTTCTGCTATGCAAAGAAGACAATTTAAATTGCATTAAACTATAAGATTGTGTTTCCTACTTTCTAATTCGTTCCTGGCCACAACTTGCCAATACAAGAAAGAAGACGGGGAAGTGAGAGAGAAGGCATTTGACGCTTGTGCTCTTAAGAAGTCTGGACAAATACACGGGATAGAGGAAAAGTGAGAACTGCCAGATTAGGAGGAACCTTGTCCGGACAGTCTCAGCAAGATATGCCGACAGCAGTGGCAACCTGAACAACTTCATTCACATTCCCACAGCTTTTACTCTTTCATTTTGTAAGGACTGGTACTTCTATCCACTTTCCCACACAGAGCATCAACTAAAAAAGAAATTACTTAAAACACGATTACAAACAGAGGCCAAGTTCGCCTGCGTTCCCATGCCATGGTTTTCCAGCCTGGGTTCCCTCTAGTCGCGACATGTCACACTTACTCGGAAACCTCTCATCGCTAAGGCGGCATTTACAGGGTGTTAAGTGGAGGAGGCTGTGAAATCGCCCCGAGAGACATGGGTACCGGGGCCGCCGCTGTGCAAGCGCCGGCCCGACGGAGCTGCCGGGAGCCTTCCCCCCGTGCCCGCAGCGGGCACCGGCCGAGGGACAGCGGCAGCAGCGCCAGCCCGCGCGGCTGCCCTGATGCGCTTCTCCCCGAAAAACACCGAGACAGCAACACCACAAAAAATATCAACAAACCAACCACCCCAACGACCAAACCCAATCGGCACTCCTCACAACCGAAAAGGAAAAAATATAAATTAAAAAATAAAAAAGATAAAAAAGGCAGCACCCGTCCCCGCCGGGACCCCGCAGGTGCGGTGCCGTGCCGAGCCGCCGACCCCCTGCACTCACCAGCGGCGTTCCAGGTGCCCGAGGGAGCCGGCTGCCGAGCCGGCTGCGGGGCCGGCGGGTCCGGCCGCGCCCCCCGCCCCATCCCGCGCCCGCCCGGCGCGGCACCGCCGCCGCCACGCCCCATGACGTCACCCCGCGGCCCCGCCCCGCCGCGCGGGCAGCGCGGGCAGCGCCGGCCCCGGCCCCGCTCCCCCGGCTCCGCTCCGGCCCCGCTCCGGCCGCGGGCACGGCGCGGGCACGGCGCGGGCACGGCGCGGGCACGGCGCGGGCACGGCGCGGCAAAGCCGCCGGAGCGTGACACCCCCGGAACACTCGCTCCCCTCCGCTCTCCGCTGCCCTGCTTCCCGCTTTTCCCCTGGAGCAGCCTTAAATAATCAGTTTGTTGCAAGTACAGGAGTCGTGCGTGGAATCGCCGGGCGAGGGGAAGCAGGGGTCTCAATTACATGCTTATTTCTCTCCTCATTAAAAAGCGGAGTGGTCTCCCCGATTGTCCCCTTCCCCTCGGAGAGCTGTGCAGAAATGGCACCTCTCAGCCCTTAGTTCAGCACCGAGAATGGGAGCGGGAGGGGGCTCAGGACATGTACCTCCATTGCTTAGAAACCACGCTGTGCCCCGATTCTCATTTCACGTTTGAAAACAAGTCTGAGTTTGAACGTCTTAGCCTAACAAAGTAAGGTCCTGAGGCAGCGATCCAGAGTGGGATTGTGAAAATAAAATGAAACAATCAGCTTCGACCAAATTTCCACATTACATCTGCTATTTACCTGTATTAATACAGGCTTTATCACCAGAGTAAACCATTCCAGGTTGATTTACATAGTACCCCAATGTCTCTAAGAGACAGAAAGAGCACATACAGACTTGGTGGGTTTTTTCCAATACTTGTGCTTAACTGACACATCTTGAAATTAAAGAAAACATCAGCCTGAGCTGTAGTGTGGAGGGAGTGGTATTACAAGCCTCAGGCTCCTCCAGACAGGTCCACTGTAAAGACTGAAGACCATCAAGTCTTCCTGTAAAGGCAAGTGTCTAAACAAGCATCACCTTCATCATGATCAAAACATTAAGCAGATACCTCTGTATTATGGAGCTCACTCAAGCAGATTGAACTATTTTTTCTCTTTTTCTGGGTCATAGTGTATGACCTGAAGATCAAAACGTGAGAGGTTTTCTAAAGTTATATCTGCTTGTAATGTATTTCTTCTCCTTTTCTGATAAATAATTAAAAGGAAATAAAGCTGCTCAAAATTCTCTCACCTTCTGGCACTAGTTTAAAAATTCTCTTAATTCTCAGCTATACACAGGTACATTCACTCATTGCAAATTTATCTTGCCTTATTCATCTTTTCTTATTGAGATTTCACCTATTCAGGCTTCTAACAGCAATTTATTTACCCTGAAAAGAAAACTGAAAATTGAGCTACACCAGCCTCAATTATTGCTGTTTTGCCTCACAGTCTTAGCATACTTTCATGACTGCCCGCCACATCAAAATACATCCCTTCCCCACCTCTAAAGAAAAGTATTTGGGTGTTGCTTCTTGTCATCTGCAGAATGATTTTTCAGAAAACTGGATCAGTAAGAACACACATGCAGGAATGAAGACATTCCTTCCACAAAAGTCTTCCACCCACCTAAGATCCTGAAGTCCCATGCAGGGGCAGTAGTGTGAAACCTTTGCTCATTGCTCTGCACATGTGGACTAATCCCCAGAGTCTAGTAAAGGCTACTGATCTCATGAGTCCAGTGGAAAACAAAATTTAAAAGACAAAAATCACCTCATACTTACACGGATGATTGATACTGAGTGAATAATGAGGCTGCTACCAACAAAAACCAAGGGGCAGGCTGACATTTGAACAGTAATGTTTAACTGGCAAAAAGATGTGCACTAAAGAGATGCATAGCAGGCAATTAATTCAGAGAAGTTAATATAAAAAGAAGAACTCAGTTTGCCATTGCAGAGCAATTTCTTCAGAGTGAATGCCTCAGGAGAGCTGAGTCTGTCAGTGGGAAAGGCGAGTTACAATTGCTGCTCCTGTATCACTTAACACCAGTAGAAATACTTGTTTACAGGGTGCTGCAGCTTTCTCTAGCAAAATTTTTAGATTCCTTTATGTCTTAAGCATATTAACAACTCTGTAACTGCAGCTGCTGTGATTCAACATGGCAAACACAACCAAGAACCACACACCACAGTCATTTATTATGACCAAACATGTCTGAGTTCTTTGCTTACCAAACCTGGAACTTTATATTCAGATATCAATATTCATTCTATCTGCAGCCAGTATATTTATAATTTTAAAGAGTTACTAAAATTGAGGAAGAGTTTGTGCTGAAGAAGGTCCTGGAAGCAGCTCTATGAGTTCAGAACCATAGAATTTAAATACAAGAGTAAACTTTCCTGGTTTAATCCCTTCAAATGTCAAAAATTAATATTGCATTAACAAACATTTTCTATGTGAGCAACAAACATCTACAGCTGCATGTCACAAAAATTCTTTGTCAAATTCTCAGCTTAAAAACAAATACATAAAACCACGTTTAACATGGAGGACATGGCAAGCAAAAGAGAAGAAAGGATAAATCATGTATGCACATTATTTAAAGCAAAATATACAATCAAGGAATTAAAGTAGGAAAAGTTACAATGAGTAGTTAATTATAATTTTTGCAATAAAATCCAAATTTACATAACAATATAACATTAGCTTTCCCAAAGATAGTAATAAATTTGAGTCAGATTTTGCAGGCTTGATTCATGAAATGAAAGACAGCAGCAACACTGTTCTTCTATTAAAAGATAACAAACTTCATGGTGCGAAAATAACAAACATCGTGGTGAGAGCTGTTGCCATACTCACAGAATGTGGTACACTGCCGATTCACACCCCGTTAATATGTGCAGACCAAAAGTGCCTCTTCTTTTATTTCAGGTATTCCCAAGCCTCCCAGTATAAGCATTAATAAATATAGGACTGATGTGGTGGGCAAGATCAGTTTGCTTAGTAGACTGCCAATAAATCTGGATGTTTTATAAATTTATATCTATACTCCCTTCTCCAGCTGTCATCAATCACTGGTGTCTTCACAAGAGTAGCAGGAGCTCAGCTCAGTCTGGAGGAGAGAAAATTAAGGGGAAACCCTCCAGCAGAGATATGGAAACAGTAACTCAAGCCAGCTGCAAAACAGAGGGTGAAGCAGTTATACCACAGACAAAGATTTAGAGTTCTCTTGATTTCCATTTTTCCTTGTTTCACTAAGTTGAAAACAGCTATCTTGATAACCAAGTCTGCCTTCCAGGAGAACATCTCAAAATGGCGAGGACTAAGCTAGTGCTTTCCCAAAGCTGACCACACCCTGGTGGCTAGGATAAAATGAGAAACACAGCATTTAACCTCTTCAGGCAGAAAAAGGAATTGAAGTTTAATGTTTAGATTGGACAAGCATGTTAGTCTCAGAGATAACAGATAAAAAGAGAGGAAAAAGTTGTCCTGACATTTAGTGAATCCACGACAATTTTGCATCATCATTTTCATTACTTTTCAATTTGTGCTTTTAGAAAAATAAAGTCTCATTTCCATTGTAATTACTTTTGCATTGAAGATTTTCTTCAAGATGAAATTAAAAATGCATCATTTGTTCATGTTGAAGGTCTCACTGGACTTTGGATAAAAGCTAAGCATGATAAAGCAGAACTAGAAATACATATCCCCAAGACCAGAAAAAAGGTGTTTACTAAACCAAAAACCCTCAACATAGAAGCCAGGCACTTATTCCAGCTTTACTGGATTGCTCCCCATGCCTGCTTTTTGCCATGCTGCTAGGTCTTTAAAGCATGAGTTTACATGTTTTCAGAAGAAGGTGACAAGAGAGAAGGCAGAAAGGTAGAGCTATTGTACATCACAAAGAATGGCCATGGAGCTTCTATAGGGGGAAGACAGAGGCTGCCTTCCTTGTTCTTTTCCCTCCTCTAAGTAAAACCTCTGTCAAATTGAAAACTCTACCAGGTTCATGCCATGTTTCCTGCTATACATTCAACGACAGAAAAGCATATTGCCCATTGCCTGAACTCACCATGTTAGCAGGGAATGTCCTATTACCTGGATATTAAGGCATAACTCTGGTTTCCCACTTTGATCTTGATTACTGATAATTAATGAGCCAGTTTTACTTTGACAACTTTTGCAAGTGATGTCCTCATGTATGTCATCACCATCATAGCCCTATGCCTATGAGGAATTGATGGATTTCTTCACAATGCTTCTTGGAATAAAGACATCTCTACACAAAGTGTTTTTAATACAAAGAATTAATTTTTCATCTTTTTCATAAATAAGCCTTCTAAATTTTATGCCCAGTTATGCATTTCTTTTCCATTTCATCCTAACGCTAGCTCCTTCCTTTTTCTTCTTCTTGAAACAGTATAAACCAGTGCTCATGTTGGTGCATGGAATAATAATACGGTGAGCTCTTAATAGCATCTGGTTTTATTAACTTTGTATAAACCAGACATTTGTTTTCCCTCATTCTACAGTTGTCTGCTGAGAGCCTAAGGGCCAAAATGCAAAAAACATTGTTTTCTTGTGAAATAAATCATTTCAAACTGAGGGCTTGAGAATATCTGGCTGTCAGGAAATATTTGCCATGTGTAGTAATTCAAGGTCTGCTCTGAAGAGGACTGAGTCATCTTTGTTGTGCTAATATAAAATCTGTACCTTATATAGTTCTATAGGTGAAGGTGTTACCTGCTGAAGCGTCCTTATTAGCAATTTGAAATTTCAATAAGAAGATACAGTATGGATATTAACGTACTACTGGAACACAGCACACATTAATCCACATATGCAAGGATTTTCTAACAGGAAAACTGTCTTGGTAATTTGGAGTAATGAGTGTGAAATATCACATCTCCTGCTAGCTGCCCTCCTCTTTTATCCTTGAAATACCATGCCTACAAGCACTGCACTTCAAATTGCCTCTCATACCATTTTAACTCAGACCTACATATCTTCATGTTCTATGCGTGATGCGAAGACGTTGCACTGGCTCCCCACCAGCAAGTGTGTGGAACATCTGTTACTCACATTTAAGAGGGCATGAGACCTCCTTATCCCTGGGGCTGTTCCTGCTGCCAGTTTGTTCTCTGCTCTCATACCAGAACTCACATTACAAATATTACAAGTGTTTTCTTCTCTGAGCTTTTACTCCCAGATTGCAAATATAAATGGTGTTTTGGTAGCTCACTCAAGATGACCAATTCTATGAAAACACTGAACATTTCAACAAAGAGGTATAAAAAAGCTGCCTACCACCAAAAACAAGTAATTAAATTAAAAAGAAATAGATACTGAGCAAAACAATGCTATGAGGTAAGCACACTTTGGTACTTGTGCTGCTTTTCATCTTGTGAACTTTCACTCCCTGCTACAGTTCCTAATGTGTATTTTCTTTATTAAGAAAATAAACAGCAAATAAAAATGAACAGATTTTACAAAACTTAAAAGAAATTAGTCATCCTGACAATGCAGTATGAATATTCTGTTCCTGAGCAACACTTATGATCTAATAGAAAGGTTAAGTTAGGTATTACTAAAGCTACTATTAAGTGTTTTCATGTCTTGGTTTCTTGGAAAGGTAGGTATCTAGTATGCTGTACTGATTTTTGTGCATGGATTTGCTTGTCCTCTGCATCATATTTAGCAGCTTGGAAGAGTAAAACTATGATTCGGAACAGTGGCTTCAATTAATGCAACACATTGAAGAATATCTATTCAGTCGTATTATTTTTTGTATAAGTAGGGTTTTAATTATTAAGATTTCTGAATGCATTGATGTAAAACAAAGAGTTAATGAAATTCAGTGGTAAATGTGGCACTGGTTTAACAAGATTCAACAGCAAGCTTAACTATTTACTGCACAGAGGACTGGGCTGGACAAAACCAAGACCCTTCTGTTGAGTCATGAGGTTCAGAAAGGACCCCCTTGAGTTCCAAACTCTTTCTTAGGGAGAGCTCTAGGTGCAGATGGATCCACTGCTAGACTAACCATGTCAGTGGTTTATGACTAAAGGATTATATAGGCACAATTGATCCTTTTTATCACTCAGCTAAGATTTCAAAGAAGTTTAGCATGCTATTAGTCACCTACCAAGACTCTGTTGCAGCAAGGAATCCCTCAGCCTCAAGGAGCACCTTGAGACTCATTCCTGCTCAAGAGGAGTTCCTGTTGTGCAATACACTACTATGCAGAAGAGCTCAGGAGGCCCTGGACTCTGCCATTCATGGAGTAAGAGAGAATGATTTGCAATCATGTATGCATACCAGCAAGACATCTAGGTCATCATTCCAGATAGCCCTTGGCCACCACCTTGCCGTCCATGCATGGAGAAGGAGGATGTCTTCTCCAAGGAGGCACTGCCCTGCACCCTAACTATCAAAAATATGGCAGCTTGTATATTCTCTAATACTTAATTGCAGACTACCACAGCAGCTCTATTGGTTTCACGCTTTGTATTAAATAAGAGCAAGCATTTTCAGTCCAAATAAAAAGTGCATTTTATAACCACATCTTATTCAAGAATTCATCAACAGCAGTTCTTTTGTTGAAACAATAAATTAATGCTCTACAGGACCTTCATAACTCATTATAGGCTGTCATTATCCTGGAGCTGCTAGATGTTTGCATGCCCAAATTTTATCTGCAAATGTCACATCTACCTTGCTCTCTCAGACACTTACATTATTAGGATTAAGTCTCTCTTTGGATACTCCAGTTTCCCATTCATTCAGATGTGGAAGACTAATTCCACTGTATAACGCTGGGCACTGAACTTTGTTTAATTTGGAATTACTGTCCTGTGAGCAGATGGCTACACACCTCTGGTGTAGTTCACTTGGTTGGTTTCTAGTTTTCACACTTGTACTTGAGCTAAAGATGCATAAATATCTCATAAAGTAGATAGTTTAACTACTCTGGCAGTGGGCTGTTCTTATTTAAACTGTTGAATGCTGCTACTGCATTCAACAACTACAGTTTTTCTCTTGACTTGAATACTGTTAGATCTACAGGAGCCAATTTGTCTATTTTACTGCATTTCATTATGATTCAATACTTGAAATAGCTGGATTCTCATTAGATTTGTTTTCCTTAATTAAAAGGATCTTTTTGGCAACAGAAACTCCTTCAGTCTTTCTTGTATATGTGTCTTGCTGATAACTTAAGTAATATTTTCCTTTATGCCTTGTTCTCATTTAATTTTAAGAAAGGTAATAATTGAAGCCTAATAATTTATATAACTTATTGAAGCCTAATAGCCCAATCACCCAGAATTCATTGCTCTGACTTGCTCTCAACTCCAGAATTGAAAGATATAACAGGAATCATTTTTTATTTCATGTTACTAAGACTATTTTACATATAATTATTAAGATATTGTATGTCCTGGGCCAGGAGCTGGACTCAATGATCTTTGGGATCCTTTCCAATTCAGGATATTCTATGAATGGGGGTCTTGGAAAATCAATTCAACAATTTATTCTGAATTGATTAAAGATAATTGAGGTTTAATTCTTAATTTAAAAAGTATGGCATCCATCTTTACATGCTGGTGAAAATGTAGCCAAGCCTGACAACACTATACTACATGAAAAAGAACTCGGTGCTGAAGTTTACAAGATACAGAAAAGAAAGGAAAGGTCAGTCAATAACTCATTTAAATATGTGTATTTTCATGTGTCAGATGTGTATTTTCATAGGTCTGCTGGTAGTGAGCATTAATGTGTAAATATCAGTATTCTTCCCACACTTGACAAGACTCATTCACTGCTTAGGCAGTGGAAGACAGTAATTTTCAAAACACAATGAAACCTATAAAAAAAAAATCTATAATAACAATTTATCTGAAGAGTGAACCTGCCACACATTCATTGCTTTGATTGCTGTAATATCACACAAGTAACTCTAGGAACCTACATATGCCCATGCTAAAGAACAAATGTATCATTCTATAAATCAAATGTATCATTCTATAAATCAAAACAAAAGCCTTAAGTGAGTTGTGCTGGTTATTAAGACTGATGAAATGCACCTTTATTTTACACAGAATGAACGGACAGAAGAGTTCTTTCACAAAGTCTAAATATGGTATCTGTGGTTTTCGATACCCACAAACCAACATTCATATATCAAGCTTTCCTTATAGGGATAAGCTGGTACTAACCTACATTACCTAGTTAAAAACAGCTTAGCTTTCACAACAATTTTGCTGCTCCTATTACTTCTGATCTCTTAATAATTCCATAACTGCTATTATCATTACCTTAGAGTTTTCAGGAATAAGTTAGTAACTGTTTGTTGTCATGTAAAATAGTGAACACAGATCCCCAATCTTTTGCATTCTCCTTTCTCCCCAAAGTCCTGAAAGCAAATCTAAAGCTTTGAGGGTGTTTGTACCCAGGAGAAACCTTTGTTCACTATTCCCCAAGAGATCTAGTGCCTTATTAAGATTTAGATACATGGCTGACAAAAAAAATAAATCTCTTCCTGGTTTCAGGTCTAATTATGTGCAGACACACAGCATCTTCTGGGTAATGCAAATATCACATAACAAGAATCCAGATTTTAGAAAAGAAGCCTTGTGAGTGTTCTTTCTCACAGTCCCACTGTTAGCCACTACAAATGCTTATTATTTCAACACACAATGACAATTCAATCAAAGAAGTCAAAACCCTCCGAAAAATTACTTCCCAGTGTCTCCAGCTCTGCCAACTTATACAACTCATTAAAAATAAACAAACCAACCAAAACCAGCTTCTTAAATAGAACACATTAATCCTCACACCATTTCCATGCCCACATGAAAACAGATAACTTCAGTAGCTGAGAGAAAGGTTATTCAATGGCACATGGAATTCCAGCAGTGGTGAAAGTCCTTAGGGTTTGAGGGGTAAGGAAAAGTTTATGGTAGAAAAGGGTGAATGGACCCATTTGGGTAATGGCTATTGTATTTTACTCCTTCAAAGGTGTTTTTTGTATTTAGATCAAAGATTGGGAGACTGTAATAGTTCTGGACACAGAAAGCAATGCTCAACAGACTAGAATAAAGATTATGTGAGCAGAATCTTCATTCTTCAATTTCTTGATCTACCACACCTGAATTTTGTTTAAGACTACTGGGAGGATGTTGAATTTTTCACATACTTGAATTGGTTTACATTAAAGTCTTTGAAAGCTAGAGTAACTACTCTCAAATAAATATTTCACTGTCCAATTTTGTAGCTTCTTTTGTAAGGCATTTTTATTGTGATTGTGGCAATGTTGTAGGTATTCTTAGAAATATTGTTTTAGTTAATAATTCATGCAGAAAACACAAAATAATTCATGCTGTGAACACAAAAAATGTCCTCACTGTATACAACTCCATTTCCCTCTTCATTCCAATCATTAGAAATTACTAAAGGATGTGTGTTATTACTTTTGAGGAAACATTTTCTTCAACCTTTCCTTTCCTCCCCAAGTCAAAAACCTGTTAGAATACACTGAGATCATTTAACCTATTTACTCACCACGGGAAGGCTCCTTAGAAGGGAACCTGCTCCAGAATCCAGGTCCCAGTAAGTTGTTGAGTTTAACGATGGGGCAAGTATTGTGCACAGCAGGTTACAAAAAAGGTGATGTAAGAGGAGAGCTCTTACCCATCTTGCTTTGTGAGAAAGACCACTAACTTATATTTTCTAGGAAATAGGACTCAGACAGAAAGATGTGGCTTTTAATGGGATCCAAAGTTAGACTTAAAGTTTTGCAGTTTTTCTTAATGCCCTAATGATAATTCAAAAAGTCATTAAATGATACATTTTATAAAGAAACAGCAGAGTCAACTCAAAAGATGCAGATACATAATTTATGCTTCTTGGAACCAGAACTTTTCTTTTTTTCCAGTTGATTCAAAGGGAACTAGAATTCATGTGTATCAATTAAAAGATGTATCACTGCATCCAAACTTTCATAAGTATTTAATTTTTTGGTTTTTTGGGTGGGTTTTTTTGGTTTAATATGCAAACATATTGGACCCAGTTCATCCATCATGGTTCTATGTTGCTCACTACAAGGTTAAAACTTTTAAAAATTGCACAGAGTGTTTGCTTGTTAATATTCATTGCATTTCTGTGTTCACAATTTCACTGTGGTGGTGTGTTTACATATAATTACACTTGGGCATGCAAAACTAAGCCTATGCCCAACAGGACTTTAATTTAGAAGACATGCCAAACCCACCTATGTGTGTAGGGAATTTTGAATCCTCTTCCTTGCAAATATATTACAGATGAACAGAAATATAGATCCTCTCTGACTAGTAAGTTGACAACTGAGTAAGTTGTCTCCATGTAGGTAATGCATACTATTCTTACCAAAAAGATCTAAGTATCTTATTTTAATGAGAAATCTAATTTAATTATATTTAATATAATATTCAATTAATATACTTAATCTAATTTAAGTATATTTAATTTTATTATTGCCTGAAGCATATACAAAAAAGTGAAGCTCCATCTTGGAGAATTCAAAATTAAGTACTGTAAATTTATGGAGAAGACAACTGATATGCCAATAACATTATGACAGGAGTTGTAAAGAGCTAATCACAGAAAGATAAATAAAGTCAATTTTTCTCTAGAAAAGGACTGTTTAGAAAAAACCCTGAAAGAGTTACAGTCATGGCATGAAATAAAGCATTTTTCTTTTCTCTGGGCCAGTAGACCTTTCAAAGCTTGTTTTCTATTACATAGCACATGCTGTTTTGAATGCTTTGTAGCCAATTTTCTTCCTATCCACATACTTCATACACACTAATTAGTTAATTGCTTGTTGATTTTGTCAGAGTACAATAGTACTAGTTTGCATGGCAACTGATATGCACAGATACTGATTTTTAGAAACTGTCTCATGTTCTCACAAGTATTTCCTTTGTTTTGATGTGGGGGAAATCAGTTGTCTAACAGACCCCATAATTGATATAACAAGCATTTTATAAAGAGTGGGAGGCTTCTACTGTCATTAAAAAAAAACCAAAAAACAAAATAAAACTCTGTTAAACTATGTGCAAACTTTTCAGATAAATTATATTCCAACGTTACAGCATTTTCTCAAATCTGGATTTACCTTGGGTGGGTAACATTTAATAACACAGTCCTTTTGCAGAAAACACTACAAAATTGAAACGATGCACACAGATAAAGAAAGAAAATAAGAATTATGCATGCAATACTGTACTTTTAGTCAATCTCATTTGCTTTCTATCAACATGCAAAAGTAAAACTGTTCTCCATGTGTCCAGTAAGAATGCATTTCCATGCTTAACACATGTAGCATATAATAACCCAAGAAGACAAGAGCTTCTTGTTCAGATGGTGAGCAGAGGGAGAACTTCATTTTCACAGGCAAAGATAAAACACCTGCCTTTTTTTGCTGTACATTTGCATGCTTCAAATAAGTTCCTGAGGGCAGAGTCCATTTTGTCTTTGAAAACCACTTGTTGAGGAACTCCAGCATGAGAACTATGGTTTAAATCCAAATGGGAGTAGGATGGTGGTTGTGCAGCCTGGCCTAAACATAGTTTCTTCAAAAGAAATTCCTGCATCTCCTGTCAGGAGATGGAGTTTTACTGTTGATTTTAAACTGACCGATAGTGAAACTTAATCTTGGATGAAAAACTTAAAAACTACAACTCAACAGATCCACAATTAAACTAAAACAACAGAGATTTAGAAATAAAACAAGTGCTGACATGAGTCATCTGATTACCAAACTCCTATAAACCGCACAGTCCTGATGCCAGGCTCAACCCTGAATCAAGCCTGAATGAATTTTGTTCATGTGCCTGATACATAAAACAGATGTAGAAGCAGAAGTCACAGTTTAGGATTTCATTGTCCCCAACAAGAGACTAGAGAATTGCTGTACTAGGATCCAAATCCAGTGCTAGGAAGTGTCTCAGCCCAAAGTTGCCTCTGACTGTGTTGCAAAACAAGTTTGAATTGCTGTGTCTGGGGGCAAGTCTTGAACCCCATGCCCTCCCTGCCACTTAAAACAATTCCCCACTCATAGTATTTGTGTTGAAAAGGATGACCTGTATCAACATTCAAGTAAGAGGGTCACTTACTATTGGGATCTTTGCTGGAGGTAAGGCAAACTGTTTTGAGTGGGGTGATACTTGTTTTAGCCTATGATCTTAAAAGAAGATAAAAAAAGGCAAACATTTGTAGAATCAGAGTTTAAGGGGCATGAGAAGGAGAGAAGTGTTTTGATTTATGGTTCTAGACTTTATTCCATATGTTTTGTCTTTGTTCTTTATGCTGAACTTTGCTTCAAGCACATTCATGCTGCTCTGTTTTATGAGGTACATGATAAGGAAAAAAAAGTAATGTCAGGAGTGCCAGTTAACTTCACATTTCGTTTGAAAAATGTGTAGCTGATCTCTTAGCATATGAGCAATATACAGCACTTCATATCCAGCCCCCACTGCATATGTTGTCTTACAAGCCTAATAGAAACTCTCTCTTGCCCCCTTATGGAAAACAATATCAAAATAAATGGCTTATCATTAATCTACATCTAAAATCAAGAGCTGTTTTACACTTATACTACTTTTTAAGTTTTAAAAGTTCAGGAATGATAGTACACCTACCACAAAAATTCAGAACACAGTCCTTTTATACTCAGCTAGGGATCAGCACCACATTCTTATTAGGAAGAATTTATAGCTCTTGGTAAAGCTCTTATTCAACAGATTGTATTTTGACCCAGGACTTTCATTGAGTTTGCCCTCTCTTCTGTCTCCCCACCTACTGCTGGGGTGGGGGAAGTGAACAGCTGTGTGGGTGCCCAGCTGCTGGCTGGGATCAATTCACAACAGTTCTTTGCAGCTGAAAATGGCCATTTTAATGTCAAAAACCCTGGGTCAATTCCAAAGTCTGCTCAGAAAAAAAAGTAAGAAAACAACAAATTTCTATGTTTGCTTTGTATATTGACTATGAATAAGGGATATAATTGTGTGGAGAAAAATATTCTTATCTCACTCCAACTGATTTATATTTAAATAAAACTATTTTAAGATATAAGAGTTACAGCTACCCCCTGAAACCACTAATTGCTAAGATAAATTAGTTCTTTCATGAATAAAGTGATAAAGTGATAAGTTTTCACTGTTTATTGCCATCTATTCCCAGTATCAGCTTGAACACTAGCTTCAAAGCAAATAAATGATTTTCATTAGAACATCTTCCCTCTAATGTACTATAAATTCAATTAATAATAAGGAAGATTTTCTATATTTCATCACAGAAAATCTTTTTCCCTTTTGTGTAAAACTGGTGAATAGAAAACAGTTGTTTTTTAAAAAATATAAGAACAGGTTCAAACCTGATTCAAACCCAAGCTGAACATTTTTTTTATTTCAAAAAGTTAACATTAGCTGTCTTTTTTTTCTTAGCCAATTTATTTCTCTACTTTCCAACAAAATTGTTGTTAGCTTACAATGTTATTATCCATTTGCACCACCTACATTTTGTCAGAAACAGCACTGAGATACCATAATATAACAACATGAGCACTAATATTAAAAAGAAACACCAGATGTTTAACAAACCCTTCATTACGAATTACCAAGGGTATTTTCAGGCTGTGGACTGTCTAAGATGATTGAATCTGTTTTCTGAATTTTAAACTCACTTTAAAATTTCTGTTTTCACTACCCATATTTGTCAACCAGATTCCTTCATTTACAAGAAAGGATGCTTTTGGAACCCATCCTATCCAAATACTGAATTGTTCCTTTTTTCTCTTTTTTTTTTTAAACAAAGACTTTTTTTTTGGCTGATAAAATAGTCCTTAGACTAGGCATAAGCAGTTTTCCTAGTACTTTGCATTTCACATTCCATATCAAAATCTCTGAATAACTGATGCCAACCTGCACATATATTTTACCAATCTGATAAGATAATCTGGTCTGTCCAAGTTCAGTAAGAGCTTACACACTCTAGATTCATAAAAAAGGATAGTTTATTGAAGAAACAGAAAGCAGATTCAGGACTGCTGGTGATAAAACTAGGGAGTGCAAATACGTACTGCAGTGGGAGGTATAGTAACAGACATCTATTAGTGCTATATATGTATAACTGAACATTCCCAGGTCGACTCCAATTCCATTGGATATGCAAAGCTCACCTAAAGGCATTCCTGCAGTGGAGGAGGACAGACACAGTCCACCTACTGATGCTGAGAAAACAGACATGTTTCCTCATCTCACTTTTTGCCCTGCAACCTCCCTTCTTTTCCTACTATAGATTTCTTTGGCCCTTCCCAACTGGATGGAACATGTTGTAGGTGGGGTTTTGTGACTTTGGTCAAACATGTTTTACATGTTTCATTTCATTCCTTGTTTGCATTGTGAAGGGTGTGAAATTTAATATGCAAATAGGCCTTAATGATGGTCTGGGTTACTTTCAGTCTGAATTTATAGTTGATATAAAAATTAAAATAAACACTTTGGTCCTACTCCACCCACTGAGACAGCAGCAAAGGCTCTCTCACCAGAGTCTTTGTGCATATCCCTGTCTTCTTAAAGGATCAGATTTGGAACAAGTCTTGTTTTTCAGGATGAAGGAAGAGCAAGGCCAATGGCTGGTACAGAGCCATGGGTTCTCCTCCGTGCCTCACTGAACCAATATTGGGCTGCAAGACCTCCACTTCCCTCTAGACATCATTCCATTGTCCAGCCTTTGTTGAGCCAGATGCAAGATAACTGAGGGGTCCAGCTCATGGTCTTCTCCATCAGCCTGATCAATTCAGCACCAGCTTAAGGCATCTCTGCAGCAAGTCTGAAAATTTACCACAGGAGGTCCAGGAAACAGTTGTACTTACTCTGAGAGACACCTTATGTGCAGCACACATTTCTCACTTTGTCAAATGTTATCTAAATGTGCCTGAATAAACCAGAATTATCACAAGTGGCAGATATATAAAACTGGACTGCAAATCTAAATCAAGAAATCTCCTTGGATTCCAAATGGCCATGCCATGTATTGATTGAAGAGACCAGGGGGTTGTGCAAATAAGTGAATGTACAGCATGAAATTTATATCTTGTAAACATTTAGAGCAATAATTTATTAAATATGGATATTATGCTATTTCTCTCCTAGTGAAGAAACATAAGAAAAAATATCTGATAATATTCTTCTCTAACTGGACACTTTTCTATATTTTTTGAGTGGAACGTATAATATCTATTAAATGGGCAATCAGAAATGATTGATGCTGAAAAGTAACACTACCTCATAAAAGATATCTTTTCAAAAGGAACTGGCATGTAATTGTATGTGAATAACTTTCTTCCTTAAAAATATTTGCACTTTTGTTTGTTTGAAGCTTTTTTTGTTGCATTATTTCTTGTAAATATAAACAATAAAATCTATAGAAACAGACTACTTACTTGTTGCTTTCGGTGTATTGCACAAAGAGATGACACCACAGGGAACAATTCAAATTAGTATATTTCTGAGTCAAAATGTGTGTAATTCAAGGCCACATTTTGAAAAAACATGATCTTCCTTTTTGTAGATCTAAAAAGAAAACAGTTAAAAGCATGAAAATTGACAAAGGCTATATTGGTTCAATTACAGAGGCAGCAACTGTCTTTTCACTCATCTATGTAATTGCTGTACCATGGTTGTTTTCTAGGAAGCGATTGCAAATCTCTCATGTTAAATTAAAGCAAAACTGCCACCTCCTGAAAATCTGAATTAAAATTACAATAAGGAAAGCATCATCTATGGTCAGAGGAGCATAACGCTTTGCCTGTGAAGAAAAACTTCCTTGCCCGTGAAGAAAAACTTCCTTGCCCCTTCCAATCCACTTTAGCAATGTGTCTTGGTGTTGTAGAACACAGGTAGCGACAAAAGCCAATTAATTCCCTTTGTACAACTGCTTTTTGCAGGGCCTCTGTTCTGAGAAACCCTTGCTTAGAGTGCTTTCAGTCCGTTATTTGTAATGCAAATACTTGCAACTTTAGAGCAGTGGAAAACTATAAATCTCCCAACATGTGAGAAATTAGCAAGTGTTATATTGCTGTTTGCTATGCAGCACACAGTCAAATTTACATTCTTAAGTTTTACTTTGAAATAAAAAGCATACTCATGATCTTTGAAAATAAGAAAATAAAACATTTAGAGAGAAAACCAGAAGCACCTCACATTCTTTTTGAAGTACATTTTACATTAAATTGTTTTCTGAAGATTAAAAGTGGGGCAATATGTATGATTTATTCTACTTAGATGCTGAGTCTATAAGTGAACTGGTATGTGAGCTTTGTAGGAGCCCAGTTTTCAATGGTGTTAAATGTAAATGCCTTTAATTGTTACAAATTTTCCAATTTTTGTTTATAAGGCTATGTAATGGTCTGCATAGATGACATTTATCTGACTATAAATGTCATTTGCCAAAGAGGATTGTTTACTTGCAGGAAGAAAATAAGGTATCTATGAAAATTGAGCAGACACAGCTCAGAGAATGAGAATGCAACCAGGAATACTCCAGCATAGTTTCAAAAAGTAGGCTGAATTCCTGAAAAGTAGCATTGTCTTGGCACAGGGAATACTCTGAAGTGTCAGTTATCCCACATACATTATATATATGTAATATTTCAATTATATTTCAATTTTTTGGAAGATACTACTACATTAATGATAAACACAGGAGAAGCAGGAGCTGAGGCCAAAAGGAGGGCTAAAACCTGTGGTAAAAAAGAGGCTGGGAGAAGGCAAAGAAAATCTTCAGCTTGGTCTGAAGCCATTCCACACAGAGAAATGTAAGGTTGACACTTAGTTTTGAATTCTGCCTGTGCTCTGAGTTGGCTTGGCATCAGGAACACGACTGCAGGTGCCTGGTTGTTAAAAGGCTCCAGAGCATCAATCTCACTGTGGGAATCTTCATAATAAGGGCAGCATCTTGAGGTTTGAGAAGCTAAGCAGAATAGCACAACTAATTCTGACACCAGTTTCAAGTGTGGTATATATTTACTCTGCACAATGCTGATGGGGATATTTAAACAGTACGTAGCTGGAGTTACTCCCATACTATAGAATAGAAAATGCATTGTTTTCCAGAACATTTCATACTTGTAATAGTCTGTTAAAACACTGTTAAATGTTCATTAATTGTTTGACAGGCATAGATAGGTAAGAAACTATATTCTAAGGTCAACAGCAGCCTATGCACAGGCCTGCCAAATATGACCCATTTCACCAAGAAAACAGACATTATCCAGAATTACAGTATCTAAACTATCAGTATTAGGTGTTAGCTTCTGAATAGCAAATAGCAAAATAGGTAAGAAAAACCTCCTGTCAAAGGGAAAGGAAACCTTCTCTCATGAAACAAAATCCTGGGGTGTGCATGTGTGTTTTTTTAAAGACAATTTGGAAAATGGCATTGTCACTTGGCTTTAATCTTACAGGCACTTTCAGCAAAATTAGAAGATGTGAAAACTCATCTGGAATAAAATGTAATACCTTTGGTGGCTAGAAAGATAACTTCAGGAGGCTAAAATGAGCATTGTTAGAAAAAAATTCTCTGACAGAATAAGCAAAACATGTATGAATGAGTAAGGTTTATAAGCCTGTATGTTGGCAGTGAGAATCCATATCAGAAGAAGCTGAAGGCTGCTACATTGTATGCTATTTCTGTGAAAACTTGGGGGTCTGTGTGCTGTTCTTCATAATTTTTCAAGTGAAACTCAGTCAAAGAGGTGAACTGCAATGAAGGGAACTTTTCATGCATCTGTGAGAGAAAATATTCAGAGCAATGTTATTTTAATCTGTCACCACAATGATCTTTACTCTGTGGATGCAAAGATGAATTTACAGCACTCTTGCTATCCATGAGTGTTCTTCACATAGTTGGCCAAATAAAGAGAGCATCTTTCTGAAATGGTTACATCACTGTTTCAGAGCCAAATACATTAAACAAAATGGAAATTATAGTTGACATTTATACTCAAGTCATGGTGAAATATTTCTGACATTATTAGCTATCAGAAAAGTGCTTTACCCAGACATGCCTAATCATCATGATTATCTTTCTCCTGTTTGATAGAATATGCTGTAAGGCATGTGTGCAAAACTCTGACTCCCGTATTTAAATATTTTAGCACTATGTCACTGACAATTTAAGTAAACCTCAGAAAAAATATAAAGATTATATTTTTCAGAGAGGAAATACCATTTAATTATGTTTGCAAAATTAAGGTGGTTTTTAAGGACAAAAAAAATGCTAGGGATGTGCTGGGTGGAAACTGTTGTTCTTTAGAATTTTTACTCTGATGTTCGGATTTCAGTTCAGAACTCAATATCTAAAGCCTTTATATTTGTTTCCAAGTTTTTTTTCCATTTTCTCCCAAGAATGAAGGGAAATGTTAGTCCAGGTTTTCTTGTTCCAAAGCATTGAAAAAGAAAGGGGAAAGGGGATCTTAGAATGGTCATTTCCTGAAAAAAATTATTTTTAACAAAAGGTAGTAGAATTTGTCACATCCTTAGGAGTTGGGGGAAGGCAGTGCCTGTTCAGAGCCTGAAAGACTCTGAAACAGAGTTCATTCTAAGACATGTAGAGCTATTCTCAGGTGACTGATCAGTCAAGGGATCCCACTCAACCACAATGATGCCACATCTGCAGTACTGTGTGCACTTCTGAACTCCTCAGTAAAAGAGAGAAATGGAGCTTCTGGAGCAGGTCCAGGGAGGGCAATGAAGACGACTATGGAGCTGGACCATCTATCTTTCCAGGAAAGGCTGAGGAAGCTGGGCCTGTTCAGCCTCAAGAGCAGACAACTGAGAGGGGACCTCATTGATGCCTATCAGTATCTGAAGGAAGGGTGACAAGACGATGTTTCCAGGTTCTGCCAGTGGTGCAGAGCAATAGGACAAGAGACAACAGGCAGGAACTGATGCACAGGAGGTTCCACCTGAACATGAGGAAGAACTCCCTTACTGTGTGGGTGACAGAGCACTGGAACAGGTTGACCAGAGAGGCTGTGGAATCTCCCTCACTGGAGTTATTCAAGAACCTGCTGGATGCAATGCTGTGCTGTGTGCTCTGGGATGAATGACCCTGCTTGAGCTGGAAGGCTGGACTAGATGACCCCGTGTGGCCCCTTCCAATTCAGAAAAGGAATGTTCCAAAGCTATCAGGGGATGACTCTCATCATCCCTGCTCTCCTGTCCCATCTTGTTCTAGCAGCACGTACTGCTGTCCTGGTACTGTCAGTGCTGCTGGCAGCCCAGCCTCGCACGAGCTCCCAGTACGATCAAGGCAAGCTTCACCACCCAGCTCTTGCACAAGACCTGACAGCAGGTTATTGAAACTGTAGAGGGAGTGCAGAGCAGGCCAGAGGCAGAGAAGGGGGAAACAGCAAGGATCATGCACCCCACAGTAGTTTGCTGAAGAAGAGTCATTCATTTCCTTTCCAGTGAAAGTGTGCACTGTGCTTACAGTGATTTTCACAGTTGTGAATATTTTCTCAGTAAGCTGTAATGCCATTAACTGCACATCAAGAATAGTGACTTCTGTAATGCCACTTGCATTTCTGGATGTAAGTTTGTCTTTGATAGTTTTGTACCAACACCTCAATTACATTTATGCCCACTATATTTAAGGCCATAACCTGGAAATGTAGCCAGCCACAATTTTCTGTACATCTCAGCTCAGAAGATAATAAAGTATTGGGGAAAAAAAAAAATACAACCTTGTAAAGATAAGAGGTTCTTTCTTTCATTACTCCACAGAGAATGAGGAGGGGTTTTTTGGGTTTTTTTTTTTAAGCATGAGGCTAAAAGGTGTCCTTAAAACTAATGAAACACTGATAGAACTTCTGGAAGAGTTCCCAATGCTTCCTTATTGGCTACTACAGTATATAAAGATCTAATGAACCACAAAATGATGATGGATAAGCCCAGTCTGCTCAGACTGGCTTCTGGACACTGGAATATTATAATTGCTCATCAGAGTAATTTTGGAGAACATAATAGGTGGAAAATAACATGATTATGACATTATTAAATTCCACTTTACTGTTTCTAGATTCAACTAAAGCTTTTTTTTTATGTTTAATTTTCAGATGTTTTTCTGTATTACAGATTACAATTAATGTATTCTCATCTAAATTTAAAAAAATAATTATCAGTATAAATACATTATTTTAAGTATGTATAAATATCATTATATAGATGTATTAATGTATTTTTATCTAATTAATATAATGAAATAAATTATAAATATTATTCTGTTTCTGGGATTTCTGTCACACAGTATCTGGATTGCTAACGCTACAGGCACTTTATACTTGCTTACTATATCAAATTCTGATATCATCATACCATCTTGTCCTTAAGAACTCAATTTGCTGAATTTTTATCTTTTTTTTAGCGTCATAGACATCTTGTACACTGCCAAATATTTGTACCAATAATACTTTATTTCACTACAGATCAGAATGTTGGACTGCAAGGTTTTGCTATGTGCAAAGGTTTATACCTCAGCTATTGCAGAGATTGCTTTTCCAACACTATGGCTGTCTACCCAACACTTTGAAGGAGTGTGAGATGGGAGATATGAATGTTAAAATAGTCTTTCAGGTTTTTTTCCTTGGCTGCTTCTACCCGGATGAAAATATGTCAAGAGTTACAGCATCTTTGCCTCTGTCTTCTACACTGTGCTTCAGTTCCATGGTGCAATGACTGTCTTCATAACAGTACAGTCCACTTGGTACCTAAACCATGTGTGCACACGCTAACATGAACTTTCAGCCTTAACATTGATTTACAGCTAATCTGTATCACAGCCTTACACAGACAGTGGCAAGAGAAAAGGATTAAAGACCAGCAGAGATGTTATCATGATCACCAGCTGAAGCTTTCATTGAGTACCCTGTAGGTGTTCAACTGAAGTTACTGTTAACCTTCTCCTTCAGAAAAAGTCACTTCATATTTTTACATGGCATCCATTTGGCAATTAGCACATTTCTAGTTATACCTCTTAACCTAATTTTTCAATATTGATTAAAGTTTACACAATTGATTAAAGACACACAATGAGGTTGCGATGTCTCCCATAATCAAAAATATTTATGTTTTGGAGAGACTGAAATGAATCAGATACTCCTGTTAACAGTCAGAATATTTTCCCAGTAGTCAAAAGATCTGCAGCATTTACCAGTTACATTTTTAGCAGCTGAACCAGATGTGAATAAATTTAGTGTCTTGTATTAAATTGCCTAATTAGGGTAGTAGCATATTGTTGCATCTTGCAGGGAAACTAGGGATGATTTATCACATTATAAAAAAAATTTGAATACATCATACTTCTGATTAGTCTTTAGCACTCTTCTGGTTTATATAATAGCCTATGACATTCAGAGTTTGCATCTACCTACCTATCTCCTAAATACCTTTTCATATAAGTACTCCAAGTATCACAGAGGGAACTTTAATTTTTCAAGGTGTTACTTTAGTAAAAGAAACAATATTCTACATGATCCATTTCCCTTATTTACTACAGACCATTATATGTAGAAGTCTACTGTATAAAGGATTATAGAGGGCCCTATGTCAAACTAGTCTCTTCCTTTGTCATTCTCTTTAGATAACAGATTTTCTAACTCAGAGCTTCCTAAGGAAAATATCATTGGATATTTTTTCCTTCTTGGACTACACAGTCTAGGCCTGATAGTTACTGCCACATGGATAGAAATATCTCTGCTTCAAGATACATCTCAAACAGAGATATTTTAAGAACTGCAATTGCCTATGTAGAGCTTGAAGAGTACCTTTTTCATTCAGTGATGTGAAAAGCAACCATTACTTTTAAATCCTTATCTGTGACAAGTACCACTGCCATTATAAACATCACATTCATTAATGCTCTACTTGGCTTGTACATGGCTGCTGTCATGGGAACTCTTGCTTTGTTTAAAACACAATTCCTTGTTCAAATCTCTGCAACATATGACACCAAACTAAATGTGTGTTCTATCATTAGACTAATCATGACTATATGAACTTCCACTAGTACAGGAGGACACCTGCACTAAGCTCTTGTTTGAATGCTCTGATAATACCCCAAAATATTTGCCACCACAAGATAATTGCTGAGATTGGAACTGGGCAATATAAAACCTTTTCAAAATACTTATTTTAATGGTGTTTTTCAGGGGAAAAAAAAAGAAGATATTTCACTGTACTGTTTTACAGACCTATGGCTTCATCTTTTTGTATTTGTATAGATATAGATATATAGATATATAGATAGATAGATAGATAGATAGATAGATAGATAGATAGATAGATAGATAGATAGATAGATAGATAGAAAATACATAAAAATGCAAAGACTGTAACTGACCCTGTGTTGTGGGGGGGATGGGCAATGTGATGTGGAAGGAAAGAGGGAGAGGACTCCCCAAGGCTGTAAGCAGCCTCAACAGCCCCAACACCCAAAAAGGAGCCACAGTCAGGCCAGCCAGTTTAAATTTCTGGTAATACAGAAACAAACAAAACAAAACAAGCAACCCCCCAAAAACCAAAAAAACCTCACCAAGTAAACAAAAAAAAACCCACCAAAAACCCAAAACCACATTAAATTTGTTAAAATGTGTAGCCATCTTCTCTTTTTTCTAAATGAGGAAAATGCATGCATACAGGTACCTACTGCTGGTAGTTCACTCAAAAGATTACTCTACAGTAAGTAAATATTATCCCCATCTAGGCAAATGACTTGGTATCCTCTTGTTTACTTTTACTAGCCAGAACTGAGTCAAATACATGGTCTGTGAGAAAAAAAATTCCAACAAAAAATACTGACTACTCCAATGAATTTACTATTTTCACTTCAACCAACTGTAATCTTAGCAGAGTATTTGCTCCCTTTCTCTGAAATTTTGGAAGCCAGATTTTTGTGCTTCTTTATATCATTCTTGCCTGCTAAAGTGAGAAATTTTGTCACAATTTAGAAGGCTCAAAACAAGTACTATCTGATATAGTTAATTCAAATTTCTGTAACTCAAAACAGCCTGGCTCTCAGATGATGCAGATGGTATGGAGGAGGAGAAGGATCGTTTTGGCCACAGAATCACATTTAATACTTTTTTTTCCCCTCTAGCATAGTCACATAACCAAGTGATGGGACAAGACTCTTGAGCCTACTGCTCTGTCCCTATTCTTCCCTTTTTTTGCCCTCTGTAGTATGGGTGTGAGCATGTGAGGGTTTTCCCTCGGGAATGAATCTGGCAGAGAGGATGAACAAAGGGCTGTCACTCAGAGAGAAGGCAGAAGGTCACAGAATGACAGACAGACATTCCATCAGCCTCCACAGAGAGGCATCCTTACTGGATTTCTTGCAGAAGTACAGCAAGCTTTATCCCCAAAGGCCAGGCATGCAAGGTTAGCATCCTGTGCTTTTGATATGGCCAGAACTAGGATTTCAGGCAGTAATGAAAAGAACAAAGAGGATATCAAGGTAACTAGTAAAATCCTAAACCAACCCATCAGATTGTCAACCATGTGAGTTATTCACATGGCTGTATTTCATATTGACCACAGCCCCACCACTCCTCAACGTGCATCTCTGTTCTCTGTTCCGCCTGTCATAATGTTACCCGTGCTTTGAAAACTCAGTGGATGCCATGGCAAAAGTTTTGTACTACCTTCTTTTCCCTTGAAGCTGATGATTTTCTTCTTTCATTTAATGGTCTTGAATCTAATAAAAGTGATTATTGCCTAACAGAATTCTTAACTGCTTGTCAGTTAATCCACAGATCAATTAAAAACCATAGAGTTACACCAACCACTGCTGCAGTAGCCAATAAAAGGTAGGCAAAACATTGTATTTTCATCAAATCTATTAATCATAAAAATTATTCACAAACTACATTGCCATGGAGACAATCCTCCTAAAATCACCTGAATTAATGAGGTTGGTAATTAACTTTATTTATCTCATTTCAAACTGGTCCTTAGGTTTTGACATTTACTGATTGGATTCTGCAACCTTTATATCATTTACTTTGGAGTAATTTGTAACCAACTTTGCACAGCCCTCTGACAATTTTGCTGAGCAACCACAGATGACAGAAAATCATCTTCTCACAAGACATTCTTGAGAGAAATAGGTGCATAGGTGCATATATTCATATAGCCAGCTTACTCAGGATATGCATCACTATTGACATTTTATCAGAGCTAAAAAAGAAAAGAAAAAAAAGCCACCAACACAACCAAACCCATCAGAATTATGATCACTGATGACAGTTGGTTTTCTGTGATCTGAAGGTACAGACCACCTTGGGAAATACAAACTATCTTTAAGTACCTCTCCCAAAAAAATACGTGGCATTCGCAACTAGAAAAGTCAGTTGTTGAAAGCTCTTATCGAAGGCAAAGGAAGGCAGATGCTGCATCTGTTAAATGCAATGGTCTACCTGACAAAGATTCCAGGTTTTTTTAGCCACCACCATGCATCTTTATGAGAAGAAAAATTCTTCAACCCACTGCACATTGCAGCTGGTGGAAGAGAAGGGTTTAGGAACTTTTCCATGGGGTCTCGTTATGTGAGTTGACAGAAAATGTGCAGGCCAGAACACTGACAGTAGTGGTACTGAGTGCCAAATTATTAGTATACACCCAAGAAAAGAAAAGTACTACTAAGACTTTCTAATCAAGGGACACAGATTATTTCTGCCCTCCAATAACTTCAGACTTTCAGCTGTTGACCTATATGTTAAATCCTCTAAAAGAAAACTTCTTTACCTGGTACTTTATTTTGTCTCACAAACCCATGATGGGCTAGAACTCAAACTGAGTCTTAAGCTTATTATTAAATCAAGTTAGGTATCTTCAAACCATTCTGACAGAAGAGCTCGGTGACCACTTTGGTTTTCTAGCACTTTTTATAACTCCATTCTATTAGTGCAAAAGGTTTTAAAAATTATACATGTAAAACCAAATGCTACATGTGAAAACAAATGCTACATGCAAAAACAAATGAAACTTTCTTGCAGCAGCCCTTCTATCTGATCTCAAAATAAAAGTCACTCCTGCCTGAATATCACTTAATTTTGAAATAATAACAAATTCATGCAAAATAACTTTGTTTCTGTGGCTCACTTTTCTTGGAACACTCCAGAATTTTGAGGTTTGTATTCTTTTGAGAAGTAGGGAAAAGCTTTCTACTACAGCTGTATGAAAAATTCAAGAAATAGGGAATGATGGAAGGTACACCTTGTCTCCTACGGTCACTCCTAAAGAATTAATAGAATATATATTTGCATAAATGGGTGTTTTATGGGAGTCTGCATATAACCCAAGACCATTTATTTCTGGTTATCAACTTCAAACTTAATCTTCAGTGACTGCAGTATAAATTGAAGTGCTACCATGCATGGCTGCTAAAATGCAAAATCAAATGTGCATTTGGTTATAAGTTTTACATCTTCTAGTAAAAAGAAAAAAACAGCCTCCCCATTCCCAAAATTGTAGGAACTTTTTGACCTATTGTTTGCCTAGAATTCCTCATTTTTCACCAGACTGTTTTTGACAAATATTTGGTCAAGGATGAAATTCCCACAATATGTGCAGCAGAGTTGAGAATGCATCAGCTTCCATCTGCCAAAGCTGAACATATTTCCAGATAGATTTGGCCCAAATAATAGTGCAGCTCTAAGCAGTAGAATGTGGTAGTTGATAGAAGCACTCCCTTTTGCCCAAGCCATGTAGATTAATATCTCAGCCCCCAACCCACGATGTAGGATCAACTTCATGGATGTTGAGACAAAAATGCTGTCTAATGAGATGGTTACAAATTGGCTCATTGCAGCCAAAATTGTTTCAAAGTGATGCAGTTTACAATATTACCAGGCATTTACACACCAGGAAGGGACCCCTGGATGGAACTCTCTGGCCCACTAGCTTGCATAGTTGTTACATATGCTGGAGGATGTGTATTTAAATATTAACTATTTGTAAGCACTTTGCCAGAAGGAACTTATAAGTTAAATTGCTCATAATATGAGAAAACTCAGAGCCCAAGAGTACACATGGATCTGGAAACTAACTTGATAACATCAGATTCTGGAAATAGTATTTTTTTTTCCGTGTCATATTCACTGAGAGATGTTTATCTCCTCTTTGAATTGGAAAGTTTTTCCCCATCTTAAATTAAAAACAAAAACATTTATATTAAATCCATCCTGCTGCAAAGTCTCTGGTAATTCCATTTATGCCAGGAATGAATACTGATACAAAAAATTCACTATTGTTTTTGAAGTGAACAACAGGTTTATCTGAATGAAACCCTCTTGTGTGAACATAGACTGTTCCTAGGGGTATTATCTGGTTTCTAGCCTGGTTTCTAGCCAGGGTGGCACACACAGACTCAGTATCTCTACCCAGTAAAGAGCTCTAAACCTTTTGGCAAGCCAGGTTATGCCTTCTCACATACATCTGCCAGTTCCCACATAGTAAGCATCATCTGCACTAAGCCAAGATGGTAAATCAAAATAATTCCCTTGTAGAATTCTGGAACATCCTTTAGGACAGCTGCCATCCAGTAAATTCTAAAATACAGGAATCAGTGGTATTAAAGCCCTGGCAAGCATTACACAAGTAATGATGGTAGGTTCATAGCTGATCAAATCTGTCTGCCAAAAACCTAACTAAAATGAAACTAGGACCATTTGGCAAGTAAAAAAAAACAAAACCTAAGCAGTAGCTGAAAATTGTTCACCCATGCTACATGGAACTTAGAGTGTAGATGCCAACCACCCAACTGTGGTTGTTCTAAAAAACATTAACTAAAAGAGTGATGAAAAGTAAAAGACATTAAATATAGTAGATGCTTTCAAAAAAAAAAACCAAAAAAAAAAAACCACAAACCACTAGCTAAGTGATGTATCATTTATGTTTTTCTTACCATAAATCTACACACCAAGGGAATGCACTTCATGATCTGTAATCTGTATGTATTTTAAGAATCTAAGAGAAAGAGGTATTTTTGTTAGTGTCCATTAATATCCAAATAAATAGAGATAAATATTTTAACTTCTTCTCAAAAAGAGGTGAAATATAAGCCTGCTTTTCAGCAGGTTGAAGAGCCAATTGAGGTTTTACTGTGAATTTTTAGAGGGTTTTAGTGTTGTACACCTCTAAGTTTAATTGCTGAAATTTTTTTCTTTGTTACTAAATGACACTTGCTCTAGTTTGCTGCTCTGAGTTCTATCTGTGATTTTCCTACCAAATACGGGTTGAGAAGGACTTGATCCAACAGATGAAAGCAAAGTTGTTATCCATAATGACCTCACACATGTGTCTTCAGATAACTGAATCAGCACAGGAATAGATCATTCCTTAAAAATGAGACCATGAAAATGAAGATTGAACTATGTTACATCTGTGTAAAAAAAAAAAAATTTGTTAACTGATTGTCATGTCCATGCCCAGGGTGTTGTAAGCCCAGTGTGACGAACAACAAATGTGAACAAAATCAAAACCATTGCATTAAACTCTAAAAGCCTTTGTTAGCAGACCAGATACAAAAATCTCCAGACATTATCTTAGATTAGTTAAAAAAATTATTCCAGTTCATCTTGTGCATTCATTGCATGTAGGTATCTACAACACATTTTTTTGTACATTCAGATCACAACTCCCAAGAAGGAAATATACAAGAGATGGAATTCCTCATAGAGGAGTGTCTTATCTATGAGAACAGAAAAGCAGAAGAAATGCCAGGTTTTGCCATGCTTTGCATTCCCAAGACACCAGGGCATTTAAGATAGAAGCCTGAATGCTGCCTCCCAGACAGCCTGAATCCTGTCAAGAAGGAATGCTTCCTGCCTTGTAAGCTTCTTCTCCCTCTTTTATTTCCATCTCATCCACACCAGAGGAAAAAAAAATATCTCATTCCTTTTTAGGATCCCTCTGAGTTCTTGATCAGTTCTACAGCATCCAGGGAATCCAGGTGTGTTTTATTATGCTCTTAGTATGAACTTTTCATAAAGGCTGTTTTGAAAATGGTCTTGCTTTTAATGTTCTCTACAAGCATTCTTTCTCACTGTGATGACTTACTTTGCTAGTTTAAATAAACCTGACTTTTTATATTATATGATAATCTGGCAGCTATTTTTAAAAGTACCTTTAGGACACCAGATATTTGCCAAAAAAGAGCATTTTTGTTCTTATTTATGAAAAAATTAGAACATTTGTCTTGTAGAAAAATAAGAATGTGAGAGTGTAAATATTTGTTTGTTTTTTGCCCTGCTTTGGGCCATAAAGAAATGGCTTGATCTTACTATTCCTGTTACAATACTTACTGAGTTATATAGCCTTATTATTACTGGTTAAAATATATTGCACAATTATCATATATCCTAGATCTTTGTTGGAAGCTGTAACTTGTATTTCATCCATACAGACTAACTGAAGTTTGTTCAGTAATATTTCTTTAAAGAATTTAAAGGCAAAGATTATAGCAGAGCCAGGGATTCACTGAGACTTTACAAGAATATTTCTCCCTCAATACTGAAAGGGAATCTATGTAAAAATATAAGTTAGACAGAAGTGCATACATGAAGTTTTGTTTCCTAAATTTGCAGACAATGCCAATAAAGTTAGTGGTAATAAATACAACCAGATGTTATTTATAAAAGTCAAGTTATAAAACCTGTAAACTCAGTGTAAATGAAGGGGAGTAAAAACTGCTTTGAGCAAATCTGACTGTGATAGCCACATGGGGAAAAAAACGAAGCAGCACAAAGGATTAGCAAAAGTTGTGTCATAGACAAACCTTCAGCAATTGCATTAGAACCTGTGAAATCAACCTAACACGAAGTATATCTTCAAATACCTTTCTGTTGTCCGTGCCTTTTTAAATGCAACAAATGCATAAAGGACTTGCATATATGAAAGCACACAATTTTTATTGATGTAATATAATTTGCCTAGAAATCTTTAGGATCTGAAACATGAAAGGATACTGTAACAAGGATCTTATTTTTTTCAAGTATTCATATCACAAGTAAACCTAGGAGCCTTAGCCTAAAAAACTGATATTTGTCTACACATTAGAGCATTGCTTCAAAACATTTTAGCTTCAGAATCTGTTCCTTTTGGTATGATTTAGGGCAAAATAATACAGAACAGCAAGGTCTGTAATGCTGATCCACAAACTGCAGCAGGAGCTGCATGTTTTTGAATAAAAGGATTCACGTGACTACTCAAATTTAGAGTCCTCCAGATTCTGTGCTTGCATTCAGGGCTTTCCAGTCTGTGCAATACCCCACTCACATTTTCCTTACAAGTTTTTATGCACTGCTTTGGAATTGGGATTTATTTCCTCAACAAGAGGTCGAGCAAGACTTTGTGAATCACCTCAAGGTCCCAGACACTTGTTTTAGGATATTGAGATTGAAATCAAACTTCTTCAAAGAAAACACCTTCCTGCCCAACATGAACACCAGTTTTTTAGCTCTCCAAATAAAGAACTTCTCTTTCGTACTACAGATGTAGTAACTAAAATTGTTTCACTTCATGAATATTACACTATATTCAGGCACTTCCAAAGAACTTGTGAAAATTGTGGACAGCTCTATGGAAAAAGGAAGTACAGCAGCCATCATGTGTGGATTGCAATATTTAGGCTACTAATCTTATTGCAACATCTATTCAGAATATATCCATGCAGTAGGCAGAAAGAGAATTTATCAGATGTTCTGCACTCCACTGAATGGTATGGCAAACTGGGCAAAAATTATTACAATTTCTTCAGAAGTCATGGGCAAGGGATAAAGATTAAAATTTGATGTAACTCTTTAATGCACAGAGTTACATATTTGTACAGCGTTTTAGGGGGCTTTCAATGGTAGAAAATTATTTTCTTCTTGCACCACAAAATGAAGATGTTGCCCCACAAAGGCAGTTAGCAACAAGTTACAGCTATGAAAATAGACTGCAAAGTGAAAGAAATGCAGGTTTATAATGGTTCTCCTTTTGTAAACAAGCAGTCACAATTATTTACACAAATATAGAATTTCTTTTGCAGTAATTTTTAAGTCCTTCTGCCATCATATTCTTAAAAGGAAAGATTTCTAGAATCTTGCACACTTTAAAATCCAGCACTGAAAGTTATTAAATAATCCTAACACTGAAATAATCTATTTCAAATCAGGATCCAGGAAAAAAAATAAAAAAGCAACAGAAAGAACCCAAATCCTGTTTTGTCAGCACTATGAAGTCTTTGGAGAGGAAAGTTCAGAGATTCTTTCTCTGGAGGTTTCCTTTCCATACTTTGATACATACACCTATTATATATTGCCAAATTCATGGCAAAATCTTACTGATGAATAAATTTTTTTGATTTAATTTTTACACAAATAAGAGAGGTGGTCTCCACAGTTTAGTTGATTAATGAAATTGTGTTTATATAATTTTAATATCAATATTGTTCAGTAAAGTATGCAAATTCAAAAAATATGGAGCCTGATAAAATTAATATCAGTATTTCTGTGAAATAATTCTTTTTATGAAATAAACAAAAAATAGATGATGTTATTTCATGTTATATCATGAAAACAGTCATTGATCCATGGGAAAGTAATGTTTGAAGTTAGACATTAAAAAAAATCTTTTTCTGAAAACCACATTAATTCTGGTTCAGTAAGCTTATTTTTCAGCAGGAACTTTTATATGCTTCCCTCACTTCATTTCAGCACACCCTTTAGATGACCCAGAACTGCATCTTTGTAACTGGAATATACCCCAGTGAATAATTTCTGAGAACACAGTTCCTGTTCAGCTAACAGTAACTACCAAAAGTGCTTTAACAAATTAGGAAAATCAGAAAAATGCAATTACTTTTATCTCCTGCTACTGATTAATTGTACTACAGTCACAACTACAATTTGGATTAATGAACAGTAACATTCTGCTACCATAGAAAGGAACCTAAATAGTGAATATGAAAGCTCTAAACAAGTCAGAAAATGCAATCGTGACTTGAGTCTTATGCTGTCCTTTGCTTTAAAAGAAAACTAGATGATGTTTTCTTCTCCTCACAAAATATACCTATATTTTGGTTTCTGGATGAATTTGATCTTTTGAAATAATCATGACAAACTAGAGCTAGGAACAGGAGGTAGTGTATTGCTGTTTCTCTTGGCATACAATTTTCAGAGATGAGATTGGTGTTCTCTCTTCATAAGTCAAGATGTAAAAAGTCTAGAAAGATAAAAATATATATTCGTGGAAATTTCACATGTGATGGTGTGAAGGGAGGGTTTACTTGTATCTATACTCTGGGGCACAATCCAAAGTTTATCGCTTTCCATGGTAAACCTCAGCCACTAACCAGGTGAGGTTTTATGTTTCAGTCCATAGTAACCAAAACACACAGCTGGAATTGGACTCTAAATACACTTAGTGTAGTCTGCAGTGGGGAGCTTTGCATGGCCTATTTGCTGGTGCTAAGACAATCCATGGTACCTTTTTGGTCCCAAGAAAGAGGCAGCACAGGTACCTATGGGAAAGGACTGTGAGCTGTTCCTGATTGCAGCCAACCAAGGCAATTCAGACCTACCTCATCTCTGCTCCTGTGTTTAGCCATACACCCTGCCAGCTCATCTTGTATGCCTTGTCCCAAGTGTGTGTTTTGATCACAGCACGATAATAACCACATTATACTTTGTAGCTGCAGATTCCTTTGTATTTGAATACAAGGGTGATGTAAATGAAGATTATCTCGGTGCTTGTAACTGCTAATTTTTTCCCCAAAGAACACAGTTTAAGACAAACAACTTTTCATTATACATAACATTAAAAAATATTCAACAACCAAAACCTGAAGTTATCCCTGTACCTCTACCTCACAAAGGCTAGAGAGTTTGTCCTTATAATGCCTACAAGGTGAGCCATTATTCAACATCTTTGTTTCACAGATAAAAAGCTTAAGCACAAAGCCCCGCCAGGGCAACGTGAACACTTGCATTTATCTTAGTGGTATTGAAGTCCTGTATTCAAAAGCAGCAGTCAGGCACACAGATAATATATGAAATAGAAAACAAACAGTGAAACAAAAACCCGAACAAAAAAACCCCAAGCTTACCTACATCTCTTTAATCCCAAGGCAAAAAAAAAGGAGCCCCAAGCTATACCTTTCCAGTTTCCATTGTACTCTGTATCACGTTATACTGACATCTACTAACAACACACATTATTTATGTTACATGTCAGATGTTAAATAGTCTTTCTACACATTCTAAGCATGCAAAGTTCAGAAAAATGCTAGCTTTCTTGAAAGAAAAAACTCAGAAACAAAAAATATTTTGTAAGCCCCAAGAGAGTCCCAGGTGTGTTACAGTAAGCAGGCAGTATTCCTGCACAGACAGGTCACTTTGCTATTAAACACAGCACAGCTCCAAACTGAATGCAATGTATTAAACCCAGTTCAAAACACATTTAAACCACAATACAAAAATAACCATTTTATATAGAAACAAACACCACTGTACCCGTCAGATCAAGTTAAGAAAAAGCTTTGCCTTAGATATTCCTTTTTTCTATGGGAAATCACTCTCTTTCCTTATCAAATATTTTTTTCCTATATTAATGAGCTAGAAAACATGGATAAGACTGAATACTGGAAAAAATCATTTTTGTTTATAAATAAATTTCATATTTCCAAGTCATTATTAGCATCAAAAAATTACTATGATCCATACTCCAAGTAACACCTCTGAGCAGTGGAACACAGGAAGGCTCTGTCAAAGTTGTTACATTTTCCTGTCAGCCTCTTGGTGGTAGAGACATATATTGATTTAGTGTGTACAGAGACAGAAGGGGTTGCCACTAACACTAGAACTGAAAGGGTGGGAGGAACATGGTGCAGGAATATTCAAGCCTACACACAAAATCAGGGTATACTGCTCCACCCAAGGGTGGATCCAGTGCAAACTGATACATGGAGATTTACAAACCTGAATCTCTGACAGCGAGAGACTCTCAAGCACAAAGCAGAAGAGACATTCTACGCAGGCTTTCACCACAGTGAAAGACACCAGGTACTGACAGTTCCAGGCTGTTCACATTATTCATATTTACTTCAAGGTCAGGCTGGATGGAGCTCTGAGAAACCTGTTCTAGCTGAAGAGGTTCCTGCTCGTTGTAGGGACATTGGACTAGAGATGGCCCTTAAATGTCCCTTCCAACCCCAAATGTTCTAGAATTCTGTGTTTATACTGCATGCAATGGTGTGTGTTTTTTTAAATATTTATTCTACTTAATAGCATATCTCACAGAAGGTAATTCAGATCACCTTGGATTTCCTTAGCTAGTGCTACTAAAGAAATGAGTGTTGTGTTTGCCCTCCACAGTCTTAATAATATGCCAGTTAAACTTACCCCACTTTTACATATGTATACCTAATAATAACAAACTCTGAATCAGAGCCTCTCTGTACCTTATTTTTGCCCCTCCATATCGACCTCCATTTTCTGGGATAGCCAGCCTATTCACAGTGGAGTTCAAAATACTGAAAAAGTATACCGGAAAATACCCAGGCCTGACAAAGATCAGGAACAGGCTCAGCCACACAGAAGAGTTAAAATTCAGTCACAGTTCTTTTTTTTTTTTTTATTTTTCAACCTGCTTTCATGCCATCAGCAATGCTGAGAGAGCTGAGTTAGTTGATGAAAGAGACAAATGCTCTGTGTCTCTCCTATATTTCATAAGCATGAGAGTGACGTAATGTGAACCCATTGCAGTGTTTGCAGTTCAGAAGACATGAAGTTATTTTTCACTTCTGCCTTGATAACTTCACTACAAGGACTTAAAGAGCCAGTAGACATGGCTCAGTGCACAATTTTGGCAGCTTGCATTGTAGTTTCTTACCTTACACAGCTATGAAGACCGGGAGAGTCACTCAAAGAATTAATTGCCAGTAAACAGTTTTTCTCCTCACACAAAAAGGAAATAAAAGAAATTACAACTATTTCACAGTAAAAACAATGTTTTCTATTAGGTAGCTGAATATAGATTATTATTGACATCAGCTATATTGGTTAAAAATGTTTTCATTATTAGTGTTCATGTCCTGGACCTGTCATTTATTTGCCTGCCCAGAGACAGTCTTTATCACTAGCTAACAGAGCAGGCTTACAAATTTACCTGCCTGTGTCAGGGAGGGAGGACTGCAGATAACGGTTCTGCACCACGTCTCCACCTGAGCCAGGAGGAAGTGAGAATAATAGAAAATACTTGAGAATTCAGGTGCTTATCCTCTCCCTGTGGAGTGACCAGAGAAAGCCCAGCAGCACCGATAGTGATGCTGATGGGAGAGAGCATCACGGCTTTGAAGTGGTGTGGGCTACACTGCTACACTGGCAGCTGTCAAAGCAGATTTGCTTCTTTTGTTCAGAGAATCTCCCTCTCCCTCTTGCCTCTCTATGGGCGGCATTCAAAGAGCAGACAATTCTGTCAGGGAATTTTCCTCCAAATGATGAAAACTATGTACTGTATCAGCAAGAAAGTATGGCTACTGTTTGCTAATAACTAACCTTGAATTCCTTCTAATAAATCAGAAGTGATAAATAACAATGAGAAGAAGATTCAGTGCATGAAGTTAGGTAATGCAGGGGGCTATCAAATGATGACTATGAAAAGAGCAAAATAAATAAAACAACATAAAAATGTTTCAGAATTTCATCCAATATTGATTTGGCTTTTTTAATTGAACTAGGTAAAAAAAAAAAAAAAAAAAAAAAAAAAAAAAAAAAAGCTTTATTTTCCAGGAGAGAAGGTATTAACTCTTAAAATTTGCTTAAAGCTGACACCTGTATGAAAAACTGAGAAACATTCATGAGTATTCACACACACACACACATAGACATGCAGAGAAATAAGGAAACATCTGAACATAACTGCATTAGCAGACTCAGGTCAGAGAAAATTCTAGAGCTTTCTGATATCACTCATGATACAAGGATGTTTTGTGTCATGGTATCAACATCAAGGTAAGGGGTCTAATTCAATGCTACTTTAAAGGCAGTTAAAATAAATTTTTCTAAGACTGCACCTAATACCACTGATGCCTTCTTCTTCTATCCCATCCCTTCAACAGAAAAATATTTGGGTTTTATTAGTTATAATATATATAATATAATAGTTGTTTTAGTTGTTATGAATTATATATATTAGTTATATATTTAGTCTTCATAAAAAAGTTTAGTTTTTGGGAGAAACTGCAAAAAGGAAAGAGAATTACATGTTTTTATTGGTTTATAATATATTCCTCAATAGGCTTAGAATTTGATGGGTACATGCCTAAGAGAAAGTGGCAATTTTAATACAGACTTTAAAAAGTTTCATTATCAGTATCACTATCTTCAAGTATTCGCCTTTGAGTCAGTCTCTTAAGTTTCTGTACATTGTAACTGGCAAAGGGAAAAAGACTTGCACTACTTCTAATGCTGCCTTCTGAACTTAGTTCCTTTGGTTAATTCTAATGCTGCCTTCTGAACTTAGTTCCTTTGGTTAATGCATTTTTAAGACAAGTACTGTATCACCATGCACATACAGAATGATCTTTGATGTTACTGGATGTTTATAAAATTTATTATATGCTTTTTAGAGTTACTCCAATAAACGAAGAAAAGTTGTTACTACCATTTAACTGTTGGCTGTTTAACTGTTTTAATACAACTTTTTAAAATCCGAGAGTGATCTGACATCTGTTGAAATCAATTCTTAGCTCCAAAACCAAATCCAATCACCATGCAATGTTATTTCAGACCTTTCATAAGACAGGAGCACTACCAAAAGGATGCAATAATAAAAGCACCCAACTGCTTCCTCAAAGAAAACTTCTTCTGCACTTTGGCCTCCCACAAATGCCTCCCCCTTAAGTTGCTTTTGAAGTACAGCTTGAAGGTCAAGGACTTGTAAGTCCTTGAGCATACCTAAACCACAAGTCTGGGCATCAGAGGCAGTCTATGGCAGATTAGGTCTCCACACAAGCAAATTTACAATGTAATGCTTGTGCTCTCAAATATACAGTAAATTAACTCACGCAAGCCATGGTTAATTTGTGAGAACACTTGAGGTAGCCAAGCTATCTTTTTTACAGATAAATCAACATATTATCAGTGCTGGAGGCTGCCAAATCTTGAACTATTTTGAAACAGAAGACACCCTGATTCAGGAACACATCACTACTTCAAAAGGAAATTCTCCAATAAAATCCATGAAAGGTCAGTGCATAAATCAATGTTTTCACAAACATCTCAACTTAAGAACCGTTATACACTTTTTTCCCTCAGTTATCACCACAAAATACTTATCCAGTTACTTATTAACTACACAACTGGCATTGTGTATGGGGTTTCAGACCAAGTGAGATTTTTTTAAGATCCAAAGTATTACTCTTAGCTTCACTGGAAACTTCATAATGAGGCAGTCAAGGAGTCCTGAGCAAGGAGACCTGTGAGAAAACCCACTAAATAAGGAGCTTATCTGATGATTTGAGATTATATGCATATGAAACACAATAATGATTTCCTCTTGCTTTGGTGGAAGCAAGTGAAACACAAGGCAGAGCGCTGAGAATATTGCACCAGCACAGCCCAAAGGAAACACAAAGGGCTGTAACTGAAAAGCAAAACAGGGGTGCAGAGCAAAGCTTGTAAAGACCTGAAATATATAAACCTCCTCCCTTTGGTTTTAAATTACCTTGACATTTTTCTTTCACGTGTCTTTTCCTTTCCTCTTGGAGCTGGATATTCAAACCTTGCAAGTAAATAAGGAAAACAACAGTTTTAAAGATTGACACAATTTGTTTGATAAAGAGCAAGTTGTCAAAATTATGCATAGAAGCCCTAAGGCAGAAAAGAAAGAGTTTTCAATCACAGTGGTAAATAAAATCCTTGACACAGTCTGACTAAAGGGTCTAGCTAGCAAATTCAAGATCTAAGTTCTTCATTGTGACAGAAAAATCAAGGAAGACATACATAATTATTTTTTTATCAAAACCAAAGTGACAAAAGCTTTAAACCTGCTGGGGTTTAACTCTGTGTAAAATAGTTTATTCAGCATAGCCTTTCCAATGTATTACCATGCTTTATATCAAATCAAAATGTTTCATTCGCATGCAATAAAAACCAAAACCAGGTTAGGTCAAAAAGGAATCCGTAAATAATTTTGATGCTAAGAAAATGTGACTTGCATTACCACAATACACTCTAAAGTATATTGCAGCTTCCTGCAACAAAATTCAAAATAAAACCAGTATAATTATAGCTACTGTGGTCACAGGAGCTGTTACAATCCCAAATTTGAAGCAAATAATCAAAACATGCAAGGTTGGTGGTCCTGTAGGACAATCCTGTCAGGCCCTGATATGCAGGTGTGACATATGGAAGATGGATTTGACTTTTATCATATACACAGCAACAGACCCTGCATGCATATGCTTTTTAACAGCACAAAGATTTCTATGCTGAATTTTTAATTCAGGACCTATGGAGCTATCCCATAAGTTGGTACTTAGACCACAAAGAACATGGATAGAAATTCCATTGTATTATCTGTCAGTAACTCCTATGTGGGAGTCTTCTGTGCTATTATAAGACAAATAGTAGCTAAAATAATTAGTTGTCATCTTCCTTTGCATGCCAATTCAAGGTGTTTTTCAGATTCAAGGAGAACTTGATATCCCTACTTGGTATGCACATGAGCACACATAAACAGATTAGTTGGTTTATGACTTAGAATCCAGCTTCAAGTTTGCTTTTCTTTTCTTTCTTTTTTTTTTTTTTTTTTTTTTGAGCTGTTTTATTTTTAACAGATGCTGACTGGTGAAGGAGCACAATCAGCAGAAGCTTTCTGCATGCCCATTTTCCTCTCCTATATATCCTGGAAGGTTTTGCGATCAACGTCACTGTCACACAGAACATGTAAGGAACAGTCAAAGCAAGTGATTTCACATTACATAAGCTCTAACAAACAAGGAAACACAGCCTGATATCCAGCACAGACAACTTTAGCCCTCAAAAATCTGCTTCACAAAACGAAAGGTGACCTTTTATTTCTGCTGACAACTGAGATCTTATATTTCCAAGTCAGCCACTCCATGCAGCTATCACTTGAATGCATGAGTGGGGAATGCACCTTTCTGAAGGCAAAACAACTAAATTTCTATGGAAGTAAAATAAAAACATAAATGGATAGTGTATAACAATAGACAAAAGATCTGAAACTAAAATTTTTGTTATGTATTTACTTCAGACGCAAGATGAAGAATTCTGAAAGTTACATTTTTTTACCTGTAAATAAAAGGGGTTTCCACCATTAAATAGTTTCAATTGTTTTCCATTTCCTGATTACAGTAGAAACCATTGAAGAGTATTACGAAAATAAAAATGAAACAGAAAATAAGAATTTCAAAAATTGGTTGCTCTCTAGTTCATAATAGGGAACAAACAAAATTTTCAGGCAGATTAAGCATAAATTGCTGTATTTGATTTGGGGTTTTATTTTTTAAGCAATAAAATAATTAAATATTAAATGTAAATTATTTTTGATGATAAAGGTTGTTGTGTATTGAAAATTCTCTGGCCCTAGAAGAAAAAAAGATGAAAAATGTCTCATAAAAATACAAACCTGCCTCAATGATTGTCTTTGTGTCGTTCCGATTGGGAACGGCCGGAAGGAACGACATCTTTGGTGTGAAATGGGAAGGTTTTCAATAGACTCCAATTTTTTTTTTTTCCAATGGTAATTGTCAGTATTAAATAAAACACAGAGATATTTTTGCTGATTACCTCCTGCACAATACAGAAAATACCAGAAAGATAAGGTAAAAGAAATATATTTTAGAAACTAGTATGTTGAGAAAATTTCTGGTCTCTTGTTCACACTACATTTACAATAGCAGGAAAAATAAAACTACCTTCTGTTTATTCACTTCAGGACTCCTTTTTAATGACAACTCTAGGAATCAGGAATAAGGCAGATTTTATGCAGGTTGGTTGCATGCATCAACACTAATGTAATTTTCTTTCCGTATGGCAGGGGATCATAAGGATGAATAAGAGCTTCACATTAGAGAAGTTGTGGACAATACTGGATTGTGACTGCCAGTAAGTGACATCCTGAGACAGTTTCACAAGGAGTCATGCACAGAGAAGTGGGTTGAGAAAATGATAAGTTGGATTCCTTTTCCAATTGCTTGACAGATTGAATGCAGATTCAGTTAATAACAGAGTCTGACTTAACAAATACCAGAATATACATTGCTGGGAAAAGGATGTTAGAGCTAGATTTATAAGATTAAAAATACACAATGTCCTTATATTTATATGATTGACTGTGTTTAAATACTAATACTAGGAAATTAATTCGAAATCTTTTTGTATTTAGCAAATGCATACAAATGTCCTGTCTAAATTCATTCAGCTCTCATGGTTTTTAGAGCTACTGGTCCAGTGCAAAGAGGTTGCCATGGCTACTGCTCCAGAGAAGGTCCATTGAATTGCCCATTACAATAAACTATTGCGTTTCAGATGCTACAAGCCTACACATTGGAAAACACTATTTCCTCTTTCCTCCTCCCAACACAGCAATCTTCCCCCAAAAACTGAACATTAGTGCACACGTGTGTGAAGAACCATGCCTGCTCTATCAGTTCTTCAGCTATAACCATTTCACATTTATTGTTAGCATAAACAGGAGGCAGGATCATGGAATCACAGAATCACAGAATGGGTCAGGTTGGAAGGGACCACAGTGATTTGGTCTGGTCCAGCCTCCCTGCTCAAGCAGGGTCATCCCAGAGCACACAGCACAGGATTGCATCCAGCAGGTTCTTGAATATCTCCAGTGAGGGAGACCCCACAGCCTCTCTGGGCAGCCTGTTCCAGTGCTCTGTCACCCACACAGTAAGGGAGTTCTTCCTCATGTTCAGGTGGAACCTCCTGTGCATCAGTTCCTGCCTGTTGCCTCTTTGTCCTATTGCTCTGCACCACTGGCAGAACCTGGAAACATCCTCTTGTCACCCTCCCTTCAGATATTGACAGTCACTGATGAGGGCCCCTCCCAGTTGTCTGCTCTTGAGGCTGAACAGGCCCAGCTTCCTCAGCCTTTCCTGGAAAGATAGATGCTCCAGTCCCCTACTCATCTTCATTGGCAAAGACATCTTACTTGATCCCAAAGATTTTGCTTAGAAACATCCCAGAAAGGTTTTTCATAAAAATTCACAAACCTGTTAAATCCACTGACCAGTCACATTCAAATTTCATCAGGTCCAAGGTCCCAGCAAGTCTGGTTTCCTAAAAATTTCATAAAGTTCAGTTGCTGAATTGAGTACTTCAGTTCTTCAACTACAAAAGACTAAAATTTGGGCACTTGCCATCAGGGCATGGCACAGACTTCTGGGGAGGCACTGCATGAGCCCTGAGATTGCAGCCACTGGCTGGGCTGATTGCCATTAGCCAGAGAACAGGTTTCATCAGCCCAGCCCTCCCCAGTAACAGCACAGGGAACATGGAAGGAGGGGACTCCGAGCATCTCAGGTGTGGGCTGAAGGGAAAAAGAAGAGTTCTGTGTTGTAAAGTGCCTCAGGAAGGCAAAGATTTAGTTTCAGATAAGCATTGTTAACGTGAGAGGCATGGCTATAAGCCAAGCTACTGAATTTTGACCTCCTGCTTTGGGGGATGGGCGTGTGAGCCCTGGATGAAGTTGTCCCACCCCAAACCCCTTGTGAAGGGTAGCCCAGGAATTCTGTTTGGGTTTGAGTCCCTGGGGGTTTCTCCCTTGCTGTTTTCCTAGTGGTCCTAACCCTAAACTCCACCCTCAAAGGTGGTGACCCTCAAGTGTTCTGTCCTTCAAAACCCATCACCCTGCCTTTGTTCAGAGCTCTTTGTCTCTGAATGAGTTTATGCCCATGCTGAATGAATGATTTTATGAAGAGAAGCCCATCTCGTTCTTGTCCCATGATGGTTCTCAGTAACTGTAGCTTCCCTGGACGTGATCCTGCAGTTGCGGACTGTGACAGTTCTGGAAACATCTGAGACAAGGTGCAATGAAAGGCAGCCAGGGTGCCCCGGGGCAGCTCAGGCACTGGGTATTTTTCAGTGAGGAGTTACAGGGGAAGTACAGAACTGTTTCCTTAAGTTCCACTGAGCTGATTTACGATTTGTTCCACACCAAATTAAGAGTGTCCTTCCCAAACTCCTTCATTAGGAAAAAAGCAAACTAGACAATATGATAACCACACTTATCTGAAAAATGGGAAATTTAATCTTAAGATGTTTATTTAGAATACCTCAACTCTGGTAATCCCTGTGTAGGCATTCAAGCAGTTATTTTCTCCCTTTGAGGTCCTTGCTCTGCTTTTAACTAAAAAGTAAATCCTGAGAAATCCTCCAATTAAACGCCCACAGATATGTTTGTTTGTATTTTGTAAGGGAAAAAAATACAAAGATGTCTTTCTGACAGGTTCTTTTGCAAATACTTTCGGATTTTTGCAGTTAAATTGAGACTTCAGCCTTGTTTCTTTCTATCACATGGAATCATCAAGAAGCGATGTAACTTTCTAGTAAAGCAAATCTTACAATTTACAAGGACTAAAAAGGGAACACAAATAAACAAGAAATTAAAATAGTTAATTAATATGGTGCTTTCATGAACTACGGGCATTAGGAGTGGAAGAGTTGAGAAACACCATGTTTTTAGTGTTACAGGAAATATTTCAAACAATGACCTACAAATGTCCCACAGTATTCTTGTCCTCCTGAATGACCCTTCACAGTTTTCAGCTACTTTGTTGAGGAATTTTAGTGATTAAAATCTCACAATCTCTTTCGTAATAATTACAACATTTACTGAATGAACCTCATATCCTGCCTCAAGAATATGCAAAATTCTCCTCCCCTAACGCTGTCCAAATACAAACTTTAACAATGGCCTTCAATTTTCTTCAAGTTGTTAATAATCATGTTGTTCTGTATCAAGATTTGCATGTATTCAGAAAGTTTTATGAGCAAAAATGTGGGGATTTGAGAGACTTAAATTTTCTCTTCCAGTGTCATAACAACAGCATATCCAATGTTTTCAGGGCTCTTTGAAAGTATTTCTTCAGTGTTGTTCTAAACTGGCTTTAATCAGAATACTTTATGTTCACTAATGTGAATACACTGTTTTGGAAAATTTTTTCCTGATTATATATTTTTAAAAAATCTAGTGTTCATGACATTGCAGGCATCAAACACTTTCTCAGTCAATGTTAACATTGGCAGACCAACTCCAGTATTTGCCAGTATTGACAGAGTGATTTAAAAGTGATTTTAAAGCATTCTGTTCTGGTCAGTAGTGAAAGAAAGAGCAGGGTTGAGAGAAAAAGTTGATTATGCACCCTAGGGGAGATTTGCTGCTTTATATCCCTATAGCCTTGCACATTTTTAAGATCCCTATTTCTGTGGATCACAGTGGAGGGCACAACTGTAGGACAACCATTTTTGCCTTGTTCCCAACAGGTTGGCCACCAACTGAGGCCTAACATGGTTTTTAGGTTTCAGAACATAGTCATGACCCATTCACCAGTTGTCACAGGACAGAGCTACTGCTCTAAATGGACAAGGGACTTCAGCAGAAGCTCCCATAATGTGGCAGAGTCTTTTAGCCACAAGCTGCAACACATTCTGATTTTCCACCTGTTCAGGAGCATATTATTGTCCATTAGAAACACCATTTTACCACAGGTGGAGCCGCTCACTAAATAAAACACTTGCATGGCTTAACAGCATCCTGAATTTCTGATTTCATTTCAACCAAAACATAACCAGTTGTTGGCAAGGTGCTTTCTTGGGATTCACTTTTGAGAGAATTTAACAATAAACAGATAAATAAATGAGAGTTAAAAAATTACCATGGTGGGTGGCTAATTCCTGGGTCATCTTATTTCCTTGACTACTCTGCTGCCATCCCATAACATGCCATAAACCCCAAGTGCTAGACAATAATCCACAAAGCATTGGCATTTACATTCTGGGTGCCAAATCCTTTGCCAATACGTCTGATTGCTATGTCAAGTACTGGCAAAAGCAACTACACCTGTGCCTGAGTGATTGTATCTGCCATAGGAATGTGTTATATGCATATGTCATCAGCCATGCTATCTCTGAAATTTTCTATCACATGCCCAGCATTAGGAAAATATTTTTAACCCAGCACTTGAAGTCCTGTGGAGACTAACAAAAAAAGTTTCAAGCAATTCTCTAAGTAACTTCTTCAGCTGAGTAAAATGCAAAACAAATGCCAAGTTATCTCTCTTATTAATATTCTGTGAACCTGCCAGCATATGTGTATAAATATTAAAATAAAGTCTTCTAAATCAATAAGAACATATTGTTTTGTAACCACTCTTTGAAAAATGAAGCATGTCTAACTAAAGGAGAAACATTAAAGTGGAGTCTTTGGTCACCTTACATTTGATTAATGATCCAATCCTTTTAGTCACTCAAGTCACAAAAATAGATGGTCTTCCTAGCATGTTACAGGTATCTAGGAAAGAAGGAAGCATTAGTGTTTCTGTTGATTACACTAAACAGCTACTGACAGTGTTTTGTATCTATGTGGTTTTGTGAAAGGGTGAGTGGTGCTCTGGGATTGTCAAACAATTGCATGAGACTGCTGGAATTCTAATAAATAAGAAAAACATCCATATCCCAACACACCCATCATACCTACACTATGTATGGCTTGCTCTTGCTAAGTCCAGTCTGAATTTCTGAGTAAGGTTCTCTCTATAGACTTAGAAATCAGAGAAGGTTAAATTACTACAAGTTCCTGTTTTGGATGTTTAAAATACATCTAGTGGAATCAGCAAAGAATGAATAAAAATCTTAGCACAAGAAGCTAAGATTTTAAGTAGCTTTGAAAACTTCCAGGACTCTTATACTATCTTCTGCCCATACATACAAGAAAATTAATGCATACACTAATTGTTTTAGCTAACACTGTGGACTAAGTCATAATATGCAAGTGATCCATCCATCCATCCATCCATCCACAATCACAAAAAGAAGTAAAATTTACTGGGTTAAGTTCCATGTTAATATAACTCATGGCAACTTCAGTTAGTTCATTCTACCATCTAGAAACACCCAAGACGATGTAATATTTTGAATAGCCTTTTACTCATTCAAGAATGCACAAAAATTCAATTTCCATTGCCCATGAGGGACAGGCACAGAAGATCTTTACATCTTTTAAATGCCGAAGTCTCTCCCATTCACTTGATGAAAAGAAGAGGGTGGACATGCTGTGAGCGTACAGCGTAACTGGCCAGTAACTGGTTTTCAGCTGTTGAATTTAGCATTTCAGCAGGTATGTGCACTCTGGTCTATCTATAGGTAATTTGAAATCATCCATATGTCAAAATTCCATGCCTTGTTGCTAAACTGGTCTTCACAGATCCAAACAGTGACACATAGACTCTACCAGGTTGCTCAGAATTTTGGTTCCCCAAACAAAGCAAAATTAAACATTAATGTGGAGCCTGAACTCATCTTTTTTTCATTTATTTAGTGCAAGAAAAGAAAAAATCAGTAATACACATTAATGGTAATTTTCAGGTGGTGTACTGGGTCTACTATTTGCAGCCCTGGTGACAGAACAAGGTTGATTCAACAGGAATATTGAAAGCAAACTATTCCTGTGAAACCAATGAAATTGGGTGGGGCTTTTTTCCCAGCAGGACCTCAAATATTAACCCATGTAATGCTTTGCTCACAGAGTTAGGGGAAACCTTTCACTTTGTGAGAAGTGTCTCTTTTTTCCTGCCAGAACAAAATGTTCAGCTGAAAATATCCTTAATAGCTGAGCAGAAATTTAGGTGACAGAAGGTCCACGGTACCTAAACCAGCACTGAAAACATGTTACACTGGGGAGAGCTGCAACTTAAATCCTGCAAAAAATACAAAGGCTTACAGGAGTTTCGCTTTATTACAGTAAATCTGTTTTTAAAGTGTTTAGAATAGATGAAGCTTTTTAAAGATGCTTTTCACTTTGCAGAAAACCAGTCAGGTTTCATACTTTCCTTCAAATCTATCACCTTGTGAGGTGAATAGAAGGTACCTTTTGATTGCTTTAGTCATATGTTATGGCTCATTGTGATATGACAACACATGACAGATTAAGCTAACAGCACTTGGCATGCCAGATCATCTCTATCCTGTTGCATTTCAGAGATTTTATTTTAGCTTTTACTCCTAAAGAGTGCATAAGATCATGATTCAGTCCTAGGCTTGCAGGTTGGAAGGGACCTCAGGACCTCTCTAGTCCAGCCTTGTGCTCAGAATGGGTGAGCTATATGGTCAGGCAACTTTGCTCAGGGCTTTCTTTACACGTTCAGGTCTTGAAAGCTTCTGAGAGCAAAGATGGCACAACCTCTGTGGGCAACCTATTCCAGTGTTTGAATTTTCACCATGAGGGGAAAGGTTTTCTATCTGTTCCACCTGAGTCTTGCATTTCAATTTACACTCTTATCTCACATCTCCCACCTTTCCCCTTGTGAAAGGCCTGGCTCCATCTTGATAGCCTCCTTGTGGGAGGCAATTGCTATTAGGTGTTATTCCTCTCTCCAAAGCCTCCTCTTCTCCAGGCTGAACAAAACAGATTCCCCTCAACCTCTCTGAGCTCCCCAGACCTTTACAGTCACTCTTGGTAAGCTTGAGCTCTCCCCAGGCACTATCACTGGTGTCCACATGGACACAGGGGAGAATGAACAGTCTGAGGGTCCCACAAAGCTTTGCAGACTCTGTTTGGAGCCCGGAGTGTGAGCCCCTGGCCAGAAAAATACCTCTGAGGATGACAGGGTCAGGTCTGCAGAGGACCATAGGACCCCTCCAGCTCCAAGTCCCAGCCCCATAGCCAGGAGTGAGGGCTCCTTGTGTTGGTGCATGGTTCTGAGCTGGGCAGCCCTGGACCTGCCCTCCCTGCACCCTGCACCTTGGCTTTCACCGAGCCCAGCCTGCAGCCACAGGCCTGTGCACAGACAGGCAGCTGCCTCTGCTCCACCAGCAGTCCCAGGCCTCCTCCAGCCTCCCTCCACATGCCCCCAGGCTCTCTGTGAGCCTCCAGTTGTGCCTGTCAGCCTCTCCTATCCACAAAGATCCCATGAAGATCCCCATGTCCCCTGGCAGCCGCCCCCTGCCAGGGCAGCTCCATGGGCGTGCTGTCCACCTCACCTCTGCCCCATAGTATCTGTGGGAGGCCTTTACCGTGCTGTGCGTTATCCTGGAAGTTACAAACCTGCTTTTCATGATCTAGAAGGTTGTAAAAATAAAGTGCAGGATCATTGATAAGTGGTAGTCAGTAAGGAGGATGGTTGATCACTCAGAGGAGCAACAATAGAAACAACAAGAAATAATAAATAATACACTATGTGTACATATGAACAACTGAAGGCTTTGTAAATAGTCGCTGAAGATTTTATGTTGTAAATAATTGCTGCAACTTTACGAGGTTTTTTTGTACACTTTTTTCAACCATTACTAGTAAACCTATGAAACCCATGACAGAAAGAAAAGCACAACTCACTATAAAAGGACAGATTATTCTGAAGAATTAAAAGCTTCAATCAATATAAAAATTAAGTTGTTTTGATCTTGCAGTATATTTTTCAGTAGTCCTACAGAAGGTCAGTCAATAATGTTATAGAATTTCCTCAAAATATTTCATCTCAAAAACCCAGAAAACAATCTATTCCTTGTAACAGGTCACAGTTCTAGTCTGTGGAGATTTTTTTTTTTTTCCTCACAGCATGCATGCCACTGATACAGGCATAGTGAATAAAGTGGATAAGATAGCAATATAATCAAGATTTTACCTAGGCCATGAAATAATCTGTGTACTCTTTCAAGTTCAGGCAATATTCTCTAGCTGCCAATCCTTAATTTGGAAAAGAATAAAGCTGATAATTTAGAAAATATCTTATATTAAAAAAAAATAATCTTTCTATTCCTGATAATGTTTTTACTGGTTTTTTGTACTTATCTCACACTTCAGTTAATAACAGAACTACAAACATTTGTATTCAAGCTTCAAATACCTTTCAGAGGGGATGATTCTGGTCTGCATCCATTTATAACTAGATGACCATGCAATTTAATTTAATTAACTAATTTAATTTGATTATTAAAAAGTTTCTTAGATTTCATTTTTAAAGTAATATGTTGCTACAGAGATTTTAGAATGCAGAGGTTCTTTTAAACATAACATATCACTTATATCACTTATACATAACATATCACTTATAGATTTTGTTTCCCTTCCTTACCTTCTTCTACTCACTCCTACACTTTCTCTGACCTGGAGAGTTTGAAAAAGCATTTTTACTTCAAGAACATAAAATTAAATACTGGTTCCCGTTAAACCTAATGTTGAAAATACTACAGATATCAGCTAAGTACTTCACTTGACAATACTTTTGTTCAACTGAATAGGGAAAGTTCCATTTTTTTTTTTCAAACAAGACCAGAATTAAAGTAATGATTCTGAAAGCCCTACAGCAGTCCTTAGAAAACAGCTTTCAGTGTTCTGGAAGAGCAGAAATATGTCCATGAAGTTAACAGTGAGTATTTTTGTCTCCTGTAAAGCGTCTCCTTTGTGATTTTTTTTAAATAAGCCCTCTGATTTCCAAAGGATCAGCAGTTCTTCCTACCTTAGTTGATAATACAGGCTAGTAGGAAGAGAACAATGGAGCTGAGGAGCTGAGCTCTGTGCTGTGCACACCAGAGCTGCTTTATCTTGGACATCATGTAATGAATTGCATGGCCATTTGTAGCAGGAGTGCATTATATGGACTCACAGATCACAACTTCCAGTTTAATTTTATCTCAAAGAGGTTCACTGCATGTGGTGCAAGATTGCTGTGACATGTGAGCCAAGGCTCAAGAGGGAGGAATGAGGAAGAGATGTGTTTCAAAAGCACACTCCTGATCCAAGCCCAGACACTAATACTGGAGATTCCCAGGTGTGCCTCCATTATCTTTATTTCAGCAGCAAGTGATTAACTAATTACATTACATTATTTGCAAGTTATTTGGACCTAGGGGAGGTAAAAGATTCCTAATGTCAACATGCAGAGTATTAATAGTACACAGTGTTAATACTTTTCAGGGTACTTGTAGAACAGAACAAATTTTATAGATCTAAAGCATTTGAATTTTCTCTCCCATGATGGCATCAAGTATCATCAATATATTATTCATGGGGGGAAAGAAGCAAACAGCTATTAAAGAAGAAAAAGTGATTTTTTATCATTTTAATCTTTTTGCCACCTACTATGCATCTAGAAAATACACATTCTTCAGGTATTTTATTTACATTCCTGGTACACCTGAAAATATACAAACATTTGTATTGTTCCCTGACTCTCATATTGACATCCTGTTTTGCCATTAAGCCATATAGGAAGAATATTTTTTATTTGTATAATATAGGAATATAGGAAGAATCTTTTTTATTTCAAGAAAGTAGGTAAAGAGAACTTTGCATTATATTGAAAAGATATATGTGGTCATCAACACTAGAAAAGAGTGAAAAAAATATATCATCAATTAAACATCTACATTTGCAAATTATAAATTTAAAAAAAAATTGTTTAAATGAAGACTGAAAATCTCAACAAACAGATGGTGAAATATATTGTAATGGAAAAAAAGAATACAAAAAAAATAAAAACTGGTGTGCCATGAAGGTTGAACATGAAAAGTGAAAGTAACTATAGGACAAGTTCAACTGGACTGTGTGAGAGAAGCTAAAAGAAAGTGGTCAATTTACTAAAGAAAATAATAAGAAAAAATAAAACTGGGGCATTTTTTTTCAGTAAAGACAGCCTAGAACCTGAAGTTAATTGAGGTTTATGATTTGGATTGAAATGAAAACTTTGCATCAGTTTTTCATAAGTATTACAGTGTCCAATGGGATGTCAAAGGTGCAAGGGCAAATAGTTTAATAACACTGAAAACAAAATTATAATACAGTAAAGTCAAACAGAAGAGAATTTTACATCTCCTGACTATGCCATAGACTCTCCATCTCAAGAAAATAAATGAATACAATACAATTTTAAATCACCTATTAAGACTAATAATAAATCTACCAAATCAAGAACTAGAATGGACAACAAGCATGGAAATTATAGCTGATAAAAGGAAATGTCATCCAGACAGATAGATATCTTGTAATGTGACCTTAGTAGTGGGCAAGTCCCAGATATACTGTGTGCAGTAACAGTAATTTTAGATATAAAAGCAAATAGGAAAAAAGGATTAAAATATTATATCACTTTTTCATTGCTATATTATGACAGACTAATCAAGCATCTTTCTTTGGGAAACTAATCCTCTAAACCAAGAAAGTTCATAACCATCCTAACTGCTCTTAAGTACTTGTTGTGATATTGCTTGGGAATTTCTAGCTGCATAGAGGAAGGTGGAGTTGCTAGAAGAATAGGAAACAGAAGTCATGCCTGGGACAGGATTGGCATTAATTTGGTGGAAAAGGCAATAGAACAGTAAAGGGAAAAATGTGAATATGGAAGAAGAAAAGCACGAGAGATCAAAAAGAGATTAATTGTAAGTAATTGATTGTAAGTAAAGCCTATTGCTTCTCATTTGTGCTATAAAATGAAGATATTATTAAATTAAAACCTCAGTAGTACACCATGTTGCTTTGAGCAAACCTGTATTAATTACCTCAGTCAGCCAGAGCCTCTTCTGGGACACTGTAAAATATTTGAAATGCAGCCTCAGTTTTACTAAAAGTATTAAAATCTATTTATGTTTGATTATAAGATATTTAAAAGGCTAGGTAGTTTGTTGGTACTTTTTTCAGGGAATATTTCACATCATTCTTCAAGCAATAACTTGCTTGTAAATATCTATCTTTGACTTCATCTCACTATAACTTACGTTGGAGTAATGCATGTAGAGTACAGCTTACTAAAAATGAATAAATAATTTAATCATCAAAATTTTTACATGCTTTTTCTTGGACTGTGTCTTAAATTCAAAAAGATGGCTTCTTATCAAACATATTTATAAAAATTAATTCTGGAGAATTCTGTAGCCTATCTGCTAACATCCTACTCTCCAAATCATTCAGCTGCATCCAAGCAGAGATTACCTCCTGGAATGCAGTGTTTGCTGAAAAGCAGCTACCTCAGAGAAAGTGCATTTTGTTGATATATTGAAGAAATACCTCATCAGGGCAAAACTATTCAAGAATAATTTTCAAGGCAGCTATTCCATATGGCATTTTTCTTACTGCTGTTTAACATTCTCATTTTCCATAAGAGAAGTAGATGGAAAAATACAGAAAACACATTTATCTTGTTGAAAAACTTTCATCCCTTCAATACCATTTTGGCATTTAGTTTTTTTAAGTACTTCCTATAAAACTGTGCTTCATATAACAAAATATGTATTTTAGCAATGAGAGCAAGCAATCATTGAAGAAGGCATAAAAATTAAGGTGCTGCCCGATAACTGATTTTTGCAGGTGTGTTCAGAGGAAAAACAAACAAAATATTTTTTGAAATAAGTTCTACAGAACCATAGGATCATTTAGATCAGAAAAGACCTTGGAGCTCAAGTACAACCATGAACAACACTGCCAAGACCACCACTATATTGTCCCTAAGCACCAACTCTACACAACTTTTAAATACCTCCAGAGATGGTGACAAATCTACATTAGTAGTTAAGACAACAGTAATAAAGCTAAGAAATCTTAATTTTCTCGGTCAATTACTTTTCTCAATTTTTTTTAGTTTAAGCTAAATAACTGCTACACAAGAGGATTTTCTCCTAGACAAGAGAAGTATATTTGCTTTGAAGAGACAGTAGGGGAAGTTGCAAATGTGGGGAAATATTTCTCCTCACTTTTCCAAATGAAACAGTTTAATCAAAAAAGCCACAGTTCTTATTTATCACTTAAATGTATTAACCACCTCATCTTAATGCCAACACAAGCTATATACTCTACATTTTAATCAAAAATTAGTCCTAGTTATTTTTACCTCCCAAAATGTTCTAGTCACCTTTATTGGGACAGGAAAAGGGCAGGAGTAGATGCAGCTGTGAACAATAATTTTATTCACCACATATTGTAATGCACAAGAGGATTAACCAATTCTTTGCTAGAAACGTATCTTGTTGGTGCAGATTACTGTCATCAAAATTATGATTATCTAAGGCACATCCTCCTGGTAATATTCTAAGGCATTGTGGTCCTGACTGTTTCCAGACCCTCTGCAAAATATGACAGCACTAAAAGTTTAGGAAAAAATTAGGCAGGATTTTTTTACCTCTTCTTTTGGTGCATGGATTAGCTTGCCATTAGCAGTCAGTCTCCAAAACCTCTTTATACCTGCTAAAAATGTGTATTATTTATAGAATCCTGAAATCACCTGCTAAAAATATATTAGAGCCTTGTGGGGAAAATACATTTTCCAGTTCATTATTCCTGAGAACTTTAAAAAATTTATCACTCATGTCAGGACAAAATACACTGTATAAGCCTCCTGCAAAAATATAAACTGCTTTAGCCAGGACATATATATAGTAAATGTATTCTGTATTCTTTCAGTAAGGATACAATGCTTTTCACCTCAGTAAATCTTCTTGGGTAGAAACAAGATATAACAGATAGAGTTATTCTGTCAGACATAAAAATGGTGTGAGAACTGAAAATCTATGCCTTCTACAATTTATGATTGCTGCCTAGCAGCAGCATGGATACTTCAGAAGATATTCTGTCTCAAAGTACTTTGGAGCCTTAGAAAGTTTCCTTGAACTTCATAAGATCCCTCAGAAAAAAAAGTAGTTTGTTTAGGGTATTTGCATGTTCTTATCCTTAGGAATTTTATTCTCTTGTTTAACAGCTAATTAGCATAAGATTTATAGAAAACTGCTCACACAATGTTTTTGCTGGGATTTCATAGCAAATGAAAGAGGAAAATAAGCCCTGGGTATGTTATTTAAATTGGCTTTTTTTTTTCCTTCTTGGTGAGTTTTTTTAAAGCTTGCGTGGGATCTTGTGAGATATGGGGAAAAAACTGCAAAGCAACATAATGATTCATCATGAAAAGCAGAGTTCATCCTGCTTAGATGAAGAAAACAGTAGATGACTTTTCACACACATATTTCCTAATAAGTGTTACTTAAGCCAACCATCCTAATGCTTCATCACTTTAAATATGTAGTTTTTTAAACAAAAGTAGTGCTCCCAGGATATCTAGATTTTGGTACTTCGTATATTCAAGGAGAATATAGCAGTGACATTTGTACATTTACTGAGGTGCCAATAATAACTTCAGCTTCAGCTGACAATAAGTCAGAAAAACATGAAAACAGTTCTGGTGCCTATCTCAAGCAGAGCAGAATGGTAGGAAGCAGTCATTGAGTTCAGAATGATTGCCTTTAATGCTGTGTGTTATCTAGTGCATAGCAGAAGGCACTTGAAAAACACCAGGGCAGTATTGCAAAGGAAGGTGAAAATGTGAAGTGGTGAGTTTTTACTGACAAAGAACTTACCAACATCATGACCTTGTTCTGTAGGGAGTATGTACAGGCATCTGGGTAAAACAAGAAAGGGTGCATAAGGCTGTCCTTTTGTGCAAAGCAGATGCTAACTCAGAAAATTCCATGCTAAGTTTTTTCCCTCAGGTTCGTTTCTCACAGGATGCACCTACACACATGCATACATATATTCACACACATAAGAACCATTTCTGAGCTCATAAGAAACTCCTTATGGTTTTAAATCTCTATGTTGAACCTCAGGGTGTTTTGCATCTTTGCAACAGATGAAAGGAGAAAAAGATGTAGTTCTCCATTTCAGAGCAGAGAAAGCAGAGAAACATTTTGCGACAGTTAAATTTTGCTGCATGACTGTGAAAATGGTGTGAGAAAGATCTGACTCACATATTTTTTTGAAAAAGCCCATCTTGTAAAAATTACAATGATGTCACATAAACTTACAGTAGTTTTCTGCAGAAGTGTTCATATGGAGCTTTGTTGGACTGGAGACAAAAAAAGACACAAGATAATTAAAGGGAAAGAAGAACAATCCTGTGCATTCTGCAAGTGGCTCACTGTGTTGGGCCATGCAGGATTGCACACCTACACCAAAAGGGTTATACACCTACTCAAGAGAAGGCAGGCTATGATCAAGACTAGACCTTTGGAAACAAAATACTAATTTAAAATAAAAAAAATTTTTGGCACATTTCCATCGAAATGTAGTTGTACTTCTCTTGTTTGTTCACAAGCTACCCTCACGCTAAAGAGCCAAAAGTATTTTAGTACATTCTGTAAATCTTTTATCTCTGCTCTACCTGATTCTTCCATAGGTAGCTGAGATAGTGGGAACCTGCCATGACACTCATTTCATTCATCAAAAATGACATTCTTATGTCTCTTAAGGAAGAGCATGAAGGCAAATCAACAAGTTTTCAAAATCTTAAAAATGCTTCATGTATCAGAAAACTTCATTTTAACACACATCTGTAGAAGGCTGGCATGAGTTTATGTGCCATCCCCATTATAATAGAAAGTCTAAGTGTAAGAGAAAACCAATTCTTTGTTGAATAATTTTTGCACTGTAAATATTTCAATTTTTGTAAGTGAAAGCCACAAACAAGCTTAGAAGTGTACTTCAAAATAAGGAGTGTAGATTGTCTTGCTGAAGCAAATAATTTCTGTTGGTAGTATTAATTTTTGCTGTTCATGAGAATTATCATTTCAATATCTTGTCTCTCTATTATCTTTTTCCAGGCTCTATTCTTTGGCTTGATTATACTTTTAGCACAGTAGGTGGGGAGACTGAAGAAATCCAATCAGGATGCTTAAAATACTGTATAATTACAGTGTAAAGTTCTTACCTCTATAACTCGATGTTGGAATGCATCTACAAAACCTCATGGGATTCAGAGCATTTTGGACCAGCTCCATCCTGATCTCCTGAGATATATGGCATTCCCAAGATTCTGTATGTATGTCACACATCCCCTGAGATACACAACATTCTTACAATTCTATGTCGACTGTATGGCATTCGGATATTTCTAATTGGACAGCTAAAATGGGCAGTGCAAGAAGTGATGACCTGCACCAGGTGACAGTTTATGGGAATTCCATTCTGCCATTCCACTCAACATTCTGTTAAATTTTAGCAGAAATCTGCAGCCCTGATGTTGTTGCATTACCTCTTCACTTCAGTCTTCTTATGGTTGGAGAAAAGTGACTGCATCCAGATAGTGTGGAGCGGAGGAAATGTGGAGCAGGCTTTGCAGCTCGTGCCAGCAAGTGGATGTGGAACTCATCCAGGCACATCCTTCCACAGAACAAACTGCTCTCCTGATTACCCCATCTCACGTGCAAAGACAAAATGAGGCAAGATAACCTGTGTTCTTTGCACAGACAGACATAAAGATCTCCTCCTGCATATGTAGTCACAGTTTGAAAGTTGATATTATCATTTTCCACGGCCTGTTTAACAGAGGTTTCCTAGTGCTTCCTAGACAACTTTTGTAATCAAATGGACATAGAAAAGAAGAAAATCAGGAGTAGATGGTAAAACTGTTTGAGCATATGTTCCAAGAATGCAGGAACCTTTTAGTCTCTGTAAACATATAAAATTAGTCAGAATGTCTAGATAAGGATGGGTTTCTTAAATAGAAGAAAGGAAAATGTAGTTATAACAAATATTTAGCAAACTGCTGCAATATACTTATCATTCTCTGAATGCTCAGTTTTAATGCACAAAGAACACCTGCAATCAGTTGGACACAGGCCTAATCAATTCTAGAACACTGAAGATATTTTTTCCTTCTCATTTTCAGATCCTTACAGAAACAAGGCTCTGAAACAAGGCTGGGCAGACTCTCTCATGTACAACATCCTTCAAACTTCGTGTTAATCACAAGATTTGCATCAGTTGTGAGGCTTTGTTCTCAGCACTTTCAGCTCCATTAAAGTGAAAAACGATGTGAGCATGCACAGTTCCTGACACTGATAATGTTTTACAGTTATCACACATCAAAATACATACCAGGCACAATTGTGTATAAGAACTACTGAATTATTTTCTAGATAAGGTAGAGTGACAGGTAGTATAAATAACTCATTATTTACATACCTATCTGACATTGTGATGTTGATTTAGAGAGTTAAAATTTCATTACAGATAGGTTTTTCCCCCCACAATGCATTACTCCAGTATTTTAGCAGAACAATAGATTTCGCACTTCAAAGGAATTAGTAGTAAAAGGCTACATACACTGAAATGGAAATTACTATTTAACAGAGGGGACCAGGTGTGCAACATAACTGTGCTGATAAAATCTGCCCTATATTTCAACGATATTTTCTACTAAAGAATGAAGTTAACAGGGAAAAGGGGAAAACAAGCTGTGTGGTTATTCATAGAGAACAGTAAGGCAACAGGGAATAAAAATAATAAAAGGCTTGATAAAGGAGGTAAAAGGAAGATAACAGGCAGAAACTTGATGAAGAAATTAGACAAGCAATAAGGATGCAAAACAGAAAAACAGAATGAAAAATCAGATTGAAGCAGAACGTAAAAAGTCTGGGAAGAAAAAGGAAATGAGGAAACTGAGAAGCAACAGAAAAGAGCAGCTGGAAATAGAGTGGGCAATGTGGGTTGGTGATACCAGGAAGGCATGGAAAGATTGGGGTAAAAAAGAAACTGGCAAGTATGAGGAAAATGGGAAATGGGAAATGGGGAAATGGGCTATGAGTATGAATGAGAAAGAAGCAAAAACCAAAATGGGTATGGAAGGCAGGACAGAGATGCGGAGACTATGGAAGGGTAACAGATACCTAAGGGAGCAGTTGAGGAAAAAAAAAAAAAAAAAGAGCGTGGATGTTACTACTAAAAATGCTAGTGGTAATAGATAAACCAGGATGGTCCTCTTCTCAAATTCAGATTTTGCTTTAGACTTCTGTACCTTCTCTGTTATCTTTTTATTATCACCTTTTTCCTATCTAGCAGGATAGATGCAGACTAAACCAATGTGTTTATATCTGAGTGGATATACAGGATTTCACACAAGAGATAACAGGAGGGCTACTTCTGTCAAATGCACAGTGAACGATTCCTTTTTCTGTAACAGTGTGCCAAGATTTAGATATTTCGTATTTTGTAAGAACAGACTGTACTCTACATTCAAAAGGAGAGGAAAGAGACAAGGCAGATTCTACTTTGCTTACCACACCATGCTTCTTTTAAATACTATGTTAATATCTCCTGGGGTTGTTCAAGTAATGTGTTCAGTATTTAAAACAAACTCACCTTCTGTGACTTTAACAAAATTCACTACCACAGATCTGCACATTCAAAGTCTGTATGTGTCAAATTTGCTACTTGGGAAAATTATAATCAAAAAGAAGGAATAATACAATTCCAAATGAATGACCACATACAATTTCATCTATTAAATGTGATGAGCATAAAAATGCTGTGTTCCTATGGTGGCATTATGGGTTGTCAAAACAATTAGTTATGTTTATACAGGTCAAATCATAAGTTTATTCATTTCTCAAGACAGCCAAGTGTTCTTTTTATTTTTAATTAATTTAAATGTTTTCCCTGAAATTGACTTAAATAAGAGTTGTATTATTGATAGGCTTTGTAATAAGTTATCTCTTTTCATTTATATTCTAAAATATGCCTGGTCAAGTTATAATTCTTCATTGCTGTGACTTTATATCTAGCATTTTAATATGCGAAACTACAGTGTTTTCAGCATTAAACAATCCATTAAATACAATAGTAATAGTTTGTAGGTCTTTTGTTATTCATCAACTAGTTTAATGTGAACATGAGCTACACACTGACATAAGAGCAATCCACTCTGGGTGCCCTTTTGGATAATCTTGGCTTCACTACATTGCTTCACTTTACAACCATATTAAAGAGCAGTTGAACTTAACACACTTAAGTGTCTTTGGCTTTTGGCTCTGTAGGCATGCAGAGGAAGATCTCTACTGACTATTGATCGTACATGCATACATACACTTAGAATTAACCTGCTCATGGAATCAAAGCCGCTTCTTCATTACAAACTAATTGTTATGGATTTTGATGTAAATTTATTGCTGGATATGTTAAATATAAAAGGTAGGCTCATGTTACATGTGACAAGAATATTCTATCCTAGTTTATACTTAATATGGTGGAAACATGTTACTGTTTTAACTTTAGGGATGAAGATATAGCTCACTATAGTAATACAGTAAAAAATAAAGAACTGACACTCTTCAAATTTGATTTAGTTCTGGTCACAGAATATGCTGAGTTAGAAGGGACCCACATCAAGACCAACTCTTGGCCCTGCACAGGACACCCCAAGAGTCACCATGTGACTGAGAGTATTTCCCAAACACTTCTTGAACTCTATCAGGCTTGGGGCTGTGGCAGCTTTCTGGGGAACCAGTTCCAGTGCACAATCACCCATTGCTTGAAGAAGCTTTTTCTAGCATCCAACCTAAACCTTTCCTGACCGAACTTCAGGCCATTCCCTTGGGTCCTGTCTCTGGTCACCACAGAGCAGAGATCAGTGCCTGGCCCTCCACTTCCCCTCACGAGGAAGTTGTAACTGCAATGAGGTCTGTCCTCAGTCTCCTCCAGGCTGAACAAACCAAGTGACCTCACCTGCTCCTCATTCAGATTCCCCCCAAGGCCCCTCACCATCTTTGTTGCCCTCCTTTGGATGCTCTCTAAGGACTTTATGTCTTGTTTGTATTGTGGTGCCACTGCTGACTTGCGATGTACCTTGAGACAGAGCTCTACACATGGGTGGAACATGTCTCGCCTGTGAGAGCTGGGAAACAGCTTTGTTCTCCTAACCCTCCTACTCACACTGCCCCAGTCAACAGAACAAATGATGACTACAAATAAGTACTGGGAATGTTCAGGATATTTGGGCTGCATCAGCAAGTGTAAATCTGTCTGAAAATTCCCTGTAAAAGTCTGTTTCATGATTCTTACATGGTTATCTGTCAGTTAGAGGGGTGTCAACTCTATACATTTTATTTGGTCTCTCAGGAAACCTGTGCTGAGCTCTATTCTGAATCTAGGTTTTTAATATGCCAAAATATATAATATAATCATTTTAACCAAATACTGTCTTCATCCAGATATATTTTTTTGCCTATGACCTTTCCCAAGACACACATCAGTATAATACCAGGCAAACTTCATACCAGGAATTACAGTTTGTATCCAGTATACTTAAAATTAATTAAATGACAAAAACTGCAATGAGTTTGTTCACAAAATTCACAGATTTTCAAACAGTTTACTGTTTTGCCATGTGAATTTTTGGGACCACTCATTTTTCTGGTATTCCATTTTAAAAATGGGAATTTTATCTCAAATATTAGATATACTTGTATAAACATTCATTTAAGACTGAGGAGAAATTATCCCAATTCTTTCAGAAAGCTAGTTATAGAGAAGTAATTACTCAGAATTCAACTGCTTGTCATGGTGCAGAGGCCTGCAAAATTCCCAGCTGCATAAATCTGTGTATAAATCAATTTCAGAATAATTAAACAGCTCTGTTATTTTAGCCAGGATCCTCTGGGACAAGTGTGAGCCAACAGCAATATTTGTTCTTTGGGTACGTTTCTGTGAGGCTTTTTCTAAGGAAAATTTTAGCTGATGCTTCACTACTCTGTTGTTAGTTGTGGCTTTTGCATGGTGGGGGTTCCATCTCAAAAAAAAAATAAAAAAATAAAAATTATTTGTCATACCTAGGTGATTTCAAGGCAATCTGTGAACTACATGTCTCACTATTCAGTCATTATTAAGATTTCGATACTAAAACCCATTAAGATATGAGACTTAATTAGTCCAAAGTAATTCTTACCTTAAAGTTTATGTATCTGCCTCCTTCTCAGGCTCAGAAATATGCTGCTACCGTGGAATGTGGTTCCCACTTCCTAAGGAAAGGAAGTAGGATGCAAAGCCAGGCTGCAATGCTATTAGTTAGACAGTCTGGTGCCATGCAGACAACTGATTCAGAAAGATCCACCAAAGCAGTAACATAAGCATGTCTTCTCCACATGTATTCTATGAAGATTTTTTTTTCAGGGCTATGTCTCAGCCCAGTGAGGAACATGATGAGGACTTTGAGTGAATAAGTAATATATTTTTTATCTATAAGATGGTTTAAATTCAAACTAGCGCAATGAATTTCTCTGTTCAGCTAGCGCTCTGAATCCAAATGTTGAACTCCAGAATTTAATCTTAAGATTAGATTATGCAGAAAACTAGCAGTGACTATTTAAAGTGTGTGCTATCCAAGTTGTCAAAAAGAAGATTTACCATGAGATTTTTATATCCCGTCTGGATCAATTGTGTAAAACAGTCTGACCAGCTTTAAAATCCCTCGTCAGAATCTTAAAAAACCTTCTGGCAAAGACCTTGACATAGATGAAACATGTTCAAAAGAGATGGATTTACACAAAGTTCCAAATAGGAAGTCAGTCTTGAAAAGAATGTGCAGCAAAGAAAAATATGTCTCTAAGTCCCGCTATTGGTTGCTCAAATATATTTAAGATTAACCATTCTGCTACAATTTATTTAAGACAAGGCATACATCGGCTTTTGTTACTTAACCATCTTTCAGGCTTATTATGTTCCTAAAGATTAATAGATAATCCCTTTTCTTGGAAACTCTATACAAAGTCCCTGCCATTTCAAAGTCATCACAATTCCCTGAAAAAGAGCCTGCAGCGGTAACTGAAACAGGATTTATCTGTCAGGTTCATCCCACAGAAAATCTCTGTGTCTGTACCCTGATAGGTCCAAGTCACCAGTACAGACAATCATCCATTTCTGTTTCAATACTCCGGATTTGGAAAATCTGCTTCACAACAAATCAAAACAAGGGCAGAGGGGGAGTTCTAATCTGACTACAGAAATTTTAGTCCTGAATGTGTTCTCATGAACACATGATGTAAACAACAACAGTCATTAAATGAATATTTTGACCAGTTACTTTCTATTTTGACTCTTATTTATGATTTCACACTATATCAAACTTTAACTTAATACTTAGCCTTTAAAATATTCTGATGAGATACTGATGGGCTGGCTGCAGTATTAGTCATCAAGTAATCATTAATTCACCTTGTGTAAGCAAATCATAAAAGTAACTTATATGCATACATACTTTTTTTATTATTTTTATATGTATACACACACAAATGGCTGGGTTGGCATAACTGTATTTCATCTCTTCATGTGATGGATATATATATATAAAAAAACCTGAAGTGTTAATATGCTAGGAAGTTTAAGAAATCTGCACATCCCACCTGCAATCCCCACAGAGTTCTATTTATACTGAAAAACTATTAAACTTTGGAGATTCCTTCTCTATGCGATTTTTCCATTACTTTTCACCATTTTATTTTAGCTGAGATACTCAACCTCTCTCTCTCAGTGAAAGTCACCACATCCATATTCCTCGAAGTTTTGCAGAACATTAGGAATTTTCATCTTCTCCGAATATATTGCGCCACAAAATCATGACCCTTCAAATGTGCTATGGTTCCTAAGGAGCTGATGGAAGGTGTGGATACATAATCCTGGTTGAGAGGGAATGCCTCTGCTCACAGAGCATTACCAAGGTGCCAGTGGCTCCTGGCTTTATTCAGTAGCAGTGTCCCTGCATCTTGCAGGAGGACTGTGTGCAGCCTCCTGTTCTGCGCTGGTGTTGTGCTCTCTGAAGAGAAGAGAGCTGTTTCTTTATTGGAGTAGCAGTATCTACTGCAAATTGCAGACTGTGAGCACCATTATACCGGCGTGACCACATAAAGTTCTGCTCTTTTCAACTCTGCAGGTTATGTATCATAT